>NC_058141.1:5831382-6151382 GCF_011075055.1 Mangifera indica | reverse complement strand
TTGCATTGGCAAAAAACGCATAGGTGGTTGAAATTGATAATGGATTCATGGCATAAAGATTCAATTGCCAATTCGAACTATTTTAGTTGCAATAAAGTTGTTTTATTTTAATGATAAAATATATTTTTCAAGTGTTAGAAAAAAATTGAAAATATCTAAGATTTTAGACTCCTTAAATTCCTCTCTTTTTTCAATACAATTGATAAAAACGATAGAATGGAAAGGAAAAAGAAAAAAAAAAGTATTTTTATAGTTTCATTAGAAAAGAAAGATAGACCAATATAATTGACAATAAAGAACATTTTTTGCCTTTTATTTAGTAAGAGTATTTCCATCTTTTTCTTGATTTTGCCTTAAAATGTAATAGAATTTAATAACTAAACTTGACAAAAGATGGAAATTTATTTATGATTTTATGAGTGTCAACGTATCTTTTTAACATAATTCGAATAAAAAATTCTCTTTATTATATGCTCTTAAAAATTGAAACTACTATAGGATTTGACATTAGGACCTGGGATAATAAGGTAAATGAGATATGGATACTGCTTTTGTTATCAACTTGACTTGAAAAAACTATAAAAAAAAAAAAAAAAAAAAAAAAAAAAACCACCCTTTCAACCAATAACTTTATTGTAAACATTTCTCTGCGACCACCATTAGTTGGGTTCTTCTTCTTCGCCGCTAAATCCAAGTCAACTAAAGTTAATTCACAGTGCCATTCCATTGCATATTCTTTGGGCAAAAGTAAAGGACCAACAATTATATGATTCAATTTTTTATTTGCGATGACCTTCTTTAATTAATTAATTAATTAATTAATTAATAGATCCACTACATTAATAAGAGAAATACTAATTCACCGTGGGTTGAACAATTCGATAAAAGAAGTGAAATTTCAAACGTAAAATTAGAAGACCTATATTTAACTTTTATAAATATATTTGAATACTGATATTAATGTCTGCCAAGAAGCGAAATAAATAGGAGTTATGTTGGTAATGGTATAATTAAAAAGAGAAATCATTGGATGGAATAAGTGGGAGATTTGATGTGGACCGTAGAAAAGAGTGGAATTGAATTGGGTTTTGTTTGATAGCAAACAAGGAAAATGAAAAATAGGTATGAATGTGGGGACTACAAATTGTTCTAGTGTCGGCCATGTGGGTGGTGCTCAATTACTGGTAGTCAAGATTAGCCCCACTTAGCAATCACTTCCCCTTACAACTGTCTATCTTCCTTTTCTTCATTAATTTATCACCATCTTTCCCTGCCTCTCCCTCTCTCAATTACTCTCCTCATCCTCATCCACGTTTTTACATCATCCCCTTGGAGATGAGAAAGTTTCAAACATTACAAGGGGGGTTTCCAAAGCATTTGTATCTTTTTAGAGTAGAATCATTTATCCCCTCTAATAAAATATTATACACCCCTCTAATCCAATGATACATAATAGAGATGAATTTAATTTGATCTAAATCTGAGGTCGGTTCAAGGTCACATCAAATTTATAATATTTAATTCTAGTTTAAATTTGTTTAAATTAATACATAATGTTATTGAAAAATTGCTAACAGGGTGAACAATAGTATTAATAAAATGAAAAATGATATTAAATAGATAAATAAGTTAATTTCAAATTGAATCATAGATTCAAACCAAACCAATTCAGATTTGATACACCATTAGATACATATTATTTTTCAGAAATCATGGATCATTTAAAAGTTTCTCATATGTCAACAGGTAGGAATAAAAACCCCTCCTATTTCAAATGGCAACCTAGTTCTTCCTTCCTCTTCCTTTCTGTCTTTTATAATTTTGTTTCTATATAGTTTGTAATTCTTAAATAAGAGAGTTGGTAAGAGTTTAATAAATTTTGTATTTTAACGATGAACAATTCATAAAATTACATGAAATTTTGTTTATAGTTTGAGCCTCACAGCAGGATACCCACCAAGTCAATAATCCATTCTCAATACCTTTTCTCCCATGAGACTCGAATGTGCCTGCAAGAGCGTGTTCCTTTACTTATATACTTGAACTGGTGATTAACCTCTACCTACCATTAGAGGTGATTAAGTTTGACTTGTGTCACGACGAGATTTTGATCCACCAAACCCACTTTTATATTGTATTTGAGGAATATAACTAGTAGTTTGTATGATTTGTTGATATAATTATATGATAAAAAATTCTATTATAAGATATGTTATGAGATGGGTACATTATGTACATGCTTCGGATTCATGCATGCTTTGCCCTTTAAAATGACTTAATGTTTGCAGGCTGTATTTATGTTTGACATTTGCTGTGGTTCCCACTCTCTTATTGCTCTCTTAATCCAACAACTATTTTTTAGAATCATATTCCCATCTCAAACTAAACTGAATTTGAATTAAACCGATTTTGAATAAAGTTAGTTTGAGCTCAGTTTAAATCAATAATACTTAATTTGAGCTCAAACTTGTACAAATAGATGAATAACATTGTTGAAAAATTGATAATAAAATAAATAGTATCATCAGAAAAAAGAACAATATTATCGATACGATAAGTAGTGTTGTCAAATGAGTGAATGAGTAGAATTTGAGCCAAACTATCAAACTAGAACTCCAACTAAAATTCAGTTAGTTTTAGCCCAAAACAACTCGATATGAATCCATTTAATATCTCAAATAAATTTTCCTAAAAACATACTTGCATAAAACAAGCATTATAAACACATTGCTATTTTGATTTTCGTTTTAACTTCTCTCATTTATCCCTACGTCCTAATATGTTTAGTTTATTTTATTAATAAGATGGACCAAAAATTAAACTTTTAAAGAGTTTGCTTCTTAATCAAGGATAAGGTATGGTAGCGCCCAATTCTAATATGGTTTATGTATATAAAGTTGTGATTTCAAGTAATTTTATAATTATTAAAAAGGGTTTATTTTTTTCCCTGAGAACTTAGCATTATACTTATCCACTTCGTTCAAGAAGTATTAAAAACACTATTTTTAAGGTTTTTTTTTTTTTTTAATAATTTTGTAAGGGGATATTTGATATTGTTAAGAGGGTTTTTAGGGATTATGTTATGGGAGATAGAGTACGAAAATTTATTCTTCATTTTGGTGGTAATAATATTGAAAAAGTCATCCCAATCTCTATCAAATCTTCTTTGTAATCTCTCTTTTGATCAGATTCATTCATCTAAGGTCAAAGCACATATTTTAAGAAAGATGCATGTCCATTTCCACAAGAAGAGATCTAATGTCAATCGTCATTGAAAAATTCTACTTCATACATTGGCATATCACTATTATTTTCTTCCCCACTAAATTTTGCTGTCCCATTATTATAATTTTTTTTATTTGAAGGGTAGTGATTATATAATAGTTAAATAAATTGTTAATGGAGTTTCTTATTTATTTACAAAACTTTTATTGTCATCCTATAAATTTTGATTAAAATCAAAATAGAAACTATTAATTCTCATAAAAATTAGAAATGATTTACCTTAATATTCAAGTTATGAAAATTCGTGATAACCCATTCATATTTAGTCAATTTCCAACTTGATTTACTCTTTGAAGAAGTTTAGTGAATTAATCAACAAGGAAATGTGTTACCAAGGCATTCAAATTTCGTATTGAGCCATAAACCACCAACTTCTTGTAGTGTGTTCAAAGAATAAATCAAGTTATAAATTGACTAAATAAAAATGGGTTGTGATTTCGTGTCAAAAGGAAGACCTGCAAATCTCTACATGCCAATTCAGCAAATATATGAATTTGATCCCCCTTTTTGGCCCTCTTTGTCATTTTGTGGTGGTTCATTTGTTTGTAGGGATACTAACAATTTCATCCTTATTTAATCTTCAGGTTTTTTTTTACAGAAAACAACAACATTATGATCAGGGATGAGTTTAAGTCAAATAGACTTAGACTTATATCTATATTTAGTTTAATTGAGTTAAAACTTTAACTTGGTAGTCTAACTCTAGTTCAGTGATTCCTTAATATCATTGCACTAGAGATAATTCTTCTTATTATTCGATTATTTTTTTTTGATAATTTTTCTTCTTCGACATTTTTTTCTTCTTTGATAACTTTTATTCTCCTCCTTTGTGTCATTGTTCACAATTTGAGCTAGTTTAAACTTAAAATCAAACTTATTTTATATTTGAACCGAATTTGAATTGACTATTATTTATACTTGACTTGACTTGAATACACCCCTAGTATGGACTTTTTATTAATAAAATTTAGGGACTAAAATGTTATAATACATTTTGATTGTACTAACAAATGGAATGATATTGTTGTTATCACTTTATTAAGAGCAGCACTATCTTTGGCTCTTTATAAATTCCTTTGTTTTATTAATTCATTTACTATTACAAAGAATTAGAATACTTCCATAATCAGCAAACCCAAGCTAATTATACATATTTAGTGGGATTCATCATTCTTAAAAGCAAGATTACCACTAATTTTTATTTTAATTTATCCTTTGCAGCAAAAGTTTTTCAAAAAGGAAATATTTCCCAGCTCACTAGAACATGATATTTTCATCTCATGGTATCAATTTATTTATTTATGCATTTAATTTTTATTACCGAAAAATAAATTCTTTAAAAATAAATTCAAGTGAATTTTGTGAGCCTTTGGAATTTTCTCTCGGCCTTCCTCCCTTGAGATTGTAGAAACTACAAAAACACGTAAAGGGCCCAATGGGGTGGTCAATGACGTAGTGCTCTTTCAACTTTTTTGAGTTTAATAAAGGCCCAATATTTATTATCTATCTAAACTTTGATGAAACAAATAATCATCAATCATTTACTCACGCTGATAGAAATCATCACGTATAAAGGTGAGGATATCGTTTTGCAGAGACTTAAAAAAACAACCATGAGAGGCAATCAATACATTGGTTACCATTCAACATGAACCAGGAGAGGCAAATAGACTCATCTCAATAACCACCGCCACTAAGACTAATAGACTGCAATTGGTTATGAAAGAGATGGATTCAAAACAAAAAACTAGTTGATTAATCTAACCCTAATCTGCTGTTTGAGTGAAGTGAAGAGAAGAGAGAGTCGAGAGAACTCTTTGGAAATTTAAGAGAGAGAGAGAGGGAGATATTTCTTTTTATTATTGTAATTGAAAATTACATTGACTACCACTTATATACTTGAGTGGTAAAATCTTCAGTAGTCTCTCGAGTTTCATTAAATGACAGCTAAGGTCATCGCATTTACAAAATAAAACCTCAGTGTAATGATTTGAAGACCGTTAGTCTCATTTATATACACTAACAGCCCCCCTCCAGGTCTCAGTATTGTCTTTCACCAGCACTCTTTCACTATACTAGACTGCACCTCAGTTCGTAAACTGGTAGTTTGAGGAGAGCTATTAACCTCGAGATAGTGCCACTTCTAAGCCACTTTTAGAGCAAGCAGCAGTATATAATCCAGAGCAGTATATGGTTACATCACCATGGTAGTGTATTTTTATTTTGGAGTATATTGACTCAACAGATACTGACTCACTTTCTCTCTCTCTTTTTTTCTTTCCTTTTTTTTTCGGTTCATTTTCTCTCTTTGTTCTCTTTTTTTTTTTCTTTCTTTTCTTTCACACATTTTCTCTCCTTTTTTTCTTTTTTCTTTTTTTCCCACATGCTTACTTTCTCTCGTTCTTTGTTCTTTTCTTTCTTTTCTCTCTCTCTCTTGTTTTTTTTTTTTCATTCTTTCCTTTTTTTTTTTATTCACTCTTCCTTGATTTGTTCTGCTTCCTCTTTTTTCATAAGGCTAAAACATAAAAAGGAAGAGTCAAGAGAATAAAATACCTATACATACCTGACTTAACTGCAGCTAGGGTACTTAGGTGTGGAATCATGATACAAGAGATTAATCAAGGGAAATAAGAGTATACAATACTTGAAGCATACTTGACTTAAACACAACTAGGATGGTATTTAGGAATGGCATTAGAAGACACAAGAGACCTAGTTGAACTGCATATCAACTCAATACCGAACAAAAATGTGCAAACATGAACACTAAGTGATGACAAGAAGTGGTAAACAAAAGAGCAATACTTCTACACGCAGGACAATTGCAAGGCAAGGGAAACTGTCAATAATAAATGCAATGTAAATCATAAAAGTTGTACATCGTATGCTCCTTTTTCTTTTCTTTCAAACTTCCTTCAACTTTAATACCTCTCTGGCAAGTATTACATACCATTTTAACACAAGGATATTTCATACCAACCCAACCCAGTTCGTAACGTTATGTAAATGCACTTAATTCACATAGATTTTTGCCAAGATCATGACTCTTTAGATACATGAGAACTAGCAACTGTTCACTTTCTTTTCGCACAAACCACGTGAGGTTAAAGCTGGTACTATACAAAAAATAAAAAGAAGGAAGGGAGAAGAATGATAGAACAAGATAAGTAAAAATTGCAAGGAATGAACTCTAAAATATGTGCCACTTTACATTAACATATACTACATCTCAACCATTTTACTCCAGAGTAGATGTCAACAGTCAATTATAAACATATACATGCCATTATTTCAATGTATACACAATCGACAACCATACCAAACAAATATATGCACTGCAAAACAAAGGATGACCAGAATCTATGCCACTTTTATATGTTGAACAACATTAACAGGTACCAATCACCAAAATCTATGCCACTTTATATGTTGAACAATACCAACGTGTACATGCCATTTTTCAATGTATACATAATCTACAGTCAAATCAAACTAATATAAGCACTCCAAACAAACAAAAAGAAAACCAATGTTATGCTAGAATGCATGTTAGCCACTAGATTCATAGAAAATATGCAGTTGAGTGCTATCACACATATTCAGACTGGAACGAAGATGCTCAAACTTATGAGGAGACAGACCTTAGTTAGTATGTTTGTCTTTTGGTTTTCAGTAGGAACATACTAAACAAAAACATTCTTGGCAATGACTTGATCTCTTATATAGTGAGCATCAATTTCAATGTGTTTGGTGCATGCATGAAATACATGATTAGAAGTGAGGGCATTAGCACTTTGATTATCACACCAAATTATAGGGGGGTTGAGTGATAAACAAACCAAGTTCTTATCTAATAGAACCACCACATTTTGTTTCTTGGAGACTAAGTTGGTGCCAAGAAAAACACAGTAACCAGTGGTAGATCTCTTGTCATAAGTGCTACTAGGCCAATCAAACTTAGAGTAGCACTCAAGCTGAAGATTGGTAGTAGAGTGAAATAAGATACCATAGTTCAATGTTCCTTTAATATATCTCAGCGCAAGTTTGCAAGCTCTCCATTGAAGTTGTGTGGGAGCTTGAAGAAATTGACTGAGTTTGTTGACAAAATAAGAAATGTCAGGTTTTGTTAGGGTCAAATACTATAAAGCTCTTATCAGACTCCTATACAGGAATGGTTGCCCAAATTTGTCATTATCTTCAATGAAGAGTTTTGTTTTAGTAGCAAAAGGGGTGGAACAAGGCTTTGAATCATGCATATTGGCTTTAATGAGAAGATCCTCATATTTAGTTGGACTTAAATGCAAACCAATGGAACCTCTAATGACCTTTAATCCTAGGAAGAAATGCAATGGCCTAAGATTATTTAATGCAGATTCATCATTCAATTAAGAAATGATTTTATGAATGAGAGTAGTGTCATTACCAGTCAAAAGAATATCATCAACATACACAAGAACATAAGTAACAACCCTTTCAGACCTATAAATGAAGAGATTAGTGTTAGCAACAGATGGAGTGAAACCCTAAGTTAAAAAAAGCATTTTTAAGCTTCTCAAACCACAGTTTAGGTGCTTGTTTGATGCCATATAAGGCTTTGTGCAATTTACAAACTATTTTTCCTTCAACAGAATGTTCAAACCCTTTAAGTTGATGCATGAAGAATGTCTCAGTTAAATCACCATTCAAGAATGCATTATTGACATCTATTTGATGAATGACCAAATTATGACTTACTACAACACTTAGAATTAGTCTAATAATGGCATACTTAACTATAGGGCTAAAGGTTTCATAATAGTCTACTTAGGGGTTTGTCGAAACCCCTTAGCCATAAGCCTAGCTTTGTACCTTTGGGTAGACTCATTATAATTGTATTTTACTTTAAAAACCCATTTGCAACCTACAATATGCATACTTTCAAACTAGGGAACAAGTGACCATGTATTATTGGAAATTAATGCATCATATTTAGATTGCATTGCTTGTTTTTAGTCAAGATCAAATAGTGCTTTAGTCACAAAATGAGATTCACCCTTAGGTGTGGAAGAGACAGTCAATGTATTAAGGCACAAAGGATAATTAGTAGAATATTTGATGGAACTTGAAGTGATACATTGCCTAAATCTGGGTAGTTTTTCCATTTTTAGTTTTGGTAAGCATGAGATGTACATTAGTATCAATAGAGACTTGGTTTGATTGATCTGGTAAGGTTTACTGAGAATGAGACGATTAAAGATGACTAGCATCAAATGTGAACTATGTAGACTAAGTATAAGTAGGTTGAAGGTGTGTAAATATGTCTTCAAGAGATACATGAAGTGATTAAATGGGTGTGAAAGAATATGGACTGTTGTTCTTAGAAGTATGTTGACCATATTAACTATTTGGTAAGTTTATTTATGAAAAATTGTTTTCTATAAGGATAGGTATATTATGAAGGCTAAAGTGTGTGATGTAGATAGCTTTGGATGAGGAAAAGTTAATGTGCGTGCAGACCCTAGTATACTAAAGTTATGCTAGGGTGATGTAAAGACCGGTCTACTTGGTTTAAAGTAAGGATCACTTATGAATGGAAAATCCTTTTCATTGAATTTGACCCTTTAAACAATATACACCCTTCCTGAAGTAGACATGCATTTATACCTTTTATGTTTGAGACTATACCTAACAAACACACTTTTCTCTATATGAAAATTGAACTTATGAGACTAATAGGGCCGTAAATGAGGAAATGCAACACATTAAAACACTCTGAGACCTAAAAAGTTAGGTGTTTTGTGAAAGAGTACTTGAAATGGTGATTAGGACTCTAGAGTATAAGTTAGGAGCCGATTACTCAATTGACCTGAAGTTTGAAAAGCCAACCACCAAAATTTAAATGGCATGCCACTGTGTGCTAGCAGAGTTAAACCATTTTCAATAATCTTTCTATGCTTCTGTTCAACCCTACCATTGTTTTTATTTGTGTGAGGACATATGTGCCTAAACAATATGCTATAACTGGTGAGATATTGAGCAAGGGGTTTGTATTCCCTTCCTAAATCAAACTGAACACACTTAATTTTTGTGTTAAACTGTCGTTCAATAAGTGTATAAAAAGTTATAAATGTGTTTTTGGTATCATAGCTTAAAGCTTGTGTCTTCTCTCCTGGAGCCAAAAAATAACTCTTTATTGAGGAATTGCCAAACGGTTGTGTGGTAAAAGATTTCTCTCTTGACATTGTTTTGTATTTACTCAATTTGAAGTTAAATTTGTTATGAAATACATATGAATCTATGTTTGTTTCTTAAGAGCTTTGTTAATCTTGAAATGATTTTGTTGAGATCTATAAAATCGAATCTTATATCCTCGGATCTATGTGATTAAAACATGATTTGTGAAGTCTTTACTTAGGTTAGTGTGTACATATTCAAATCTACACTGTTAATAAAGGTTTATGCATGATTCTTTAGATTCCTATTAATCTTGAGATGTTCTTCGTCATTTCTTGGTATAGTCGTTCTTTTATATCTTAAGATTTGTTTTGTTGATGCATGTTTTCGTGTGTCTTTGGTAGATTCTTGTGTATTCATGCATCAATTGATGTCTAAACTTGTAGATCCACTATGTAAAAGATGTGTTTTGCTTGATTCATGTGATAACTTGAATATTCTTGAAGCATAATGGCTTATTTCACTATTGCATGTATTGATCTAGTCTAAATAAAGAATGTATTAAGTGGTTTTAGAATGCTCTTATATAAATTAATGTCTCTGGACTCGTTTATGCTTCAAGAGTTCTTTTAAGGTTGCTATTTTTTGTCAACTACTCTCTAATATCTTTGTTTTTCCTTTTTGAACTGTAGTAGAACTGAATAGTTATATGAAATTGATAACTGTATGGCTACATATGTATTCTTTTTATGTGTATAATCCATTTGGTGTGTGACTGCTAAATCTGTTTCATTATTGCATAAGCTAGAAACTTGAGAGTGCGGTACCACTGGCGCGAAAGAAGAAGGTTTTTCACCTTCATCTTTCAAGCTTAAAGCAATGTTGAATATATATTGTTTGTTGGGTGTTCTGTTTAATTTTTCTATTATTAAAGTGTTTGTTGTATGTTCTTTAAGTGTGATTAGATTGTTACATTTAATATGTCTATTCTTTACTTTCTTGACTTTATAGTCTCTTGACTTGTTTCCTATGTGTGTGTCTTGTTATCTTGTAGCAAAGCTAGAAATGAGCCAAGCCTGAACAAGTTCTAACTCGTTTTTGACTAGGCTTAGCTTAGGTTCAATTTGGGCTCGTCCAAACTAAGCTTATTTCGAGCTTGAACAAACTCGCTTTGGATCTAACATTATTTTTAGCTAAGGCTAGAAATGATGTCGTTTACAAAGGGTTCAAGTGAGTTGTGCTTAGCTTCTAAGTTAAGTGAGTTGAGCATGACTTTAGTTTGGGTTCGGGTTCATTTATGGTTTTACTTTTGAATTCGTACTTGGGTTCGTGTTCATTATTATGGGCTTGTGTTCGAGTTACGCTTGTTTCAAATCCAACCTATCTTGTAGCCTCTACTATCTTTTTTACCTTTTTGAATTTTAGCTATCTGTCTCTCTTTCCTTTTCATGGAAAATTTGTTAGTTTTGCTATTGAAAGTAGCTCTTTAGGTATAAGGTCTGTCAATTGTACTTCTAGTCTTCAATCAATCAACCCTAAATTTGATAATACCAATTTTAGTTTCTAGAGGTCTTAGGTTCTGTTCACTATTAGTACTTATGGTCTAAATAGTCACTTCTAAGATTCTTTGATAACCTTCGTCCTTACATTCAAATCCAAACTGAGGTTTAACTTATCATAAAGAAAACTAATCCTGAATACGCTTTTTGGCAAAAAACTGATAAACAACTTATGAGTTGGCTATTGTCTTCCATCTCAGTTCGTATGTTTAGAGTTATCTTTAAGTGTCAATATGCACATGATCTCTAGGTCACCATTGAAAACGAGTTTTTGTCTCTCAACTACTCTATGTGAAAAGCTTAATACAAACTAGAAAAATGAATAACATAAGTATAAATGAATATTTTGAAAAAAATGAAGGAATATGTTGAGATTCTCTTATTTGGTATTCGCAGTATAACTGATGACGAAGTCCTGAGTCAAATTTTAGATGGCCTAGATTCTGATTATGATTTAGTTGTTGTTAGCCTAAATTCTAGGATTGAGTCCAAATATGATAAACCAACTCTTCAGGATGTTTAGTACTTACTTCAGAAACATGAACTTAAGTTGGCTAGAACTCAACAAACTTTGAACTCTAATGTCTCCTTAGATTTTCATAGTGTCCATTCTACCAACATTGTTAGGTCAACTAACAAGTCACTTAAGGCCTCAACCATTTGTTACCCTTACGAATCGCTAATAGAAATTTTTTCCTGTTAAACTTTCTCAATCACTTTTTGACACAACCTCCACATCTACACTTATGAATTACACAACGTCACTAGCATCTTTTACCACTTTTCCTGCGTCATACTATAATCAATCTCAGTCCACTAGTGCACATCAACCATACATTGCACTTGTATATCAACCCTATCATAACTTTCCTAAAGGCAAAGGTAAAGTCATCTGTCAACTTTGTAATAAACCTGGGCATATTACCCTATAAGGCTACCACAAGTATAGCTCTAGTTATTATCTTGAGAACATTGTGCCTCTGTAATATCCATAACCAAACAAGAGAGGAAAGAGTATTGAAGAGTGCCAAAGTTACAACTTGCTAGGAGAGAAGTCTTTGAAGTTGTTTTAAGCCATAAAAAGATTATCGTAATCATCGCACCAAGCTAAGTAGTGTGATTTCATGTGTGTTCTTCTAAATTGAATTGCTTCTAATGCTTTCCAATTGAAATTGAATGCATTGTTGTATAGTTATTGTTCAATTGTAGTTTAGAAATTCTTGATCTTGGTTAAATATTAATCCTTTTTTGTATATGAATATTTGTATTCTTAAATTGATGTATGATGGTCTGTTGGGGTTCATGAAAGGTTGGAATATTGAATCTGTTTGAAGATTGAATGAATGTAAGCTTGAAATGTTGATTATGATGGGATATGATCTTAGGATGTGTGTTATGCCATGTTAGTGATGCTAAAACCATCAAACATGAACATATTGTGAAATAGGAATATATGGTATGGTATTGGCTATGAAATATGGTTTTTCAAAGTATCTTGGTAGTGTGTGGTGGCCCAGAAAACGTAAGAAAACTAAGTTTAGAATTCTAGGAATTCGATAACACACATTTGTGTGCTTTCAAGGCAATTCTACCTATGTAAGTTGAATACACGAGAGTGTGGAATTGGGAATGGACATACACTCATGTGATATGTGACACACAATCATGTGCCCTATACCAAAGATACACTTTCTTGTGCTTCAGATGCATGTTGTGTGAATTAAGTAACATATAACCGTATGTAACAAATACACACTCGTGTACATTTAGGGAAACTTGGAAATAAAGACACTTGAAATTGATAAAAACTATATGAAAATCTGATAAGAATATATGGGTTAGGGAAATAACAAATTTACCCCTATAAGAGATGTTTTTAGAGGAAAGCTAATGATAAGACTCTAATGAAGGTTATTGGTGATGAAAATCAATATGGGTTTGCCTTACTATATGGATGATGACATGTACCCCCACTGGATCAAGTCTAGGTCAAAAATTTGAAAACGATGTATAATAATGATACAAGCTATTAAACTATGTGTAGAGTGGCAATGAAAGCAATGAGGCTAATAAATCTATGTGATTTTGCACCAACGATAAACGTTGAAGCATTTAGGATACGTGTGTGAAGATGGGATAGACTTAGGGTCTCACCGTATAAGTAATATCATGTCAATAGCCTAAGTCCAACCAACATGTGAATGAATTGCATATAAGAATGGCATTTAGAATGTCATAAGCTTTCACGTGACTAGGAGACATCAATGTACATCATCAGGGTTAGTCATTCAGGATGACACCTCATTATATGAGTAAAAGCGCTAGGCACTGAGATAATCTGAATGAGCATCTAAGATGTTGGGAAAACATTCATGGATTTCTATACGAGGAAAATTGTATTGTTTCATATATTACCATTATTACTTACTAAGTGTAAATTCACCCATGTGTCTGCTGTGTGGTTTTGCAGGTAGAGTTCTGAAGCAACGGGGTGACGATGAGGACACTTCCGGTATGACTAGATATAACACATAAGGGCAAGGGCTTGGACGTCTTTTATCATGGACTGTTGATTTACATTGATATTAGTTCTTTCACATGTGTTTATGTACTCAAATTTAATAGATATTTGTTTTGCATTGAATCGTATGAATGCCTGATTATGTTTGGATTATTTATATATGTTATTCAGATAGTGTTTAAATAATATATTTAAATTCATAATACAATTTTGAGATTATGGGACCACTTTTATGGAGTTACATATAATAACTGTTATAGTATATCATAGAAGTTTGTTAGGTCATATCTTTTAGGGTGTTATAACCTCAATTTTATATTGAACCAATGGGGTCTCACTACAATAATGTCATACTTGCTATATCTTATGCTAACAATGCACCTGGTTATTCTCCATATGATGTCTATCATAACACAGGGCAATCCTTTCCATTGTCAACAACCAGCACTATACCTGTACATCTCTTTTACCTAAACACAACTCCTGCTATACCAGGCCTACCATCTAACACTCATCAAGCCTACCTTACTCATAACTACTCTAGTCAAACTCTATCACTGCTAGTCCAATTAAGGTTGTTTCTATACCTCAAGTGATTTAAATCCCTTTTAACTTGCCATAGCTTCAGCTTGCTAAAGGACTGATCAGTTTCAAGTGGGCAATAATGAGAATTTTTCTATCTAACATACTGGTCACTAAGTCTTGCCTAGTTTCATTCTTGACAAAACTGTGCATTTAAAAATGTTCTTTGTGTACCTCACATCATTATAAATCTAGTCAGCATAACTAAAATTACAAAAGACAACAATGTATTAGTTGAATTTTCTGTTGACAAATGAGTGATCGAAGATAAACTAAGTCAAGTTGTCTTGTTATACGGAACCTGTAAGGATAACCTGTATATGGTGGCTCCCCTTAAGCCATCTAGTTTCCATTTATAAGCTAGCAAAACAAACACTGTTGATTCTACAACTTCCTATTTTTCCTTTAGTAATATGCTACCCCAATGTTATAATGTCACAACATTAACACCTACACATGTTGACAATGTTACTGTGAATGATGTTACTACATTTACTTTTGTATTTGATCTTGATGAATCTGCTGTTAATAAATCTAGTTTTACTTCTGTGAATGCAACGAATAACAAGATTATTTTTGATTCAATGAATGATAGTCATGGTGACTTTGCTTCTATGAATGGAAGCAAGGGCACTTTGAATGTATGTCTTAACAAAAGAGCTTATGATGCTAATCTCTCCAGTGACCTGTCTCTTCACACTTTATGGCACAATAAACTAGGACACCTTAATCCCAAAGTTATATCTTCCATTAGCAAAAGTCTTTATCTCTCATAACATCACATCAATAGCAAGTCATTTTGCACATCATACCAGTTTGGTAAACTCACACAGAGTCAATTTCCTGTATTAACATCTAGGGCTACCAAACCTTGTAAACTTATGCACACTAATCTCTAGGGACCTTCACCTGTTTTGTCATTAAAAAGGTATATGCATTACATTCATTTTATTGATGACTACAATAGGTTTACATGGATCTTTCCTTTGAAGTTTAAATCTGATACAATGATAGACTGTGATTGGTTATAAAAGAGATGGATTCAAAATGAAAAACTAGTTAATTAATCTAACACTAATATAATGTTTGAGTGAAGTGAAGAGAAGAGAGGGTCGAGAGAACTGTTTGAAAATTTAAGAGAGAGAGAGGGAGATTTTTCTTTTTATTAAAATTGTAATTAAAAATTACATTGTCTACCATTTATATACATGAGTGGTAAAGTTTCATAGTAGTCCCTTAAGTTTCATTAAACAATAGCTAAGGCCATCACATTTACAAAACAACACCTTAGTGTAATGAGTTTTGAAGACTAACAGTCTCATCCTATTCATGTATATAAATGGTAGACAATGTAATTTTCATTAAACAGTAGCTAAGGCCATCACATTTACAAAACAACACCTTAGTGTAATGAGTTTTGAAGACTAACAGTCTCATCCATATACACTAACAAGGACTAATCATGACAAAACTCTTAAGCCTATCGATTTGAGCATTTATATTGCTCAAGCTTGAACTCAACGACATCACACACCCATGGTTTGAGTTTGAACTCTCAAGCTTGATATGACACTTGTTTTGAGTTTGAACAAATTGTGCTAATAATCGAACTTGAACCAATTTGACTCGAGTCCACACTTAGGGACAAGTTAGGAGAATGACATAAATGGTTATTATTGACAAAATGGTGGTATAATATTACCATTCATTTATTTACTATACCCACTCCATTGAGATTGTGTTTGATAAATCGCCTTCAACTTATTCATGGTGATTTAATGCTTAAAATGATTGAGTGAAATGTGAATGAAGCATATATGTAGTCGAGAAATATCAAGTGATTATAAAACAACTTGTAGTAGGGTACAAGGTCTATGATATAAATTGAATAATGACATTAGCGTAGAAGGTAACAAAGTATTGAAAGAAGATTTGGCGGGTGATTGAAATGTGAAATTGGCCTCGTTTTACAAAGGAGGATGTCGTTTGGTAGAAGGTGTGAAGGAGATGGCATCATTGAGCGTAATATGAGTGTTAGTTAATAAGTCAAGGTGTTACAGTGTCGTTTTTTTGTATTAAAAATAATGTACATTGCGTTGTTGTATTACATATGTAGATACACTGCATTTTGGACGAAATTAGTTAGCCAATTTTGGCACCCATATATTGTACAGGCGAGAAGAAATGAAAACAATTATTTAGTTGCAAGAATTTTCTATTTCTCTTGTTCTCTGTGTTTTAGGGTTATTAAGAGCTGAGAAGGGAAATCAATCAAATGATTTCTTAGGCGGAAACTCGTAATCAGAAGCTGAGAAGGGAAATCACCCAAATGATTTCTCAGGTTGTTGCTGATGTTAAGATTAGGTAGTAGAATCGATTACAGGAAATGCAAGAGCAAATGCAATAATCAATGGAAGATCTTAAGAAGCTGAATAGTGGGCTTAACCTTTTACAAACCAAGGGAGTGTCACAAGCAACAACCATTCACATTCTGATGGTTAGTTTGAAGTTGTCGATCACTACTTGGAGAGTTACCTATAGTGTATGGTTGGAAAGCTACTTTACACATGGCTTACTTGGTTGCCATTAGCATAATACTGGTATAATACCAATTATAACTCTAGTATTAAAATGAAGCCCTTTGAAGCCTTGTATGGCTATGTTGTGCCTATCACATTCCTTATTTTCATCATGATTTTGTCTTTGCTGAAGTTGACACTATGCTCTAGACCAAAGAAGCCACCATTGCTGTACTCAAACACAATTTGCAGAAGGCACAGGAGAGAATGAAGATTCTTGCCGACAAGAAGAGATCTAATTGCAACTTCCATGTTGGTGACTTAGTTTATGTGCAGTTACAACCCTATCATCAAAGTTCCATGCATTCAGGTACCTTGAAAATGCAACCTAAATGCTTTAGCCCATTCCTAGTCAAGGAGGTTATCGGTAAGGTTACGTATCGGCTTCAGCTTCCAATAAATGCTATGATCCATGACATTTTTCATGTGTCACTTTTAAGGCCTGCCTATTACAGATTATTGGCTTCACCCATATTACCACCTAATACTATCTTTAAAGGTACCCCTTGGCCATCTTGGATAAAAAATTAGTGTGAAGAGGTGTTGCCCTAGCTGTCAAATTACTTATTCACTGGCAACATGAAACCCCAACATTGACTACATCGGAATATGTTAATTCCAAAGGCGTCGAAGGGAGGGGTAGTTGATATAAATTGAACAAAGAAGTTGGCGCAGAAGGTAACAAAGTATTGAAAGAAGATTTGGCAGGTGATTGAAATGTGGAATTGGCCTCATTTTACAAAGGAAGATGTTGTTTGGTAAAAATTGTGAAGGAGATGACGTCGTTGAGCATAATATGAGTGTTAGTTAATAAGTCAAGGTGTTACGGTGTCATTTTTTGTATTGAAATTAATGTACGATGTGTCGTTGTATTACATATATAGGTACGATGTGTTTTGAACGAAGTTAGTTAGCCAATTCTGGCACCTATATATTGGACAGGCGAGAAGAAATGATAACGATTATTCAATTACAAGAATTCTTTGTCTCTCTTGTTCTTTATATTTTGAATCTTGTTATTTCTCTTATCTCATGTTGTGTTACACTGATACCAATGATGTTGCCAATGAACTAACAGGAATCACAGAATGAGATAAGAGAAATAACAAGATTCAGAATACAAAGAACAAGTGAAATAGAGAATTCCTTCATCTAGATATTGTAGCTAACTAATTTTGTCCAAAATGCAGCATATCTACATATGTAATATGACGTTGTAGCATCCATTATTTTTAATACAAAGAACGACACCGTAACACCTTGACTTATTAACTAACACTCATAGTACACTTAATGACGCCGTCTCCTTCACGGCTTCTATGTAGTGACATCTTCTTTTGCAAGATGAGGCTAATTCCGCATTTCAATCACCTATCAAATCTTCTTTCAATACTTTGTTACCTTCCGCCTAGGAAGCATGGAAACTCATAATGGTATGCGTTTCCACGTTTCAGAAACGTTTTTGTTTTTTAATATCCCTGAAACTTGTATGAAACGTTTCAGAGGCGTTTCAAAATTTTTTGAAAAATTTTGAAGTGTATTTCTTTTAAGAGGAAAATCGTGAAGTCGATTAAACATATATATTTTATATTTTCAAACTCAAAGTGTTATTCATCTTCTTTCCAACATGTTATATAGATTAGTGTATATTATTATTTTCTTTTTAAATATCTACACGTATTTACGCAAAAATAATTTACAATAGATTCTATGATTCCATTTTATAGTATTCTTTATCTTCATTATTTATTTTTATATTATACAAGTTTATGTATTTTTACTATAAAAAATTTGATATTTATAAAAAAAACTCTTATATTTTCCATATTTATAAATTTCTCCACGTTTTCATTTCCTGTATTTTTTAAAAAATGCTTTTCCACGTTTCCATTTTCATATTTTCATTTCGGTGCTACATAGCCTTTCGTGCCAACTTTTCTATTCAGTTTATATCACTCTTTTTTTAGCTTCTGCCTTGAGTTGAGACTGAATAGGAATCTTTCTCCAATGTTTGACGGACCTAATAAAAATCATTCAGAGAATATGGCAAAGTGGCTTCCAAACTCCAAATTACATCCATCTTTCATGTTTCGTGCTTGAAAAAGAAGCCCTCAATCAAAGAGGGCACTTGATAGAAAAATTATTAATTAAGAACTATCTTTTAATTAAAACAAAACAGTCAATTAATTAGTAAGTATTTTTTCTTAATGATGCGACTTCTCCAAGATGCCTTCAAAATTCAGCATTATTTTAGCCCTAATGACATGGCAGTTTTAAACGAAATGGAACAATATGAATTACTCTTATTCAGGAAAGGAAATTGTTAATTGTGAGGGATTACTTTGAGAAGTTTCTTGTTTAGGTAATTTCCAATTCTACTAGGACGGTGAGGGACTGTAACACTCCATTTGATACGATTAAGCTAACAAATGTATTATTAAAATAAAGTAGTAAAAATTTAAAGCTGCAAATGAGCCCTCGATTACCGTCAAGTTAAGCTTGAATTTGTTATTGTTTGATTTAATGAGATTGTGGCTTGAATATAATATTAATAAACCCTTAAAACCATAAAATTTTGCATTTACATTTTAAAAATTTTACTTGTTACCCCCTTACTTTGAATGTAAGAGTAAATGATAAATATATAAGTTGTAAAGTTTAACTTAATTTATTGAGTTAAACTCCAGTCAACCATTCCTATATATCTTGACCTTGAGCTCCAACTTTGCCTAAGTACAATCATGTAAAAAAATATTCAACTTGGTTAACTCCTTAGGTAGGAACAAAGAAGTATCTTAAATATGATAGCATTGACTATTTGGGTTCCCTTTTTACTACTATAATAGTGGAAAATATAATTGAAGTTATGGCAATTATATAATCGTATTAGTAATACTAGTTACACTTTTGAAATTGAAAGAAGAAAGAGCATTAGCATCAAGTTCAACCCTCAATGGCCGAGTTTTAAGCAAAGTCTATTGCTTGATTGGCTTCACAGAGAACAATACTTCTTCTCAAGAAGACCCCATTTGCTTTTCTCTCTAAATTTTAATTATTCATGGATATCATTATCATTATGAGAAATATTGTCATCCCTTCCTGTAAAAAATTTACTCTTCTTAAAAAATAAAACTCTTTCTTTGCGTAGTTATGGAGATATTAGTTAACATTCATGGATTTAGTAAAATGTATAAGAGGGTTTTTTTTTTTTTTTTGCTTCTCAAATAGTAAAAAATAAATTTTTATATGGTATTTGGTGATGGTTCCCAGCATCCCAAAGATACATTTTTATTGGAAAATTGACTGACAAGTATAGTCCATTGATTTGGTACTGTACTCTAAAAGGGTAAAATAAATAATATTAAATTACCCCAAATATTTTTCTCTTAAAAATTTTTGACTTGGAATTATTTTGATGGACTTAGAATAAGTTCTTTAATGATATTATTTATTAAATTCCTTAATTATATAATCAAAATTTTTATAGACAAAAGTTCACAAGACCTCTCTTGTGAAGATTAGGTATCACTTAGTAATAGTAGTACATCAAGTCCACAAATTGAAAACCCTGATCGAACATTGATTTGATAAAGAGTTAGTTTGAATTTAGAGATATTGAAAATTTCACCATTTTTTAAAACTGTGTATACATATATACCACTCATCTCAAACCCTAAATAAAAAAACCACAATAGTAATCTATTTTTCCAAAATACCCCTATTAATAAAATCCATGCAGAAAGAAAGAATACCACAACAATAATCTCTCTCTTTTTCCTCAACCTTCCAGCAAGAGAAAAAATCTCTATAATATAAAAAAATATTCTTCAACAGAAAAGATACCGTCATTGAACAATAAAAACCATGAGAGAAAGTCATTATAAAGGATTTAATTTGGACACAAGAGAGGGAGAGATGAAAATTGTCAAATTTCTTTAGAGAATTCACATTTGTTACAAAGATTTCACAACAAAATAATCCACATTTAGGTCAGTCTTGATTGAAGCCCCTATGTTATGTGTTTTCTTGTTTAACAATTGAAAATCAAATAATATAAGATAGATTTATATTTATGACTTCATGTGAAATATAATTTTGTTATGATTTCATATTGTTAGATTGTTTAATGTTGTGATTTCATGTTGTTGTATTATTTAATGTTGTATTAATTATTAAAAAAATATGAAAATTCAGTTCTAGATAAAAACTAGAGGACAAACAGGTTGGTGGAAAGCCAAGGTTTGGAATTGATGCCAACCCTTAGCTTTTTGCCAACCCTTTGGTCTCACATGTTTGTTTAAACATAACTATTTAATGTTAACTCCAATCCATTGCATGCCTTATAACGCCCAGGGTTTAAACATGTGTTTTTATGTTTTTAGGTTTATTTTAAGTTAAGATGGAAAAACGGTATTTAAGATTCACTATAGAGGGCAATGGATTTCAAGTGATGATAATGTTATAAGATATGTTGGTAGGAATGAGTGACGGATGTACATTGACATAAGTGTTGATTTTGAAGGATTCGTTGCGAGAATAAGTTATCATCTAAGACTCAATTGAAGTCAGTTAAATGTGCATGTATTTACCCTAAGTGATATGGGTCTAATAGAGATTGTAGACGATAATGATCTGGAGAATTTGATAGTTGAAACAAGAAGTTTATGAGTATCGACCAAACTCTAATTGATGTAAGGGATAATTAACAAGCTAAAGATGTTCATGAGGAAGAAATGGAAGATCATCTAACAGACGAGTGGGCACAATCACAAAGTTTCCAAGAGTTTGGTGGGAATTATAGTAATGATGATAATGACAACGACATGGATGAGGATTATGAAGTAAAGGGTAATGAGGATGATAACGATGATGATGAATTCTCGGGGTTTGATGAGGACATGTATGATGTTTTAAGCTAAGACATTGACAAAAGTCAAAGCTATGCTAGTAATGAGAGGGTCGAATATAGCATGAGACGTCATAACTCTATAAATTTTAGAGCATATCCAAGTCATATCTATAATCCAAATCTATTTCAATGGATTCTTGAGCCTTCTATTGATGTTGAGAATTCAAGTATTAGTAATCGGGCGACACGAAAGGACAATCATTTACAAATGATGGGTTTTTATATTTCAAAGGCAAAATTGAAATCATTATTTCATATATATCCATTAGAGACAAGAATTCAATAAAAAGTTGGTCACTTTGATAATAATTAAGTGCATATATCCACAATGTAAATGGCGAGCTTGAGCAACGAGAAAGGAAGATGAAGACTATTGGGTGTTACGACATATGGACAAGACACATACTTGTTCATGAGATCAAATATTGCCATACTATAGACAAGCTAGTGCAGGGTCATTAAAGAACATACTTAAATCAATATTCGTGGTTGATTGTATTTATCGATTGAAGGAAATTATTTTAGACATGGTAAATGGGTACAAAATCAATATTTTCTACATGAAAGCATGACATGCCAAAACATATGCACTAAATACATTATGAGGATCTCCCGAAGAGTCTTTCATGCTATTGTGTGAGTACTATCATAATTAGGAGCTTAAGAACCCAAGAACTATCAATCCGAAAAATAGGTTCAAGTTTTTCTTTATGTGTATGGGCTGTTTAATAAGAGGGTTCCAACAATCGTGTCACATAATGATATGCATTGATGTTTTACACTTAAAGGGAAAGTATCATAGGTCTCTTTTCATTACTGTTACGAAGGATGGTAATATTCAAATTTACTCGCTTACCTTCGGTATTGGGCACAAGGAGAGAATTGATACATGAAACCCTTTTTTAACCTACCTACGCATGTGGATTCGTGATTTGTAGATTTAGCCATTATTTCTTATCACCATCATTCAATAATTATGTTAGTGGCAAACATACTACCATTCTCGTCATAGGTTTTGTAATTACAATATAAAAGGGTAATATGTGTACGCAGTTCAAAAAAACCAAACATATTGAAAGATTATTTTAGAAAGCTACTAAGACATATCATCTCAAAGACTTCCAAGCTACCATGAGAAGAATTACCTGAGTAAATTCTATTGCGATAACCGATTTGATTGGCATTGGATATGAAGGATGGGCGCGTGCCACTTTGGAGGATGGTGTTACAATATCATAACAGTCAATATTGTTGAGTCCTTCAACGCTTTGATACAAACTGCTCGTTTTTTGCCTATCACCATATTAGTTAAGCTTTTGAGGAGCACAATGTAATATTAGTTTTTCAATAGGCAAAACATGGTTGGTACGTATGACTAAAATTGGTTTGATGTTATTTTTTTCATTGCATTTATTAGTTATTTTTACAGGTCAGAGATCTCACCCATTAACACAATGGGTTGAAGACAAACTTGTTAGACATGTGTTCAAATTTGCCAATATAGTGGTTAAACCAATCAACATACAATAATATGAAGTCCATGATTCACGATAGTAGGTATTTGTCATGAATATTCTCTATTGAACTTGTGACTATAGGAAATTTCAACTTTCTCAGATTCCATATGCACACGCTGTAACTGTTGCAAAATACAATAACCTTTTAGATAGTGTTGGATAGGTCAATGCATATTACTCGAAAAATTTTTTATGAGAGGTATATAAAAAAGATATTAATCCACTAGGGGATCAATCCACGTAGGCACCATCAAATATACCTACGATTTAGGCACCATCAAATATACCTACGATTTATCTTCAGTGATGGAACAATGACGGTGTGGTTATACTTCTAGCTGTGTAAGAAGACCTTCATAAGGAGAGGAAGTCTTACTATAAAACTGCAGTTGATGTCATTAACCTGACCATAATCGCTAAAATTGTCCAAGTCTAGCTTTGGTGCTAGTGGTTGGCTTGTCTCGCACATCAGGTACTTGACAAGAACGAGGTCATTGTAGTCACAATGCAACCTATATGGCTGAATAGATTATCATGGTTAATTTTCTTTATTGTTTGATACTACAATTTCAAGTGTATAAATATTGCATGTTTAATTTATCTATTGGGTTTTATCCAAATTTTAATGTATTAATTTTTTATTTTCAAGCTCTCACATGTACGCGATTGTGGTGGCTCAAAATAGCTGAATAGAATTATCATGACATTTTTTTTATTATTGTTCATTTTATGTATATATTGGAAAAATAACAATTTTTCTCCAACCAAAAAATTTGAAAAATTCACTTTTCTTGCTAAGATTTTTTCTTTATTCTTCGGAGGCTGAAATCCACTGTCACCGTCAGTTGACCACCTCAACATATTCTTCTCTAGTCGTCGACCTTCCTACCAAAGCAAGTTTGTTAGACAAAGATGAACCACCTTCATCGGATAAAAAGATGAAGAGTCTTTTTGTCTCTTTTATTAAATAAAGACGATTCGTTTTTGTCTAATGAACCTACTTTAGTAGAAAGGTCGACGACCAAAAAAGAAGATATTAGGGTAGTTGGCTTATGGTAACAGTGGATTTTAATCCCCAAAGAATGAAGAAAAAACTTAAGGGAGAAAAATGAATTTTTCAAACTTTTGGGTAGAGCAAAATTGTTAGTTTTTTAAACTATAAGGGGGAATAATATAAATTCTTAGGGTTTAATATCAAACTGACAAATTTACCCTCTATAACTAACAGTTTTAGTTAAGGTTAACAACCCATGGGTTAGTATTTTGGCTTTTGAAACCCTGTGGATGAGATTTTGGGAACGTACCAAAACTTGGGTGGGAATTAGTAGGGCTAGACCTGAACTAAGTTAGCTCGATTTGGTTCGAATTCAATTATTTCGAATATGAACCAAGTTTGAGTTAAGAGGTTTAACTCGTTTTAAAACCAAGTCAAAATTGAGCTATAGAGAGTTCAACTTAGTTTAACTCACAAGGTGGATAGATGGGTCAATTTAGTTCAAACTTGGCTTATGGCTTGATTTGAATTATGTTAAATAATTGTTAAACAACATCATTTTGTCAATGAGCCATGAATTCAAACCACGAATTTAAACCACATTTTAAGTCGTAAATTTGAGTCTAACTCAAACCAAACTATTTTCATTCTAATCAAACTAGAACCACCTTTAATATTGACTCGATGAATTCAAATCGAACTCAAACTGAGCTATTTTTATTCGAATTGAACTTAAACCAAACTATTTTTTATTTGAACTAAACTCAAACCAAGAGGTGTTCAGGCTCAGCTCAGTTTATATCCACTACTAGTTATGCTGATGGCAAAGAAGAAAAAAAAAAGAAAAAAAGATGAAAGATCAAATGGCAAAGAAAAAGAGAGATCAGGTGGTAAAGAAGAAAATAAAACATAAAGAAAGAGATTATGGGGCAAAGAGTTTGAATTCATGGCTTGATTAAGTTCAAATTTAGGATTTCGATCAACTTAAAAATTAATAGTTCAAATTTTGGCTTGATTCATGTAACACTCTTTCTAGATACAAACCATACCTACAATGTGATCCAAAGAGGTGTGCACAATTGGACTACTTAATTTAAAATCTCATTATTTAATGCATGATCATAAATATTCAAGCATGCAAAAAGGTGCAATGCAAATAAATATTAAAATATATCATTCATTAAAAATTCATAAATGTATGAAAAGTCTAAAAACTCAATCAAAAGTTATTGTGCATAAATAAATCTCAAAATGTACCTAGAATGTTTAAAATGCATAAAAGGAAAAAAAGTCTAAAAATGATAGTTATGCCCCTTACCCTAATGCAGTTGCTCACTAGACCACTAGCTTCCTTATAAGCTAATCAGAACTGTTGTCTAAACGATCCTCGAATGACCCTTACCGTGGGTATATATATGATGCATCTTACTAACCATATGAGCAAAAATATATGAAGAGCCATAATCCTTACCATGCACATTTAAACTAAACTGAGTGGTTATGTGCCTTAACGTCGAGTTTATGATGCATCTCATAGGTATCCAGTCCTATTGCTTTTATGTATGTTACCACATATGCATATAACTAGTGGCTATCTAGATGTAAACCAATTTTTAACTTTTTTGATTTTTAACTTAGATCTAACTCAGTCAGGGTCTTGTGTCATCTTCACATAGTCATTCATTATTTTTTTGTTCTATTTGGCTTGTCTTACCTACTAAAGTCTTTTTACTCTTTCCTTTTTTTCTTCTTCCCCTTTATTATACTTGAACTAGAGGTAAAATGTTCTTTTAACTAAATATATGGGTGTATGCATAAAGTGCACCCATGTGTGCCTCTTTTTTAAGCTCGGAGTCCATTTTTTGAAAGTCACACATAGGCTTGTGTCCCATACCACATGGTCGTGTATGGCTTTTCTCAGAATAAGCGCGTGAAAATTGAAAATTTTTCTAATTTAAACTAATGACACATGGGCATGAATAAGGCCATACACAATAGTGTGTCACAATTTAGAGATTGTAATGTCAACAATTCTTATGTTTTCTGGCTAACTCAAGCAATCCCACGCATTATATAAGTCTCAAAATTCATTTCTAAACATCCCAGATTGATTCATCTAATCGTAAAGGCATAAACATGATAACTACCAAAAGTCCTAACCATCATCATCATCAATTCAATCAATTTAAAGCAATATCCGAATTCACAAAAGCAAGTTCACATAATTCGATCACAATTATCATATAAAAACTCATCATAACTGAATTAAAACAAATAAATCACATAATTCAATAACATAATATTCATATATCCACCAAATTGTTCTTTAACAGGGAAGAACAAGGCCAACTTACTTGTCTTCCAATAAACAAACAAGTCTTCGCATGGTTATAGTGATTTCAACTATCAATGACTCCCTTTTGATGGCTGTAAGACTCTCTTCTCATTGCTCTCTCGTTTGGTGCCACTGGGGATGAGAAAAAGTAAAGATAATTAGGTTAAACATGTTTTTATCTTTGCTTACTAGATGTGACATACAGGCGTGTATGGACTTTACACGAGCATATGCCATGTCGCATATCTAAGGTAACACTTGATCTTGTTGTGAATCTTATCTTATCAAATAATTTCAAATTTGTTGACGATACATGGTTGTGTATACTTCTATACACGGGCGTGCATTGTTCTGGAGCATATTTAATAATTCAATTTAAAACAAGGGAAAAGACTAAAATTGAAATACCTAAATTTCTTTTAAAGGGGTAAATTTTACTTTGGTAGAAAGGTCAAAGTCAAAATATTCTTTTGTGAAAACTTATGAGGTTATGAGAAGTGTACAAGTATGCAGTGTAAGGTGTAAACTGCCATTGTCTCATTAAATAAAGTCGTTTAGGCTTTCTTCTACATTTATGAGAGGAAACAACGTAGTGGAGAAGGAGAGAAAAAGAGAGAAAAGAATAAAGGAGAAGAAAAAAGGAAAAAAAAAAAGAGATAGTGGAAGAAGAAAAAGAAGAAAGAAAAGAAAATTGATAAGAAAAGAAGATAGGGTATCCATTTTTCACTCATTTTAGCTCTAAGGTTTAAGTTCACTGTTCAAATTAGGGATTTCCAAAATTTTAACTATGTTGCTTTGAATTGGTACAACAGGTGAGGAAGGAGGAAGACTCATAGAATATTCTAATGCCGATTTTGGGTCTACTCAAATATGTGAGTAGGAAATAAACTTTTAACTATAGTTTTATTGTATGCAATTTTTATAGTATTTAATTTAAATTGTTGGCATATGGTATTATAGATTTTATGGAAATCTTTGTACAAATAAATAGAACTTTCAGGTATGTTGTTGATTTTGGTTATGGGTAGTTGTAAGTTGAAGGTCACTTATATCCAGTATTGTGTACTATTAAAATTTTTCTAAATGTTAAATTAATTAATATTGTATATGTGGCTATGAAACTGAAGTTGTTTGATTCAGTATTAGTTTTAATAAAATTACTGAATAAATTATTTATTTATGTTGTGCATTGTTATAGAGCTAAAAAATATTTAATTCAGTTCTATAAGTGACTGAATTTACTGAATGTTAATTGATTTGATATTGTGTATAATTGTGGAGCTGAAAAATATTTAGTTCAGTTATACGGGGGACTGAAATTGCTAAATGTTATTTAAATTGATATTTTGTGAGGTTGTTTAGTAGAAAGTTATATGATTCAGTTTCATGGATGATTGAAATTACTGAAAAAATTATTTATTGATATCGCATGTGATTATAGAGTTAAAAGATATTTAGTTCAGTTCTATGGGGGACTAAAATTGCTAAATGTTATATGAATTGATATTTTGTGAGGTTGTTTAGTTAGAAGTTATATGATTCAGTTTCATGGATGATTGAAATTGCTGAATAAATTATTTATTAATATTGCATGTAGCTATAGAGTTCAAAGATATGCAATTCAATTCTATAGGGACAAAAATCGCTAAATGTTATTTGAAGACAAATTAGTAGCCATTCCTATGTTAGCTTGTTTTAAGTTGTATGTAAAAGACAATGAATTATTTGATAACCCTACTCCTTATAGAAGTACAGTGGGAGCACTACAATACTTGACAATGACAATGTCTAACTTGTCTTTTATAGTGAATAAACTAATTCAGGTTTTAAAAGCTTTCACTCGATTGCAATGGTAGATATGTAAAAGGGTTTTAAGGTATATTAAAGGCTCTGTAAAATGTGGTATCTTACTTTGACTAGCCTAATTTTTCAAAATAGAGGCCTTGTTGATGCTTATTAGGATGGAAATAGTAATAACCTAATGCAATGGTGTTCTAGAATATCGAAGTTTGTCTTATCATCATTAATTGAGTCTAATATAGAATTCTTAGCCAAGTTTTATTGAAATTGCATGGATAAGAAATCTACTGAAAAAAGTTTAGGTTTCATATGTTAGTCCTATTATTGTTCAGTGTCACAACATAAGTGCTGGTGCATTGCTATTAATGTTGTGTTTCATAGTAAGATAAAGTATATAGAAATAAATGCACACGTTATTATGGAGCAAATAATTGCCAAAGTACTTGAAGTTTAGCATGTTCCAACTGAATTTCAAGTAGATGTTTTGGCTAAGCTTTTATTAGTTGTAAGATATTTGTGTTAAAAGAAAAGCTCAACATTGGGCTTTGTAGGAAGGAACAGATGCAAAATGCAGAGGAAGACAATAGCTTATCTTAAAGTGCTTTTTTAGGGAGGATGTTTTGTTGTTTTGGTTTATTATTCTGTGGTGCAGTGTCAAGAATGACTTTTGTGTTTATGATGTTTTGAAGTACAACTTCACATGGATTCTCATTTTCGTTTTGAATTAAGAAGTTTGAAAGGTGCAAAGAGGAGTGTTTGATGAAAGAGAAAATGAAAATCAAGATTAAGAAAGGGAAATGAAAACCTAATAAAACCTTTTCCATTTTAGATTACTCTTTCCCCTTTATTATGAGATGGCTAGTTTTGGTTGAAACTTACCCTTTTTCATATGAAAAGAAAAAACCATCCTTTGTTTTGAGAAACACAAGACAAGTCCATCAGTTGAAAACTTTTCTAACACTATATTATTCTTCAAAAAATTACAAACAGATCCACCAGCTTGCATTCTCACAATTTTATTCTTAAATGATATAACATCACGAGATATTCAAATGTGTGTATGTGTTTGAAAGCAATGAAAAACATAAAGAAGTGATGTACATCCAAGATAACAAAACATTAGGGGTGGTTTGTTCACCAAAGGCCTGCATATGTTACCTTGGAAGCAAAATTCCAAAGTGGCTTGACATAAAAAGTAATGAAACTTTATAGAGTTTCTAACAAGTTGGCTCAATAACAACTTTATTGGTTTTGCTTGTTATTGTATCATCACCAGACTGTTAACAATTTAGAATTTTCCGGGTGGGATTTTGTTTAACTATTAAGACAAAGATAATTTCCATTGGGTGTTTATGTGAACCAAATAGGTTTAAAGGTTAGGTTATTGAGTCAGATCATGTATTTGTACATTATGATTATAATATCATTTCCTTGGAATTGCTTACACTCAATTTGAATAGCTAAGGTATGATTGTGTTCCTTGTTAAGAATTGCTAGACTTGATTGCAGTTGAAAAAAAAAATGGAGTGACTTTGTTTTATGCCAATGATGATGATTTGAGAAGAGATGGATTGAGCTTATTAAAGATTATGATTGCTCAATTCGATTAAAATTCAATTAGGTTAATATTACTATAGATGCACTTAGTAGGAAATCTCTAAGTGATATAGCTCGCATTAAAGTGAAACTTTATTCCTTGTTGACTGAATTGAAAACCTTAAAGACTAGCTAAGTGTAAATAATTTAGGAACTGTGGATCACCTTAATTGATCAAATTCCTGAATGCAACATTTAGACCCCCATCTAATGAAATTGAAGAATGAAGTAGGTAATGGATTGTGAGCTAATTTTACAATAAGGGAAGATGAGACGCTAATGATAGGGAACAAAATTGTGTACCAAATCATTGAGAGTGAAAGAGAGAAATTTAGAGGAGGCTCATACTTCAACGTATGCCTTGCATCTAGGTAGTATTAAGATATATCATACCTTAAGGGAACATTATGGGTGGCAAGAAATGAAAAGAGAGATTGCAAAATTGTTTCAATTAGATATATAAATTCAAAGACGAAATTTTTTTAAGGTGAAAAGGTTAAAATACCCAAATTTCTTTTAAGGGGTAAATTTTACTTTGGTAGAAAGGTTAAAGTAAAAATATTCTTTTGTAAAAACTTATGGGGTTATAAGAAGTTTCATGAGAGGAAAGGCATAACAGAGAAGGAGAGAAAAAGAAAGATAAGAAAGGAGAAGAAAAAAAAAGGAAAAAAAAAAGGGAAAGAGAAAGAAAAAAGAGAAGAAAAATAATATGAAAAGAAGATAAGGTATCCATTTTTCTCTCATTTTAGCCTTAGGGTTTAAGTTCATTGTTCAAATTAAGGATTTTCAAAATACTAACTATGTTGCTTTGAAATGGTGCAAATAGGTGAAGAAGGAAGAAATCTGTGAGTGGGAAACAAACTTTTAACTATAGTTTTATTGTATGCAGTTTTTATAGTATTTAATTTAAATCGTTGACATATGGTATTATAGATTTTATCGAAATCTTTTACAAATAAATAGAACTTTTAGGCATGTTGTTAATTTTGGTTGTGGGTAGTTGTAAGTTGAAAGTAATTTAGGTCTAGTATTGTGTATTATTGAAATTTTACCAAATGTTAGATTAATTAATGTTATATGTGTGGCTGTGAAGCTGAGTTGTTCTGATTTAGTATTAGTTTGATTGAAATTATTGAACAAATTATTTTTTGATATTGTGTGTAACTGTAGAGCTGAAAGATATTTAATAGTTCTATAAGTGACTAAATTTACTAAATGTTAATTGATTTGATGTTGTATGTAGCTATAGAGTTGAAAGACATTTAGTTCAGTTATACAAGGGATTGAAATTGCTAAATGTTATTTGAATTTATATTTTGTGAGGTTGTTTAGTTAAAAGTTATATGATTCAGTTTCATAGATGATTGACAATTTTGAATAAATTATTTTTGATATTGCATGTGGAGCTGAAAAATATTTAGTTCAGTTCTACGAGGGATTGAAATTGCTAAAGATAATATGAATTGATATTTTATAAGGTTGTTTAGTTGGAAATTATATGATTCAGTTTCATGGATAATTGAAATTACTAAATAAATTATTTATTGATATTGCGTGTAACTATAGAGCTCAAAGATATTTAGTTCAACTCTATGGGGACTGAAATTGCTAAATGTTATTTGAATTGATATTTTGTGAGGTTGAATAGTTGAAGGTTATATGATTCAGTTTCATGGATGGTTGAAATTGCTTAATAAAATTTTTATTGATATTGTATATGGTTGTAGAGTTGAAAAATCTTAATTTAGTGATGAGTATGACTATATGGTTGGGTTAATTTAGTAATGAATTTGACTATATTGTTGAATGCTATCAAATTGGTGTTATAGTTAGAGGCAAATTTGAATGTAGTTAATTCAGTTTGATGGGGTTGTGGTTACCTGATGATGATTATTCTAAAATTAGATTATTGAGTTATTATTTATGAATATGGTATTATAAGAAAGTATCGTTCATATATTCTTCGTCAATGCATATCATGTGATTATTGCTCTGTCTATGTAGTATTTTATGTCAGGTATGACAAATCTTAGTTGTTTTGCCTTTGTAGTATTTCATGTCAAGTATGACAAATTTCAATTGCTCTACCTATGTAGTATTTCACATTAGGTATGAATGATTTCAGTTGCTTTGCCTGTATAGTATTTCACACCAAGTATATTAGATTTCAATTGCTTTGCCTATGTAGTATTTCACTTCAGGTATTACAGATTTCACTTGCTTTACCAGAGCGAGATTATAGCATACTGAATACGATAGTTTTTCCTCGTTCTGCTTGTGTAGTGGATGTCCATCAGGTATACGTGCAAGTTATTGTTTGGTGGAAGGTTTAGAAATAAATAAATATATATGTATTGATAATCATATCTTCTATTCAAGTAGGATATTCCCCAGGTATACTTTTTCACTCATGTGATGCTTGTTTCTTTAAATTTAATTCAAATATTTTAGTACGCATAGAAACAATTTACAATCTCCTTGTCAAGAGTATGATATGAAATTTAAAAAATATATATATCTAGATGTGGTTATATATAAGGTTTATTGGTAAATTCAACTTTGAATTCTTATTAGGAGGTTGTTATACTCATTTCAATAGAATTTCCAATATTTAGTACAAGAAATGTTTCCTAGAAAGTTTTAATTATTAGCAGTAAATAATTTTATTTCATTGGTGATGGCTCAAATTCTTTCTTTAGAAATTAAAATCTTCAGATTAGTTACTATATTATGAACTATTACATATTTTATTACTGATATGAAATCAAATAGTTCATAACTCTTTTATTAGTTGTGCACTCACGAGCTTTTAACTCACCTTTATAGAATTTTTCCCCTCTAGGATATCTATAGGGTTATGTCAAGTAGTGATTCCACTCAAGGTTGTGCCATGATGTAGTATCTCTAACAGGGGTTCATTTTGCATATATTATGTGGATTTTTTTGAGAGCTTTATACAAATATTGAAAGGTCAAAAACCTAACTAAAAACTTATTCTTATGTTTTGAAATAGAAGTCAAGTTGTTTTTATGTGTAAGTATATGTGTGTTAGGATATTATAGAGTTAGCTGGTTAAGACAGGGCTTGTCAATAATGCCCTTAGGTAAAAAAATGCCTTTGGGCTTACTTATGGGTGTTACAATTCTCCCTCCTTATATGAATTTCTTCCTCAAAATTCAATCAAAGAGTTGTGAGAACCACTACCTCATATCTTACTTAACCTTCCATATGGCTTTCTTAACTTAGTGATTCCTCAAAAAAACTTTGACTAAAGGAATTTGCCTGCATTGGAGCTTCTTAACTTGCCTATCTAGGTTCTAAACTAGGTGTTCCTTATATGCCAAATTATCCTCGAGCTTGACATCCTTAACTTTGAGCATATGAGTCAGGTCACTAATGTACTTACATAGCAACAAAACATGGAACATGTTATGAATGCAATATATGCTCGCTGGTAACGTAAGTCGGTAAGTTACCTTACCTACACGCTCTAACACCTCAAATGGTCCCATAAACCTTGGTGGTAATTTGCCTATCTTATCAGATCTCATAACATGTTTGTAGGGAGCTACTCTAACAAGCATCTTATCACCTACACTAAACTTAAGGTCTCATATACTCTTATCTAAATAACTCTTTTAATGGTCTTCAGCTTGTTTCATCCTTTCCTTTATCAATCTGACATCCTTAATCTTCCTTTGGGTCATCTCTAGTCTCAAAGCCTAAGTTAGGACATCTTTCTCTACTATCTTATCCTAATACAATAATGATCTGTATTTCTTGCCATATAAAGGCTCATATGAAGCCATCTTGATAGTTGTCTGATAGTTATTATTATACATAAACTCCATCAATGGCAACACCTCTATCTAACTCGCTCATCTATCTAGGTAATAAGCCCTCAACATATCCTCGATCACCTGGTTGACTCTTTTAGTTTGACTATCTGTCTGGGGATGATGGGTTATACTAAATGCTAACCTCGTACCCAGGGACTTCTACATATTTTGCCAAAAAATCAAGATGAATCTAGTGTTTCAATCTAAAACTGTTATCTTGGGTATTCCATAAAGCTTAACTATCTCCTTAACATACATCTAACCTATTTGATTTGTATTTATGGCATCTTTAACTACAATGAAGTGTACTGACTTGGTCAACTAGTTAACTATGACCCATAAAAGAATAAATCCTCCTCTAACCCTGATAATCCCACCATAAATTCTATCGATATGTTTCCATTTCAATTCTAGAATACTAAGGGGTTACAGCAGTCCTAATGTTATCTGATGTTCAACTTAACTTGTTGACACACTAGGCATTTAGCCACAAAGTTTGTTATGTCTTTCTTTATACCTGACCACCAGAAAGATCTTCTCAGATCTTGGTATATCTTTACACTCCTAGGGTAGACGGTGTAAAAAGACCTGTGTTTTAGTGAGAATCATGTCTCTTAAACTTTGATCTCAGGGAACACATACTTGATCTCTAAATCATAGAATGTACTCTATAACACAAATCTGGTTTGATACCCTCAGTTACTCTTTACCTTATTTAGACACACTAATCATCCGATGCTTAAACCATATAGATCTCATCTTTACAGGTTGACTAAATCTATAGGCCTGTCAATTGCCTTATAATTACCTTTATGTGCTATCTCACCAACTTTTATTGTAACTCTCGATAAACGATAATTTGAGATAAAAATACTTTTTTGCTCAGAGCATTTACAAGTACGTTGGCCTTGCTCATGTGGTATCTGATCTCACACTTATAGTCTTTCACTAACTCCAACCACTATTTCTACTTCATATTGAGCTCTTTCTGTGTAAAGAAATACTTAAGGCTTTTATGATCTTGTATATATTACCTTAAGCCTTATATAAATAATGTCGTTATATCTTAAGAGCAAACACGACGACTACCGACTCAAGGTCATGTCTGGGGTACCTGGTATTATAATCTTTCAACTGACGAGAGGCATATATTTTCACTTTACCGCTTTGTATCAAAACTACTCCCAAACCCTAGTGTGAGGCATTTGTGTAAATATTATATTCTTAGCCTTTTATTGGTAAAGATAAGATGGGAGTTGATGTCAACCTCTTCTTCAATTCTTGGAAACTCTACTCGCTAGCATTAGACCATCTGAAAGAAACATCCATACAAGTTAACTCTATAAGCGATCGAACCAATTTGGCTAATCCCTCAAGAAATCACCTGTAATACCCTGCCAACCTGAGGAAACTTTTAACCTTCTTTGTTGTTTTAAGCCTTTGCCATTATACATCCTCAATTTTACTAGGGTCAATTGAAATGTCATCTATTGAGACCACGTGTCTAAGAAAAGCCACTTTGTCTAACCAGAACTTACACTTAGAAAACTTGATATATAACTGCCTCTCCCTCAATCCCTGGAGTACAAATCTCAGATATTGTGCATACTGCTCTTGAGTACTATAATATATAAGATGTCATCTATAAATACAACTAGAAACTTGTCTAAGCAATTTTAGAACACTTTGTTCAAAAGGTCCATGGATATTAACATTAGTCAACCCAAATGGCATAACTATAAACTCATAATACCCATATTTGGTTATAAACATGGTTTTAGGTATATCCTACTCAAAAACCTAGACCTAATGATAACCTGACCTCAGGTCAATCTTAGAAAACACTGATGTACCCTTGAACTAATCAAACAAATCACCAATCCTTGATAGTGGATACTTATTATTCATTGTTACCTTGTTCAACTTTCTATAATCAATGCACGTCATCATCAATCATCTTTTTCCTTTACAAATAAGATCGATGCACCTTATGGCAAGTGGCTCAGTCTGATAAAACCATTATCTAACAACTCTTGTAATTGTTTATTCAGCTCTTATAGTTTTATTACAACTATTTTGTATAATGCCTTTAAGATTAACATTGTACTTGGGGCTAACTCGATACTAAACTTCATCTATCTTTTGGGTGTTAACCTTAGAAGACTGGTAGGAAACATGTCTGGAAAATCTTACACCACTTAAGTGTCTTTCATATCCAAAACTACTTCATTGATCTATTCACTATATATGGCAAGTATGCTATACACCATTTACTCAACATTTTCCTTTCCTTTCTTTGACATTGCTAATCATCAAACTAAGAACTCGACCTTCTTCAAAAGCAAACTGCTCTCCACTATCTAAATTAAATCATACATTTTTCTTTCTATAGTTTTTCTTTGCCTCATATTTGCTCAAAAAGTCCATGTCTAGTATCACATCAAAATCAGACATGTCTATAACTATTAAGTCCATGGTCATCCCTCGGCTTCCCAAATAAACCATCTCTCTAATTAACATATGACTGTTATGAATTTTATCCCTATCTAGTATGTAACACCCCTTTTTAGGTATATATCCCTTATGGGAATTTACCAGAAGAGACGTGCATAACTAGACTATTGAAAACTTTAATGCATAATCATAATTATAAAGTGTGCAAAAAGGTGATGTAATGAAAACACTTTATTAGACAATGTTTATAAAACCCCAAATGTCTGAAAAATAAGATAGTAATAATAATGACAATAAAACAATTCTAAAAGTGATGAAAAATATAAGACTAATAACTACATAATAAAAACCTCTCTCTTCGTGCAGCTACTTATTGGATCGTTAGATCCCCACTCTTCCCGTTATTAAACTATCTAGCGATAGAACTCACACTCCATTTGTAAGCTAACTATTGTCACACTAAGACATATCGGTGCCTTAACATGCATTATCTACAAAAATTATAGAATGCCAAGTTAGAATCGACTAATCAACGAAATAGTTATGAGTTCTAACCTTAATCTCTCTATTATGCCTCTAGTTACAAAACAGTGTGTGGCACTAGAATAAATTAAAACATATAGAGGACAAAACTGAACTATTAATTGACCTGTCACTATTGTTAAGCTAGCCTCAGCCTGAGTCTATGTGCTTTATACAATCAAGCTTGTCCTCCCCTAACTGTATACTTTGTTGGGGCTAATGTTGCTTGGGTTGTGCATTGTGGCGAAGTCATTGGGCATTCACATTTATAGCACACTTTCTGCTTGGCTAAACACTCTTTAATATGTCTTCGTTTATATCTATAGTAAGTAGAGGGATCACTTCGCCTCGACTGATCCTCTCTCTTTTGTTTCTAACCTTTCGACTTTTTCTTGTTTCTAAGCTTTAAAGGTCTTTTACCTTTAAGGTCCCTACTATTCTTAGCTACCACTTATGACTATCTAACTATGCCTTTGAATTGGGGCTACTAGTATAGGTTGATCGGTATCCCCTTCTCTTGGGCCATCCTCTGTCTCATGGCTTCTAAACTCAATGTTTTACCCTAGGGCCTCTAATAATGATTTGAGAGGATTGTCTCCTATCATAATATCCTTGGCAATATCTAATCTAAGTCTACTAAGGAAAACGTCTAACTTATCTCGGTCCGAACTGGCTATACTAAGAACATACTTGGACAAAGAGCTCAACTTGGTGAAGAACTCCCTGACTGACATACTAACTTGTCTCAAATGGAGGAACTCTTGAGCCTTCACACATAATGTTTACATATAGATATTTACTTTCAAAAGCCCATCCAAAGTCAACCTAAATAATCTCTAATACTTGATGGGTCCCACATAGTATCTGTCATTACAACTTTGCATCATTCTTAAGTAGAAGGCTGGCATAATGAATCTTATCGACATCTGTTATGGTATAAATCCTTATGACGTCCTCTATTACTTTCATCCATTTCTTAGCTAGTAATCCAGCTAATACTTTGTTGCCTCTAAAATTAGAAAGTTTGTGTCTATATACCAAACTGTAAATAGGGTCAGCCTAACTTTGTTGCCACCCATTACCTTTACTATGTCTTGTTGAGGTAAAATCTTTGCAACCAGAGGTTGCTCAAGCATTGATGAGGTATGTTGTTCTGTTTGAATATCCTCAATTATCCTTTGGATAACCTTGTTGTTTATTGATGGCGCAACTGATATGTTGGATGCTCGTCCCTAAGCCTCATAACGAGCTTCTCTTTTGATGGGGGACCTCGGGGGCATTTCAAATTAACCTCTTGGATCTCATTATCTTGAAATAAGATTATGATTCAAACATATAAAATATTTAACTTAATGCAGGTTTAATATACTTATAGTAGTAAACATGTAGAGGCGATTAGCATCGCATAAGGGGTTACTTTCCTTACGTAAATCTATTAGGCACTTTTTAGACATTTATAAACCTAACACATTTTTGGGTACCAGATCATGCTCTGACACCACAAATGTAACATCACTCTCTAGATATATACCTTTACCTAGAATATGATTTGAAGAGACATGTACAATTAGACTACTTAATGTAAAATCTCATTATTTAGTACATGATCATAAATATTCAAGTGTGCAAAAAGGCGTAATGCGTATTAATATTGAAATGCATCATTTATTAAAAATTCATAAATGTATGAAAAGTCTGAAAACTCAATTAGAAGTTATTATGCATAAATAAATCTTAAAATGTAACTAGAATGCTCAAAATAAATAAAAGGAAAGAAACTTTAAAAATGGCAGTTATACCCCTCACCATCACACAACTACTCATTGGACCACTGGTTTCATGTCTTGTTACTCACTTCTACTTGAAAAACAAGAAAAAGGAACATATGAGTAAGAACACTCAGTAAGTGGGTGATCTCTTGACACCTTAAATAATCATAAAACTGATAAACCTGGTGTTCCATTTGTGAATTTGAATTTGATCACAACTCAACATTCTCGTGCTCTAACATAGGCTATCTACAAAGGTTTACTAAGGTCTAAGTTGAAGTCAACATATTTTATACCCTAATAAAAGCATAAGACACCTTGTGTGTCACTATTTATCGTGTCTTGTGCACATGCAATACAACTTATTGGGCTAGCTATCTAGGACACCTTGGTTACATGAGGAATGATATGGTAATGATCTCTTCCCTTATCACATAAGCTAATAAGAATTACTATCTAGCCATCTTGGGATGACCTCGACGGGGCTACATATGTGATGTATCCCATTAACTATGTGAGGAAAAATATCTAAGGAGCCATTTTCCTTACCATACATACCTGAACTAAACTGAGTGGTTGTATGCCTTGGTATTGAGTACATGATACATCTTATGGGTATCTAGCCTTATTGTTTTCACGTATCTTGCCACGTATGCATACAGTTGGTGGTTATCTATATGTGAACCACTTTACTTAAATTTTCTAATTTTTTATTCGAATCTAACTCAGTCAGTGTCTCATGTCATCTTTCATATAGTTAAACATTCTATTTAGTTATATCTAGATTGTCTTACCTGCTAAAGTCTCTTATTCTTTCCTTTTTCTTCCTCTTCCCCTTCATTATGTTTGAACTAGGGGTAAAATAGTCTTTTAATTGAATACACGGGTGTGTGCCTAAGGTGCACCCTTATATGCTTCTTTTTAAGTGTAGAGTCCACTTTTGGAAAGTTACACATAGGCATGTGTCTTATACCACATGACCGTCTATGGTTTTCCTCATAACGAGCATGCAAAAATTACAGAATTCCTTAATTTAAACCAAAGACACACGGGTGTGTATAAGTGTAGGGTTTTAGGGTGTTGTTAATCGATAACACTGTGGAATTAACAATTTTAAAATTAAACAATCCTAAAACCCTAACCAAGATACCTATTTTAAAATTTATTTAACATGAATATTCAAAACAACTATAACGTGTTTTAAGGTTTATACCTGCGTTGGTGACTCATCCAAATCTTTACGTGGCAAAGAAATGAAGGTTATCTAACCCTCATGAGATAACACTTTGGTATCCATATAAAGCATAAACACAAGAGGTTGTCTAGGAAGAAGACTACTAAGGCTTCTTTGTTGGATGATGGCATGTTCACAAGAAGAGAGAGAAATTCAAAAAAACTTAGGCAGCTACTAGGGTTTTCTGTGAATGCACTATATTTTTACGTAGTTTTCTATATTGAAAAATTAATTAATCTAATTTATGCTTTTTATTTATATTCATGTGCAGGTGTCAGAGTACAACAAGAGTTGAACTTATACTAGACACCATCAACACATCTATATAGGTGGGACACTTGTGAACCACCCAACATACTTTAAACCATTCATGAGTGGACACTAAAGTGTACCACCTAAAATGAATCATGCCTTGTATACGCATTAGCCTTTAAATGGTTAGACAATTTCTTGTCCATCCATGCCAATTTTTTATTAGCCTTCTATTGAGCCAGTAGTGTCTAAATTCAGATTGAATTTAGACACAGACCAAGATTAGCCTCTAGCAAAATATCATGGCTACCCAGATGATAGAATGTTAGTAGACATCTTTTAAGCTTTTACAATATCATAATTAAGTGTAATTCAGTCCTTTTATCAACTAATATCTTTTAAGGCTGAGATATAAAAATGTGTCTATCTCAGTAGTTCCTCGGTATAAACTGATACATATTAATAACTAACATAGATTAGGCTACAACCTTATCCTATAGTGGCCACAAATTCAAGCAGTTATAAATGTCATTCAGTATCATATAATATATCTTCTCCTATGATTAACAGTGATGAATCCTTTATTGATTAACTATAGTCTTCATGTATCTCACGATATAGTCGTACACTACTTTTGCAATACCTTAGTTATGGCGGTATGTTAGATAGTGTTAAACCATACCGATCCTTACATGAGACAGTCTAACGACCTTAAGTCAAAGGATTGCATGCACCTGTAGTATCTAGATGATTTATTCCATAAATATTAGAGCAACTATCCATATGGATATCCTCTAGTGGGGCCAATTCAATGAACATGTTTACAATGTGTACTCATGTTTTGCACTAAGCTGTCTATAAGTAGCTTTGGCACGTAAAAACTGTTATCACCTTTTGATAAGGTCACTCAACACTGTGATAATCTCATCATCATTACATGTTCCCTTGTTCATTGTAATGTCGAGATTACAAATGTTTTTAGAATGGCCACTTAATGTGTATATAGGGTTCTCACGATCAATTGCGTGATCCTCTTATCATAGTTTTACCATTCCAAGGGCATGTTATTTGCACAATCATTTAAAAAGACATATATATATAAATTGAATAACAATAAATCGTTTATTAATTAATTAGCTATAGGGCATTTACCCTAACAATTACTTGCCCTATAGCCAATTGGTCATATATCTAATGTCCAATCCTGTTACATGTTTATCATGTTTTTGTTGTGACATGGGTTTCTCAATAGGTTAGCCAAGTTATCATATGTATTAATCCTTTTTATCTATATATCACCACACTGAATAATCTCTTAAAATAAGTGATATCGTCTGAGTATGTGCATCACAACTCCTATACATGAGCAATCACTCCATTGTTGTCGTAATAAAGTTCAATCGGCTCAATAATGCTTGGACCCTCTCTAATTTCTGTCACGAATTTCTTGATCCATACAACTTCTTTTGTTGCTTCTGAAAGTGTAATGTACTCAAACTTCATTGTAGAATCAATCATTGCACTTTGTTTAGAGCTTTCCCAGTTGACTACACCACTATTTAAATAAAACACAAACCTTAATTGGGATTTAAAATCGTTTGGATCAGTTTGGAAATTGGTATCATTGTAGCCTCAAACAGTGAGTTCATAATCCCCTTCATAAACCAAGAATACATCCTAAGTCCTTCTCATATACTTCAGGATGTTCTTAACAACCATCTAGTGTTTTTCACTTGAATCAGATTGATATCTACTATGAATGCTTAAGGTGTATAAGACATCAACTTGTTATTGTAGATACCCTAGAGCCAATTGATTTGACAATTGTAATTGTAATTTATCTCATTAATTAATAAAAATGATATATAGTTATTCAATTTATATGTTTTTCTATTATATAATTGTGCAAATAATATGCCCTTAGAATGGTAGAATTGTCACAAGGGGATCATATAACTGATCATGAGAATCTTATATTGGTGATAGAATTATGACAGTGATGAGTGACCTCACCAAAATATGGTAACAATTTTTACATGTCAAAGTTATTTGTTGACTGCTTGGTACAACATATGGGTGCACGTTATAGACGTGTTCATCAAATTTATCCTACCAAAAGATATCCATATGGATGGCTGCTTAGTATCTATGGAACAAATCCTCTTAACACCACGGGTGCTTATGATCCTTTCATTTCAGGTTGTCAGAATATCTCATATAAGGATCAGTATGGTTTGACACTATTATAAAGGTAATTAACAACCATATCATGAGATACATGGAAGCCATGATAGATCAATAAAGGATTTATCACTCCTGAGCACATGAAAAGATATCTTATATGCGAATGTTGAAAAACATTCATGACTGCTTGAATTTATAGCCACAGTGGGATGAGGTTGTAGCCTAATTCATGTAAGTCATTAATATGTATCAGTCATATTGAGGAACTGTTGAGATAGACAAACTTTTGTCTCTTTGCCTCGAGATATCGATTGACGAAATAATTGAATTGCACGTAACTGTGATATTGTAAAAACTTATAAAGATGTTTGTTAACACTCTGTTGTTCAGGTGACCATGATGTTTTGCTAAAGACCTATCTTGGTCTATATCTAAATTTGATTTGAATTTGAACCAAGAGGCAATGATCATTTGACGACAATCTTGAGATCATGAAAAAAGAGAAACGTATGGATGTATTTTGATTGAAGTCATTTGGTATGCTCGATGCCATGTGGCATCATGCAAATACACTGCATAGTTTTGGTTGGATCTACTTAAGAGTCTAACCAAGCAAGGTTAAATGATGGATGTGAGTCAAATGACTGAGTTGACTCGTAGGTAAGGTATTTTATTTAAACAAAGATTCTTTAAAATGTTTGATAGAACGTATAGATTGAGTTGGAATTTTAATTTAATAAGGATTCTTATGCATTAAAACTTTCAATAAATTCAAAGTCCTTATTTGATAAAAAGTTTAGGTTAAGTTGAAAGCCTAATTTAATTAGCATTCCTGTGTATTAAAACTTTCAAAAAATTAAGAGTCTTAATTTAATAAAAATTCTTCGACACTTTATAACCAAGTAATCAGAGTCCTAACTAACTTAGGATTTATACACACCTTATAAATAAAGGTATTTAGTTTGAGTCATTCTTTTTAAAGCGATAATCCTAAACACACATCTCTATGCCTAGAATCTCGTTGATGCAAGCTTCTATTATCATGACCTAATTTCCAAGTTCTAATCGATAGAAACCCTAATAACATTCTTTCTAGATCACCTTCCATTCGTCCTCTGTATGGATACCAAGGCATTGCCTCAAGAGGGTTAGATAATGATCCATACATAGTCATGTGAAGTCTTGGAGGAGCCAACAAAGTAGGTATAGTTTCTAAACACCCTATGTGTTTTTAACATGTCAATGAATCTATGCCTTAAAACGGGTATCCTAAATAGGTTTTAAGATCTTTGATTTTTTTTTAAAATTTATAATTCTACTGCACTGTCAATTAACCTCTATTTAGGTATACTTTCATGAAAATATACCTATAAGTTTTGGTTATATTTATATATTATTACATGTAATTGATAAATAATCAAAACCTAAAAATTTGTAAAATTAATTTACAATCGTGTTATCACCCAATTTGTTGAGTTCAAGAACAACATAAAAATGCGTAAAATTTATTGAATGATTATTCCTAAAATTTTCTTGAGTTTAATTACTGATGTAAGATTAAATTCAAGGTTGATAGCCACTTTGTCTCGTAAGAATGATTTATGTGCCACCATTAATCACATGATGATTGGCTTTCCTTTGCAAAATGGCTCTTAGATTTCCCATTATTAGAAAGTCCAAAAATCGAGGCTAGAAACATCACCTTGCACGACTACAACGAAAACTGAATAGAGTGGTGTCGAATACAACAAGCTGTTGTATGTTGTGACACATACTTAGACAGAATCTATTCTGTGGGTCAACGAGGGGGGCAGCTTGAGCTTTGACCAATTGGATATGGTAGGGCAGCCTCTGTCCTATTCTATTTTTGAGGTACGAGTTAGTGCATCACCAGATGACACCCATCTCGGTAGTTTTCTCCAAGTTATGCACTACAACTAGTGCATTCATTGCACCTTAAACTTGTGCATGGTTGGGTAGTTTTTTTTGCCTAAGGCATGATTGTTTTTGGTGCAAACCATGTACAATAATCTTCCGTCATGCCTTCAACGTACCTTTCGAGATGCCAACATGCCTTTCGAGATTGGGAATTAGATTTTAATTTGAGTTTTGTTGCACTAGAACCAAAACTGAAATTTCCTTGAGTCTTGGGATTTAATAATTATTTTGCAAAGTTTTAGGAAAAAAAATGTAATTTAGCACTAGACTAATTAACTATGTACTAGCATGTTTTAATTTTACATTGCTAGATGGATATAAATGATCATATTTTTCCAAATATCACCTAATATGCAACATAAATTCTAATGAGACCAATTAATTAAAAACCTTAAATTTAAATATTAAGTCTAAGATTAAGTTGATGTCTTCCAATATAATGCTCTAATTAAGCACCTGTTTGTTGGAACTTTGTTCGCCAAAGGGAAAGATACCTTTCTACCAGGTGAAAAATTATGAAATGTTTATATTGGGTTTGACTTAACTAGTGTACTTTACTTGTTCGCATATACAAAGGTGAAGTATATTAGAGGCATGAGTAGGGAATGCATTTGTAGATGCAAGGTAATATGTAGTATCCACCCTATTGATACCGAGAGTCACATTTGAGACTGCATGATTTGTTAGGCTAAAATCTGACTTGAAGTCATAAGCTTTTGGTGATTAATTTGAAATTTACCTAATTGATTATTTGAACTTGTTCGCCAAAACAAAGGAAAGAACTAATACAATAAGGTCTCGGTCTACTAAAACGTTTATCGAAACTTTTCAAGTATAATAGTGAGGGCTATTAGCTTAAGGAAAATAGTGAGAGTATTTTAATTAATTAAATCCATAATTAAAATGAATATTAATTATGAATAAAATTACTAATTATCTTTATCTATAAATTATAGATCACTATGTCAAACCTAACGTATCGATCAATTCTTGAAAAAGAAGATAAACTCATTGGAAATACTTTATTGATTGATACAAAAATCTTCAGATTATTCTACATGAGAAAAAGAGGTTATATATCCTTGAGGGGTCGTTGCCCCATGAGCTTGTCCCGATGCCACCCAAGAGGAAAAAGACTCTTTTAATAAGCATCTTGATGACTTTGTGGAAGTTTAGTGCCTCATACTAATTTTTATGTCACTTGAGCTTTAAAAACAATATGTGAAAATGGATGCTCCATCCATACTTGCACACCTTTAAGAGTTATATGTCATTCGTGCAATGGTTGAACAATATGAGGTGTCAAGTGCATTATTTAATTGCAAACTCTTTGAAGGAGGACAAGTTGACCCTTATATGGTCAAGATGATTGGCTATATTGAGTAGCTGGTGAGCTTGGGCTTTATCATGGACAATGAGCTTGCCATTGACCTAGTGTTGAAATCCCTCCCTAAATCTTGCTTATTTTCATTATGAACTTTAACCTAACCCTTAAGGAATTGTTGTATATACTTAGGTAAGCTAAACATAAGGTACGAAATGTAGCTTTAACTAATGTGCTTGTGGTTGAAACACACGAACCTATATCCAAAGCTAAGGGCAAAGGCAAAGGCAAATCCATGGCTAAGCTCATTAGTTAAAGCTACATTTCGTACCTTATGTTTAGCCTACCTAAGTATATACAACAATTCCTTAAGGGTTAGGTTAAAGTTCATAATGAAAATAGCTATGATTTAGGGAGGGATTTCAACACTAGGTTAAACATAAGATACGAAATGTAGCTTTAACTTTCAATCTTATTATGAATGCGAATCATGCCTATTAGGTAAAATGGCCAAAGCACTATTCATTAGACACAATGAAAATGTGATTGAACTATTAGGGATGATTTACAGCAATGCATATGGGCCCATGACAATGTATACTAGATATAGGGAAACCTAGTTTGTCATATTTACCAATGTCCTTAGTAGATATGACTATGTGTTTTTATTGAAACATAAGTCTAAATGTTTTGATAAATTCAAATAATTCAAGAACGAAGTAGAGAAGAAACTTGGAAACAAATTAAAATCTTTCTTAGTGACCATACAAGTGAATATCTAAGTGTTAAGTTCAAAGGATACCTGAAAGAACATGGGATAGTCTCTCAACTCTTTCCTCATGGTACACCACAACATAATATTGTATCTAAACAGAATAATAAGACTTTGAAAGAAATGGTCAAGTCTATGATGAATTTTACCGATCTACCTATGTTTTTTTGGGGACATGCTCTAGATATTATTGCCATCTAAATATATGAATAAAACTTCACATGAGTTATGGATTAGGCAAAAGCCCAATGCAGAATCCTTGAGGATTTAGGATTGTAAAGATTATCTCAAAATTAACTTTGCATTAGTTGAATGTTAAGTCCAAAAAGTGTATCATTGTGAGGTATTCGAAAGAAACTAAGAGATATTATTTCTACCACTCGAAGGAGTAAAAAGTCTTTATTGTTCGTACTAGTGTGTTTCTTTAGAAAACATTTATTCTCAAAAGAACTAGTAAGAGGAAGGTATAACTCGATAAAGTTCATGTACCATAAGATACCATATATGTTCGATAGGATTATATGCCATCATAAATGGTTGATCATGAAGAAGGTCCTTAACCTCGAATGGAACAACCTTAAATGAGACAAATGTTATGCAGATCTATAAGAGTACTTTGTGAGCTAAAAAGATTTGGTTTTCTTATGACTTAGCATGGCGATGTATTGTTCATATCTGATAACAAACCTAAGACTTGCGATAATGCTGGTTAAAAACACTGGATAGTTATTTAGAATATCCTAAAGTACCTAAAAAGGACTAAAGAGGAATTCTTGGTTTATAGAGGGGATTTTGAACTTACTAGTAAAGGCTAATATGAGTTTCTGTTTTGTTTGAATGGTGGTGTAATAAGGTGGAAAAGCTCTAAGACAAGTACAATGGTTGATTTTAAAATAGAGTCTAAATACATTGCCCTTTTAAAAGCAACAAAAGAGATTGTATAGATCAAAAAGTTCATGATAAAACTTAAAGTAATTCTAAGCATTGCTGAGTTGATTAAGCTCTATTGCAACAATAATGTAGCGATTGCTCAAGTAAAGGAGCCACGATCTCATCAGAAGTCCAAGCACACACTCTGATGATATCATCTGATCTGAAAGATTATTCAGTAAGGTGAAATATAGATAAAAAGGATTGATACACATGACAATTTGGCTGACCCATTAACAAAGCCTTTATTACAGCAGAAACATAACAGACATGTAACAGGATTAGGCATTAGATACATGATCGATTGGTTATAGTGCAAATGAAAGATTGTTAGGGTAAATGCTCTAGAGCCAATTGATTTGACATTTGTCATTGTAATTTATATCATTAATTAATAAGAGTATTTATAGTTATTTAGTTCATATGCTTGTCTATTATACAATTATACAAATAATATGCTCTTAAAATGGTATAATTGTAACAAGGAATCAAGTAATTGATCGTGAGAATTTTATGCACACATTAGATGCCCATTCTAGAAATGTCCATAATCCTAACATTTCAATTACTAAAGGCACGTGTAATGGTGATGAAATTATCATAGTGTTGAACCATCCCACCAAAAGTGACAAAAATTCTCACGTGTCGAAACTATTTGTTAACGGCTTGGTGCAACACATGGGTGGATGTTGTAGACAAGTTCATCAAACTAACTTTACTAGAGGATATCCATATAGATGGTTACTTTAGTGTCTATGAAAAAAATCCTCTGAACATCACAGGTGTATATGATCTTTTAACTTTAAGTTGTCAGACCGTCTCGTGTAAGGATCGATATGGTTTGACACTATCTAATATATCGTCATAATAGAGGTATTATAAAGGTAATGAATAACTATATCGTGAGATACATGGAGGCTATGGTTGATCAATAAAGGATTTATCACTCCTAAGCACATGAGAAGATATCTCATATACGAATGCTAAAAGATATTCATGATTGCTAAAATATGTGGCCACAATAGGATGATGTTGTAGCCTAATCCATGTAAGTCATTAATATGTATCAACTTATATAAAGGAACTACTAAGATAAACACACTTCTATGACTCTATCTCAAGAGATATCAGTTGATGAAAGGATTGAATTACATGTAACTATAATGTTGTAAAAGCTTATAGAGATGTTTGTTGATACACTATTGTCTAGATGGCTATGACGCTTTGCCAAAAGGCTAATCTTGCTGTATATCTAAATTCAACCCGAATTTAGATGTTATCGGTTCGATAGAAAGCTTATAGGTCACACATATTAAAGGGTTAATATGAACCAAGAGACAAGGATCGTTTGATGACAATCTTGAGATCATGGAAAAAGAGAAATGTATGAATGTCTTTTGACTGGAATCATTTGGTGTACACAGTGCCATATGGCATCATGCAGATACACTACATGGTTTCAGCTAGACCTACTTAGGAGTCTAACCAAGCAAGGCCAAATGATGGATGTGAGTCAATTGGCTAAGTTAACTCATGGGTAAGGTGTTTTAGTTAAAGAAAGATTCTTCAAAATCCTTGTTTAATAGAAAGTTTAGGTTGAGTTGGAATCCTAATTTAATTAGGATTTAATGTGTTAAAACTTTCAATAAATTCAAAGTCCTTGTTTGATAGAAAGTTTAGGTTGAGTTGGAATCCTAATTTAATTAGCAATTCTTTGCATTAAAACTTTCAATAAATTAAAAGTCTCAATTTAATAAGAACTCTTGGATATCTTATCATCTAAGTAGTTAAACTCCTAACTAACTTAGGATTCATGCAGACCTTATAAATAAAAGTGTTTAGTTTGAGTCAAATTTTTTTAACACAATAATCCTAATTATACCTAGAATCTTGTTAACATAAGCTTCTATTGTCATGAACTAATTTCCAAGATCTAGTCGATAAAAGCCCTAACAACCTTTTTTCTATATCACCTCTTATTTGTGCTCCACGTGGATACCAAGGCGTCACCTCAAGAGTGTTGGATAACAATCTTTACATATCCATGTGACGTCTTATAGGGGCTAACAATACAAGTATAATTTCTAAACACTCTATGTTTATTTAACATGTTCATGAATCTATGCATTAAAATGAGTATCCTGGATGGGTTTTAGGATCTTTGATATATTTGTTTAATTTTTAATTTTGTTACATTGTAGATTAATGGCACCCTTAAACCTTACACAACTCTTGTATATACCATGACATTCATGATTGATTCTATAGTCAAGGCATATAGGATTATACTTATTTTATATATCTTAGATTGTAAAGATAGACACATCTTTTTTGAAAGATATACACCATGGGATGTGTGTAAAATTCTTTCTTAGATTCCTCCATAAAAACCTTGTCAACACTTTATCTATATACGTGTTTTGAGTTAGGCTTAACTGTTTAAGCTCTCTATCTTGGTAAATTTTAATCCCGAGAATGTAAACTGATTTACCTAAGTCTTTCATGGAGAAGCACTTGGACAACCAAGATTTTACCGATTGTAAGTTTGGTATATCATTTCTAATAATCAAGATGTTATTGACATACAATATTGGAAATGCAATCACACTCCCATTGACATTCTTATATACACACGACTCATCTTCATTTTTGATAAAACCAAACTCATGAATAGCTTTATCAAAACAAATATGTCAGCTTTTAAAAGCTTGTTTAAGCTCATAAATAGACTTTTGCAGTTTACACACTTTATCTGCTTATCCAGTAAGAATGAAATTATCGAGCTATGCCATATAAACATCTTCTACAAAGTTACTAAAAGCAGTTTTGATATCCATCTGAAAGATTTTATAGTCATAGTATGCAATTATAACAAGCATAATCTTAACAGACTTAAGCATGACAATTGGTGAAAATGTTTCATCATAGTCAATACCATATTTTTAAGTGAAACCTTTGGCAACCAATTGCGTTTTATAGGTATATGAGTTCCCTTCTATGTTAGTTTTCCTTTTGAAAACCTATTTACACCCTTTAGGTGCATCCACCAAAATCTTTACTTAGTTTTAGCGTATGAAACCTATCTCAGATTTCATGGCTTCTAACCATTTCTCATAATTTAGACTTGAGACAACATCATTGTAAGTCTTTAGCTTATCATTAGAAATGACCAATACATTACCATGCTGAATCGTGAAAAAACCAAATCTTTCTAGCTCGCAACGTACTCATGTAAACCTACGTAGCGCTTGTATGCTCTAAGGTTGTTCCTTTTAGGATAAAAGAATTTCCTTATCGTGATCAACCATTTGTGATGACACATCATCTAGTCTAATATATTTGATATTTTGTGAAAAAGAAACTTTATCAAGTTCTATATTCTTCCCACTAGTTTTCTTGAGAATTAATCCTTTCTCAAGGAACACTCTGGCTGGAGCAACAAAGACTTTTTACTCCTTTGAGTGGTAGAAGCAATATCCTTTAGTTACCTTCGAGTACTTTATAAAGATATACTTTTTAGACTTAGCACACAATTTGTTTGAAATCAGTTTCTTAATATAAGCTTCACAAACCCAAGTCCTCAAGTAATCTAGATTGGTCTTTTACCCAGTCCACAACACATATAGAGTTTTATCTATAGATTTAAATGGGACACAGTTTAGATTATGAGCAGCAGTCTCTAGGGTATGACCCCAAAAGATATGAATAGATCGATAAAACTCATCATGGACATAACCATTTCTATTAAGGTTATGTTCCTTCGTTTAAATACACTATTATATTATGGTATACTAAAAAGGGTGAGTTAAGAGACTATCCCCTATTCTTTTAGTTATCCTCTGAATTTAGCACTCATGTATTCACCTTTACAATCTCTGCAAAGGATTTAATTTGTTTCTTCAGTTGTTTCTCCACCTTGTTCTTAAATTCTTTGAATTTATCAAAACATTTAGACTTATGTTTAATAAAAAAACATATAACTATATCTACTGAAGTCATTAGTAAATGTGATGAAGTAGGGTTCCCTATATCTACTATGTACTATCATAGGCTTACACATATCACTGTGAATTATCCTTGATAGTTCAGTCGCTTTTTCATTATGCCTAGTGAAGGGTGTTTTAGCCATCTTACCTAATAGGCATGATTCGCACTCATCATAAGATTAGAAGTCAAATGATTGCAAGACTTTTTGTTTAAGAAGTCTTGATATACGTTTCGGTCCCATGTGGCATAGTCTATAATGCCACAAATGTGTGCTATTCAGATCATTCAATTTTAATCGTTTATTACTTTGCACATTGATAATTTCATTATCTAGTTTTAGAATATATAAACCATTATGTAATTCAATTGTTCCATAAAGAATATTATTTAAACTAATGGTTATAATACCACTAATAATAAAAAATGAATTTCTCTATTTGTCTCAAACAAACATAGAAACTAAACTTCTAGAAACAGAATGGGCATAATAACAATTAACTAATTCTAAAACTAGCCTAGTAGGTGACCTAAGATAATAAGCCCCTACAGCTAATGCAGCAATGTGTGCTCTATTTCCAACACGTAGGACAACCTCTCTTTTGGCAAGCAATTTACTCTACCATAATCCTTGTAGATCATAACAAATATGAGAACCACATCTTTTGTCTACAACCCAAGATGAATAAGGAGAATAGTTTATCTTAATAACAAACATACCTAAAGTAAAGGTTTCAACTGTCTTCTTCTTCTTGTTTTCTAGGAAAGTCTTACAATGTCTCCTCCAATGACCAATTTTACCATAATAGAGGTAGATAACCTTTCATTTTCCCACCCTATCTATTGGCTAAATAATAGTATCTGGTTATTTCTTCGCTTTGGGATTGGCCTTAGCCTTGGTTTTGCCTTTGCCTTTGCCTTTAGCCTTAGATCTAGGTGCATAGGCTTCAACCACAAGCTTATTAGTCAAAGCTACCTTACGTACCTCTTGTTCAGCCTACTTAAGCATATATAACAACTTTTTAAGGGTTTTTTCCTTTTGTTTAGGTAAAAGTTCATGATAAAATTAGCCTACGATTTAGAGAGGTATTTTAACATTAGGTCAATGGCAAGCTCATTGTTCATAATGAAGCCCAAGCTCACCAACTACTTAAAGTAACCAATCACATTGACCAGATAAGGGTCAACTTGTCCTCCCTCAAAGAGTTTCCAATCAAACATCGCACTTGACACCTCATAACATTCAGTCCTCGCACGAATGTCATATAACTCTCAAAGGTGTGCAAGTATAGATAGAGCATTAATTTCTTTACATTGTTTTTTAAGCTTCACTGACATGAGAGTCGGCATACGGCATTGAACTTCCTTAGAGTCATCTAGATACTTATTTAAAGCATATTTTTCCTCCTAAGTGGCATCAAGACCAAGCTCACAAGGCAATGATCTTTTAAGGATGTACATTTCTTCTCCTGACGTAAGATAATCTGAAGATTTTTGTACCAACCAATAAAATTGCTTTTAATGAGTCTATTTTTCTTTTCGAGAATTAATTAATACATTAGGTTTGACATGATGATTATTTAATCTACAATTTACAGATAAAGGAATTAGTAATTGTATTTTTAATTAATATTCATTTTAATTATGGATTTAATTAATTAAAATGCTTTCATTATTTTTCTAAAGCCAATAGCCTTCACTGTCGTACTCAGAAAGTTCCGGTAGACTTTCTAGTGAATTGAGACCTAAAATTAACAAAACAGGACCATCTATATACATCCCATCAAAATTACATTTTAATCAATATTTAGCCAAGTGTAAAATTTATAAAATTATTATTCAACCTCAAAGTTCAAGAAAATATTAATTCGACCCAAATTTAACAAAACAGGAACAAACTATTATTTTCTTCCAACTTTATTAGGTGTACAGGTGAGACATCTAGCTGTGATTCTGGAATTCAACAAAATTCAAGAAAAATGTATGACTGGACCAATGTAAAAAACTGTCTGGCAATGATATGATTGTCTCAAGACTAGACAAGTGGCACCATGATGAGTCACTATTAGACCAATATGAAAATCAGTACAGTCGTGACACCATTAGGTTTCACCTATCATAATGTGTCATAACTTGACCAAATTTGAAGATGGTCCAGTTGTGACACTTATGGTGCCAAGCTCTAAGTGACATGTCATGGTTGGACCAAGTCCAACCATGGCACCTCTATTCATGACAATTTTTCAAACGAGTTTTTCAAAATTTTCAATGATGGGAAATCTAGAAAATCTCATTCTCAACAAACCTCCATCATGGTGAGCAATATAGCACGTAAATCATACTTACATCAGAAGGAACAATTTTCAACCTAAATTCAGCCTACAAAAATAACAAACTCTAACAAAGCAATAAGAAATCATCACTCAATAATTTAACACACGTTTATATTATTCATGAAACTCTACAAATCGTGCAGTAACACGATTGCAAATCATCTTTACCAATTTAGGGTTTTAATTAATTCAATTACATATAACAACAAGTAAAATAATCAAAACAAACAAGTATTATTTTCATGAAATATGCCTAAACAGTGGCTCTAATACCACTGTAAGGTTTTAAGGCATTGTTAAGTGGCAATGTAGTGAAATTAAAAATTTATAAAATCAAACAATCCTAAAACCCTGCCCATGATACTCATTTTAAAACATTTTTAACATGAACATTCAAAATAGTCATAGGGTGTTTTAAGGTTTATACTTACGATAATGGCTCCTCTAAATCTTCATGTGGCAAAGAAATGAATGCTATCCAAATCTCGTGAGTCAGTGCCCTGGTATCCATTCAAAGCACAAATAGAGAGGCTGTTTGGGAAGAAAGTTGTTAAGGCTTTTTTGCTAGACAAATGGTGTATTCATAGAAAGAGAGAGAAATTCAAAAAAACCTAGGTGACTACTAGGGTTTTCTGTGAATATGTTATATTTTTACGTAATGTTCTATACTAAAAAATTAATTAATCTAATTCACTCTTATTATTTATAAATGTGCAAGTGTCCAAGTGCAACAAGAGTTTAACTCATACTAGACACTATCAACGCACGTGCATGGGTGGTACACTTGTGTGCTACTCAACACACTTTAAACCATACACAAGTAAACACTAAAGTGTACCACCCGACATGAATCACGCCTTGCATGGCTGGACAAGGCTTGTCCAATCGTGCCATGTATTAGCCTTTGCATAGTTAGATAATCTCTTGTCCAACCATTACCACGTGGCATCATGCATACCAAAAAATTTTGGTCAAGCGTGGTTAACTGAATTCCGTAGGGTTTTAAGGTGCTAATAACTAGCAATGTAGCAAAATTAAAATTTTATAAAAATCAAATAATCCTAAAACCCTAACCAGGATACCTGTTTTATAACATATTTATTATGAACATACAAAATAACCATATTATGTTTTAGGGTTTATACCTGCGTTGATTGCTCCTTCAAGTCTTCACATGGCAGAGAAACAAACAATATCCAACCCTCGTGTGGTGGCACCCTGGTATCCATGTAGAGCATGAATAAGAAAGGTTGTCTAACAAAGGAATGTGATCACGAGAAAAGAGAAAATCAGCGAAAACCCATACGATGGCTAGGGTTTTTTCTCTTTTTTATATATGGCGTTTTATATCTCATTGTATTAATTAACTCACACTTAGATTTGTTTATTGTACAGGTATCTGAGTCCTAACAGAATTTCATCCAAACCCATTTCCACCAACACACATGTATGGTTGGCATAAAATTATGCCACCTGATATTTAGCATGTATTGCATGACTGGACAAGGCTTGTCTAGCAATGCCATGTGTTGGCCTTGCATGGCTGGACCAAAAAAGTGGTCTAGTCATTTCATACACCTAAATTTTGTATTATGCCAAATGGCACTATACACTCCAAGTCAAACTTAGTCAAAGCGTGGTCAATCAAAATCTTTTTCTCTCCTTAAACACTAGGATTATCACCAAAATGATCCTTACCTCTGAGTTCGTATTAATCCTTATATGCATGCGATCCATAAGCTCTCCATTGAACTGATAGTATCTGAATTTAGATCGAATTCAGACATAGACCAAGATTGACTTTTAACAAAGCATCATAGCCACAAGGATGATAAAGTGTCAGTAAACATCTTTTAAGCTTTTACAACATCACAGTTACGTATAATTCAATACATTTGTCAATCAACATCTTTTAAGGCTGAGACATAGAAATGTGTCTATCTCAATAGTTCCTCAATATGAACTGATACACATTAATAACTTACATAGATTAGGCTACAACCTTATCCTAGTGTGGCCACAAATTCAAGTAATCATGAATGTCATTCATTATTCTTATGTGAGACATCTTCTTTTGTGGTCAGAAGTGATAAATCTTTTCTTGATCAACCATAGCCTCCATGTATCTCACGATATAGTTGTACACTACCTTTATGATACCCTAGTTATGACGATATTTTGGATAGAGTCAAATCATACCGATCTTTATATGAAACAGTCTAGTGACCTCAAGTTATAGGATCACATGCAGCCATGGTGTTCAAATGATTTACTCCATAGATACTAAAATAACCATCCATATGGATATTCTCTGGTAGGGTCAATTCAATGAACACGTGTACAACGTGCATCTATGTATTGCACAAAGCTATCTATAACAGCTTCGACAGGTGATAATCAACACCACCTTAAGATAGGTCACTTAGCATTATGACAATCTCATCACCATTATATGTGTCTTAGTCATTATAGTGTTGAGATTATGAGCATTTATAAAATGGCCACTCAACGTGTGTATAGGGCCTTCACAATCAGTCATCTGATCCATTTGTCACAATTCTACCATTCTAAGAGCATGTTATTCGCATAATCATATAAAAGAACACATATGAATAAAATAATTAATCCTTCATTAATTAATGAATGTAAAATTACAATTACAAGTGCTAAATCAATTGGCTCTAGAGTACCTACCCTAAAAAGTTCTCCTCTACCTAAACATTAGGATCATCATCAAATGATCCTCCCCTTTAGGTTTGATTGGCCTCTAGCAAAACATCATGGCCACTCGAATGATAAAGTGTCAATAGACATCTTTTAAACTTTTACAACATCACAGTTACGTGCAATTCAATCATTTTGTCAACTAATATCTCCCAAGGTTGAGACATAGAAATGTGTCTATCTCAGTAATTTCTCGATATGAACTAATATACATTAATTTTTAACATGGATTAGGCTACAACCTTATCTCACTATATGTACAGATTCAAGCAATCATGAATGTCATTTAGTATTCTTATGTGAGATATCTTCTCCTATGTTTAAGAGTGACAAATCCTTTGTTAATCAACCATAACCTCCATATATCTCATGATATGGTCATACATTACCTTTATGGTACCCCAGTTATGGCGGTATATTAGATAATGCCAAACCATACTTATTCTTACACAAGATGGTCTGACGACCTTAAGTTATAGGATTACATTCACCCATGGTGTTTAGATGATTTATTCCATAGACACTAGAGAACCATTCATATAGATATCATCTGGTAGGTTAGCACGATAAGCACATCTACAACATGTATCCATATATTGCACCAATCTATCTACGAACGATTTTGACATGCGAGAATTGTTACCACTTTTTGTTAGGTCGCTTAACATTATGATAATCTCATCATCATTATATGTGTCATTATTCATTGTAATTTCATGATTATGGACATTTCTAGAATGACCACTTAATGTGTATATAGGGTTCTCACAATTAGTCGTCTGATCCCGTTGTCATAGTTCTACCACTTTTAGGGTAAGTTATTTGCATAATCATTTAAAAAGACACACATATGAATTGAATAACAATAATCTTTTATTAATTAATGAAATATAATTACATTCACAAATGTCAAATTGATTGGCTCTAAGGTACCATAAGTCCTAACCATCATCATCATTAATTCGACTGATTTAAAGCAATATCCGAATTCACAAAAGCAAGTTCACACAATTCAATCATAATTATCATATAAGAACTCATCATAATTGAATTAAAATGAGCAAATCTTAACATTCAATAACATAATATTCAAATATCCATTGAACTATTTCTTAACAGGGAAGAACAGGACCAACTTACTTGTATTTTGATGAACAAGAAAGTCTTTGTGTGGTTACAATGACTTCCAGCGACCAACGACTACCTTCCAACAACTACAAGACTCTCCTCTCACTGCTCTCTTATTTGATGGGACAAAGGTTGAGAAAAAGTGAAAAGAATTAAGTTAAACACGTTTTTATCTTTGCTTGTTGGACACAACACATAAGCTTGTATGGACTCTACACAAGCATGTGTCGTGTTGCACATCTAAGGCAACACTTGATCTTGCCGTAATTCTTATCTTATTCAATAATTTAAAATTTGCTGACAATACATAACTGTGTATACCTTTATACACAAACGTATATCACTCTAGAGAATATTTAATAATTCGATTTAAAACAACGGAAAAACCTAAAATACCCTTAGACTTATTTGTGGGTGTTATAGCTCAGCTTAAAAGTGACACAAACTTAAACCACAAATTCAAACCATCAATTAGAATAATGAATTCGAGTTAAATTGAGTCACGAATTTGAACTATTTTTTATTCAAACTGAACTTGAGCTACATTTAATTTTGACTTGGCATGTAAATTTTTTATATCATTTATAAAAAAGATAAAATGTTATATGTTGTGCATTGTTAAATATAAGTCGGGGTAATTTCATGAAAAAATTAAAACACTAAAAACACTTACATGAGTGAAAACATTAGACAATTTCATGTCATATCAAGTTGTATCATGTTAACTCGAACATAGTTCAAACTAGGTGGAGTTGAAAAGTTTTAACATGATTCTATTTTAATTAAGGTAAGGATTGAAGATCTATAACTCGATTGACATGAAATGAATATGACCCAATGGCATGAATTGTCCAGTCTAAAAAAACCAGAAAAATGATCACCGTTAAAATTTCTTATAATAACAATTATTATAATAATAAAACTATGTGTATAAACTTTTGGTATAAAATTTGGGTATATAGATGATATATCATTATGTGATTGGATAATTATGAATTAAAGATAAAATAACACTCAATCATATTATAACACATCATTTATATATCCAAATTATGTATTTAAAGTGTGTACACATAATATTGCTCTTATTATAATTGTCACCATACATTTTAAATATTTCTAACTTTCCATAAATTTTAGTGGTTTTTAATTTAAATATCATATCAAAAATGTCACCAAATATTCCTATGGCATCAATTATTATAAACGCTACAATATGTTCTTAATTTTTTGATTTTTCATTATTTTTAGTAGCTTTTGATTAAATGCAATAAAAAATTGTCGTTAAATATTTTTAAAAAGTCAATTATAATAAATGTTACAATATTTTATTAATTTTTTGACTTATCATAATTTTTAGGGCTTTTGATTAAATGTCATAAAAAATGGCACTAAATATTTGTATAGCATCAATTTTAATAAATGTCACAATACATTATTTAATATTTTGACTTTCCGTCATTTGTAGTGGCTTTTGATTAAATGTCGTAAAAAATGCTATTAAATATTTCTATAGTGCCAATTATAATAAATACCACAATAACTTAATAAATTTTTTACTTTCCAAAATTTTGATGACTTTTGATTAAATGTCATAAGAAAATGATACTAAACATTATTTTTGTTATAGTGAACTTTAACAATATCTCTATGTTTTCTCTTTGTAACTCCATTTTCAACATGAATACAATGACAAGAAACCCTTTAAGTTATGTCTTGTTGCTCTAAATAAGTAATTAGACTTTTAAACTTTTTACCATTGTCAATTTGTAAAGCCTTGATTGAACTTGGAAATTGATTCCTAGTTAAGGTACAAACTTAGCTTCACCTTTAGTTTTTAGGGGATATATGCAAGTATCCTTAGAAAAATTATCTACAAAATGTATATAGTGTCAAAAGATTTTGCATGGATATGCTAACTATTTATTTTTTGTAATAGTTGGAACATGTAAAACCTTGTTAAGAAACAACGTAAAGCCAATATTAATTCTAAATGGCAAGAGGAGTACCATTACCTATTATGTGTTTCTTATTGCCTTGATAATTTGACTACAAAGAGAGATTATGAATGTGACATGATATTAGTGGCATGAGTATCAATATTCTGTTGGATCCTTAGCCGTTAAGAGAGTAGCAATGGAAGGTTGAGAATTTATGTTATTTTTAGGATGAAAAGTAGGTGACATGGAAGCAAGTAGTAATGTTGGTTGAGTGTAGTGATGAAACTTTTGAAGTCACTATGTTCTCCAACTTCCTAAGACATATCACAATTATGGATGTATTGTTACTTCTAAAAGATCTATTAACGAGCTCATATTCTAAGATAGTAACATAATAGTACACTAATCTTAGAAACTCAAGTAACAAGGAACATACTCATAACCCAGATCTTATCCAATTTTCTAATAGGGATACTTTAAGCACAACAGACTGGTATACGACTTTAGCAATAACATGGCAATTATTATCGATCTCATTTGTCACTGTAATGAAGGATTGAATGGCCTAAGAGGGGGTGAATTAGACAATTTAAAACAATCTTTACCTAATTAAAGAATTACACCACTTTAATCAAACCAATGAATGTTGCCTATTTTTAATGCAATTTATGAAAATGATAAGAGTATTTCAAATAATCAATACAATCAAAAAAACATAACACAAAGTACAAGTTTAAGGGAAGAGAAAATCAAACACTCGATATATAGTGGTTCGACACAACCCAGCCTACGTCCACTCCTCCAATCTATCTCTCTTGGAGTATTCCACTAATCTTTGGTTGACCGAAAACTCAACCAAGCTTTTCTTCACAACAAAATAGCTTCCAAGTTGCTATTAACCTTTACAAATGTTAGAACTCAATTTCTCTTGCTAGAAATTTTCTAATCTCTCCAAGAGTGAACTTCACTCTTTTATAGTACGAATTTTGATATGACTTCGAAATATAATCTCTCTCAATAGTGTATATGAAAGTTTAAGCTTTGTACAACCCAATGCAAATGAAATTATAAACTGTATGAGCAAGGGTTTTGATTAGAGAAGAGAATTTGCAAGTGAATATCTCAAAACTAATTTGCTCTCAAATATGTAAAAGTTCTTGGTGGCAAAAGTTTTTTACAAATGAATTTGATTGGGTTTGTATAGGGGAAAATAAGGAAAGTTACCGTTGTGCACAAAAAGTAACCGTTTTAATTTTCTAGAAAACGTAAAATTATATAAACCGAATGTAATTTGGTCAACCGGAAGTGATGTGGCACTCTCGTGGTGCCTACTTGGCACTAGCCCTCAGAAAATTCAAACCAAAATTCAATCGACCAGATTTAATTTGGTCAATCGAATTTCTGAAAGCCAAAATGCATGGCTTCTAGGTAATTCGGAAGCTACCATCGAAGAATTCGATTGATCAAATTCGGTCAACCAAATTTTATTATATTTTACCTCCTAAATTTTTAAAAACTTGTATTTACCCCCTAAACCTTTGAAAAATGACAATTTAACCCATATTTGAAAATTCTTTCAAAACCAACTTTGAGATATGAAAATGTGGTTTACAAAACTTCATCATTTTAAAAGAGTTAATAAACTTTGATGAAAAAATTAGCTCAACCCAATAAGTTTGAAAAACAACATTTTAACCCAAAATGTGAAAGATATGAGAATAAGTTTTCAAATGAACTATCACATGCAAATAAATATTTTAATCAAAACTAATGCTCCAAATTACAAATATACCTACCTAAACTTGAGTTTTTCTTCAAATCTTCAAGAATTCTTCACTTGAGTTTTGTTTTTAATTTCTATCCTGAAACTCTTTCAAATGCATTAGGTAAATTCTTGCAATCTAAATTCACACTCAAACAAAGTCATTAGTCAATATGCTTAGGGACATATTAGTTTGTTATAATCAAAATAAGAGTATAATGACTCGTTGAGTCAACATGTAACACCCATGAGACAAAACAATACTACCTTGAACATCTAGGATCTGTTTCAAATTGGTTAGCATCAAATACATTCCATGCATTGAATACATGTCTTATAAGGTGTCTAATATCCAACACAAAAGAACTATGTATCCTAGGTGAAGATAAAAGCTTTCTCAAATGACTCCAAATTTCTCAAATTAGCATCTAGCATACCAGAAAAAATATGTTCAAAACAATTATGCTCACCAAAAGACCTTATTGACACTTTTGGTTTAGGAATTCCATCAGATGACAATCGAGAAAAATTATTATCCACCATCAGATGATTATGACCAAACATATCCACTTGAAAGTGTCTCATTAGAATATCACATAAAATCATCTCTAATCTTTGACTTTTATTCCATAACAAGAAAGAATTTTATTTTGAGGTCCTAGAATCCTCAAAATTTTGGCAAAACACAGTTATGCCTCGTTTCAACATCCACATTGTTCTCAACTCTTAATTTGGACTCTCATTTACATAGCCTTTGTTTGTTGACCAACATCATATTTTTAAAAAGAATTTTGGAAGAGTTATCTCTTTTTTTGGAATTCTATTACTCACCAATTAGAAAGCTTTAGCATTGTCAGATGTCTTATCCTTTTGACTAACTTAGGTGACAAACTCCTTAATATTTAGGCCAAATGACTTATTCCCTCCATAGGTTTAGTGTATTCCCAAACTCCCACTCGTTAAGTTTCAAAAACCCAAAAATCCAAAAACCCAAATCCAAAAACGCAAACCCAAAAAGCCAAAATTCTCTATTAGTGGTAAGGGTAAAAACATTATTTTACTAGTAAATTAAAAAATATATAATTTTATCCCATTTCCCCCTAGGTTTTGAAAACTAACATTTCACTTCAACTTTAACTTTTTCAGTTTTGAAAGTAACTTTTTCCCCCCAGGGTCTTATTTTTTTTCTTATATTTTCTAGCTAACTTCTCCTCTCTGGTCACCTTCTTTGTTGATAACCTTCTATCCTGACAACCTCTTTGTCCGTCTTCTCTCCTCATGATAGATGACCTAGTCGAATCCATCGAATCGAAGTCATCATCGATTCATCTTATTTTGTTTTCAATTAATTTCGTTTCAAATCAATGCTCTTTAACGACAAATGAAGAGTTCAAAACCGATTATGTATGGTTTCAAAGTTGTTCATTTTCAACGTGTTTAATGACAAGATGCATTTACAACATAACTACCATATGATGAGAGGCATTTACTAGAATCAAAGAGTCTATTGAGTCATCTGTCATCGGAAGTGATAGAAAGGTCATTAGGAAATAAGGTCAATAATAAAGAAAGCAATCGGAAAGAAGAAACTGGCCAAAAAATGTAAGGAAAAAAATAAAACTCTAGAAGGAAGAGTCACTTTTCAAAATTAGAAAATTGGGGTTGGGTGAAATGTCGGTTTTCAAAAATAAGAGGGGAGAAATGAGATAAAATTATTTTTTTTTAATATTAATATTACAATAATGTTTTTACCTTTACCAATTTTAACAAAAGTTAGAGGGTATGTAGGTATTTGGGTTTTTTAAACTTAAAGAGTGGGAGTTTAGGAATACATTAAACCTTAGATGGGAATGAGTCTTTTGGCCTAATATTTATGGTTTGAGACAAAGCACCATTTAGGTAATTGACATTGTGTATATATATCTCTATGGTAAGCAATATCAACACATCGGATGTCGCTCACTCAAAATGGAAATTCTTTGTAATTCAAATTAACTTAATCTTTATGCTTGCTTGGTTTATCTACTCGTAGGGCCAAATTTGTTTCCTTAATAAGTAGTGCAAAATTAATATCATTTCTCCAACTATAGTTAGAGTTAGTTAGGATCTTTATTATGACATCATTATTATTGTTCCCAATAATATAGTCTATAATAGAATGCAACATAGCAATATCATCAGTAATAAATAACTTCAAAACTTTATAGCTATTCTTTATAATGACCCTAACGCATCATCATTGACTCCCTTTTGGGCAGAGAATATGACATGCAATTAGGACCACTAAGCATAAGGTTCTAGTAATGAGGATATATAACTTTGGAAAGTTTATCCCCTTTGGATAGATAAACACCCTAGGTTACTGTTCTCTTTTTCACCATTAGGGAATATATATATATCAATTGAAGAATCAAACCCACCTTTGGGTGAATTTAAATTTTCACGACCATTGTTATTCCATGATCACCTCATGCAACCATAAATTTCAACATACACAATAACCACCTTTAGGCAAGAAATCATATATATCAAAATTAAATAATGTCTCTTTTACTAAATATAAGAATTTTGCAAGTTTCAATGAATGCACCACTTTGGCGATTAAATATTCTAACAACTTAAAATAATTTTTATTTGAGAGTAAAATTTATTTCCAAAATTAAGATTTTATAAGATACAGCACAATTACTTCAGACAATTTTAATATGTATTGCAACAAAACAATAAAATTAGACAATAAATAATCAAAGTAACTTTAGAACATTATAAGCTACATCTTATAGGGAGTCCTAGTGCATCATCATCAACTCCCCTTTAGACAGAGAAAATAACATGCTATTAGGATCCCAAGCACAAGATTACAAAACCAAAATGAAGACCTTTCAAACATATGATTTTCAAAATAAATATCATTTTTGGGAAGATAAACTTTTTAGACCATTGTTCATCATCCACCAAATAGAAAACCATATGTCAATTAAATAAACCCAACCACCTTTGGGTGTATTGAATACATTCGTTGCTAGTGTATTTTCAAAAAAATTAAATTTGTGTTTTATAAACTAAAAAATGTATCATTGCTATATGAATATTTTATAAGCTTCAATGAATGCATTGCTTTGGCGATAAAACATTCTGAGAACTCACAAAATTATACCAATGATAATTAATATTATTGTCTTCATCAAGATTTCATGAGACATGACATTATATTTGTAAGGTTTTAGGGTGTTGTTAACCTGCAGTGTAGCGGAATTAAAATTTTGAAAATTATCAAACATCGTAAAATCTATATAGGATACCCATTTTAATGCATAGATTCATGAACATGTTAAACACACATAAGATGTTTAAAAATTATACCAACGTTGTTGGCTCCTCTAAGACTTCACGTGGCTATGTAAAGATCACTATCCAACCTTCTTAAGGCTATGCCTTAGTATCCACATGAAATACAAATGGAAGGCAATCTAGAAAAAAGGCTGCTAAGGCTTGTTTCGACTGGATCTTAGAAATTAGATCATGGCAAAGTAAGAAGAAGGTCATAGCATTGGAAGCTTACATCAACAAGGTTCTAGGCATGATGATCTGTGTTTAAGATGAATGTGTTGGCTTGTTGTAAAACTTTTTACTTAAACTAAACACTTTCATTTATAAGATGTGCATGAATCTTAAGTTAGTTAAGATTCTAACTACTTAGGTGATAAGGTGTCCAAGATTCTTATTAAATTAAGACTCTTAATTTACTTAAAGTTCTAATGTATAGGAATCCTAATGAAATTAGGATTCTAACCAAACCTAAACCTAATCTTTGTTTTAATGCATCATATTGGAAGACACCAATTTAATGTTAGACTTTATATTTAAATTAATGGTTTTTAATTAATTGGTCTTATCATATTTTATATTGCATGTTAGGTGATATATGGAAAAATATAACCATTCACATCCATCTAACAACGTAAAATTAAAATATGTCAGTACACAACCATAACTAATGTCAAACCTCTTAAGCTAAGAGAAGTCTGATTGGTAAACCTAAGTGAATGTTTTTTCTTTAGGTCTTCATCTTCGTGCTTATGTTATTTGCCTCTAGTCTTCAATAACTACATGGCATGATAGAAAACCACCATACATGGTTCACACCAAAAACAATCATGACTTAGGTAGAAAAATTGCCTAGCCACACGCAAGTTCAAGGTGCAACAAGTGTACTAGTGGTAGTGAGTAGCTTGGACAAAACTACCCAGATGGGCATCGCATTGACTTGTAGGATAATTTATGTCTAAGTATGCATCGCGATGTGGAACAGCCTTGCTGTGCATGACACCACCCTGAGGGCAGTAATAGGGGCTTTAGAGGAAAAATGTCTTTCTAGTCCAAAATCAATAAGAAAAACTAGAATAGTAAGAAATAGAGGAGAAAGAATCAATTGAGGCATAATGATCTCACTACTTATCGTAGACATGGGCATAGACACGTCAATGAGCGTTTAACCAGTTAAAGGGTAAGTTACAAGTGTAAACAACTTAACCACTTTGCCAGAAAGTGCACAGTAGTAGTAGCACTAACCCTTGTAAATTAGACAGTTAGGAGAGCATTACAATAGTGCTTAGTCTATATGTAATGACTTAAACTCAAGCTAAGGCTAGCCTAACAGTAATAAAAATTCAATTAATCTTTCATTCATGTCTTTTATATGTATTAATTGACTCTGGTGTTATACATTGTTTCATTGCTAGTGGCATAGTAGAGAGAATAGCACTAGAGCCTACACTAGTCCCACAGATCAATATAGAGATGTTTGATAGAGGCAAGGTCCATAGTAGTCATATATTAATCAGGGAGACAATTTCTTTAGGAGGTTGAAAGTTGGCTATAGATCTAATAGTGATAGACATGCTAGATTTCGATGTAATGCATAACATGCATTTTTTAAACAAGTATGAGGCTGAAATTGAACATAGAAAGAAAAAGGTTTGGTTCAACTTAGATAATAATGGGGAGTTTATTTTCAGAGAGGGTCGAGTCTTTAATATGATGATTAACAATGTCCGAGATACAAAGATGTTGATTTAAAGGTGTATATCATACTTGGTGCATATAATGAACAAGTTACATAAGGCAATCTCAAGTGTGAGGGATACTTTAATGGTGTAAGAATTCCAAGATGTTTTTCCTGCCAGTCTCCTAAGGTTTGCACCAAAGAGATAGGTGGAGTTTAGCATTGAATAGCCTTAGGGATAGTGCTAATTTCAAAGGCATCATATAAAATAGCCCAGTTAAACTATATAAGTTAAAGAAATAGTTCCAAGAGATATTGGATAGTGGTTTTATCAAACCAAGCCACTCGTTATAAGTTGCACTAATCCTAAATGTAGAAAAGAATGATAGATTAATGAGGATATGTATCAACTACCTAGAGCTGAACAAAGTAATGATAAAGAATAAGCACCCACTCTAGAGAATAAATTATTTATTTAATTAGCTCAATGGTGCCTTAGTATTCTCCAAGATTGATATGTTGTAAAGATATCATTAGGTTAAGGTTACTAAGCAAGATATGCCCAAGAATGATCAGAACAAGGTATGAGCACTATGAGCTTATGGTTTTACCCTTCAAGTTAGCCAACGCTAGTAATGTTTATGAACCATATGAATAGGTGTTCCAAGACTACCTAAACAAATTTATAGTGGTGTTCATAGATAACATCCTAGTGTACTCCAAGATAAAAAAGGAACATGGACAACATTTAAGGTTTGCGCTACAAAGGTTAAGAGAGAAGCAGTTATATGCCAAGTTTTCTACCAACTTAGCCCAACCACTCACGAGGATGTTCCTTAGGTGGTTTGATGCCTACTGTAATACCCTCAGGTATATTTCAGGGGCAATTATGTCTTTTGACCCTGTTTTGAGATTTTTCTCATTTTAAATATATATATGTATGGGTGTGTTTTTTTTTTTATATACATATATATGTATACCTAAAGAAAAAGAAAAAAAAAAAAAGAAAGAAAAGGAAAAAGACAAAAAGAAAAAGAGAAAGAGATAAGGCTTATTAGATAAAGAGAAAGAGAAGACTTTTCCATTATTTTGCATCTTCTTCCGTAAAAAGCTCCAGCAGCCACATTCTTTATACTTTTCTTTGCTTTCTTGAAGAAAATAAGGAAGGATTGGAAGTAGTTTGGAAGAGAAGAAAGAAAAGAATAGAAAAGGAAGCACTTGGAAACTTTGGTAACCAAAGATCTCCTTTCTTCTCCTTTCATCTATATTTATATGCATGTTATGTGAATATGTTAGAGTGTTTTGGTATTAATTTAAAGTGATCTTGGTGATAAAGGAAGCAAAACAAAGAGGAGGAAGCCAACTTTCAAAGATTTGACTTGAAATAAGGTAAGGGGTTTCCTCCTTGTTATGTGATATGTTTTAGGGTTTTGGTTCCTTAGATCTATATTATATATGTTGATTTTGATGTTGAGGAATGTTGTTTTGCCATTTGGGATGTCTATGTATGTGATTTTGTTCATGGCAGAAAGTTACAGAATATTTACAGTTTTTGCCACTGAGTTCGTCCCATGTTTTGGCTGCCTCATTGAATGAATTATGAGTGCTATTATATCTTGTTGGAAAGCTCTTTGAATCCTCTTTCCAATGATATATAGCTTGTATGAATTAGAGATCATTTGGACTGTTAAAGATTGTATAAACCGAAAGGACTGTTTTACTAAAGAAAAACAGGGGAGGCAGTTTTTGCCACTGACTTTATCTGCTGTTTTGACTGCCTGATTGAATGAATTATGAGTGCTATTATATCTTGTTGGAAATCTCTTTGAATCCTCTTTCCAATGATATATAGCTTGTATGAATTAGAGATCATTTGGACTGTTAAAGATTGTATAAACCGAAAGGACTGTTTTACTAAAGAAAAACAGGGGAGGCAGTTTTTGCCACTGACTTTATCTGCTGTTTTGACTGCCTGATTGAATGAATTATGAGTGCTATTATACGTCGTTGGAAAGATCTTTGAATCCTCTTTTCAACGATATATAGCTTGTATGAATTAGAAACCGTTTGGGATGTTAAATTGTATGAAAAAGAAGGTTGCCCTGTTAAATGACTGTTCTGTGAACAGTGTTTTGCAATTTTGGGCAGGAAAGAAAGAAAGAAAAGGAAGAAGAAAGGAAAGAAAGAAAGGAAAGGAAAGGAAAGAAAAGAAGGAAAGAAAAAAGAAAGAAAAATAAGAAAAAGAATTTAGGACTCAAGATTTAGGGGTTGTCCCAAGAGTAATGTCTGGTGAGTTATGAATAAAATTAAATGGAAGCAAATGTAGTAAAATATAAGACCCGTATGTATGCTATAAACTATGAGGGGGCACTTTACACTACACCGCCCGCAGTAGGGCACGTCCGCAGTAGGACACGTCCGTAGTAGGACATAGACCCCCAGTAGGGTCCGCTCGCAGTAGAGCATGCTCGCAGTAGAGCTTAATTCAGAGTCAGAAATAGTGTAGTGAAAGAAAAAGAGCTTGAGCTTAATAAAAAAATAAAAGGTGCCAAATCCCTATAGTTAGCTTCCAGGAAGTATTAAATAGATACCAGATGGGACAAAGTATAACCCAAATAGTAAAGAGTGAACTAAATTACCCCCTCAATCTCTTATAGAGGTTAGGATGTGGGGTTGAGTCCCAAAAGTGAGTTTGAACAGGAAAAAAGGATAGTTTACTTAATTTTTCCCCTTACTGAGTGTTCTTATCACTCACTCCCTTTTCTTTCCTGATTGCAGGTACAGGTGATCGAGGTAGCTGCGAGGCAGGGTCAGGTCAGCGTAGGTAGATCCAGCTGGAGCAGGTTATCTCTGGTTTTTATTACATGCATACAGTAGCATGTTCTTATGGACTTTTGACTTTTGAGATTATGGTACAGTTACATATGATTACTCCCTATTTTCAGATACTTTCAAATGAGTCTTCATATGAGTATATACATCTTTTGTTCGCTTCCAGATTTTCAGTTTTCTTGGAATACTTTCTAAACACTTTTAAAGATGCGTTTATTGTAAAGTATTTTTAAATAGAAAAAAATAGACGCTACGAATATTAATTCGTAACATTTCTCCTTTGATGGGTAGTACTTCTAGGGAGGGATGTTACAGTTGGTATCAGAGCATGATTTTGGAACCCAAAAGATGTTTTCTAAAACAAAATGGAGTAATCAAAGTAATACAGAGATGGAATACCCTCCAGCCACGCTGACCACCCTCGCAGCCGATCACTGTAAGTTAAGTTTTCATTTATACCTGCTGAGTTTTATGAAACTAATGTGTTCATTTTCAGGACCTATGAGTCAAACTCCAGTAGATCCCTCTCAAAGGAGCCAAAGTGAAGGAACAGCCCCTCAGGTACCCCAAGGGGCACTCAGTGCACATGATGTGCGAGAGATATTTAGGGAGATGATGAGAGAGCACAAAGGTGCTCCTACACAGGGAAGTGAGACGGCTCATACGCCGCCAATCCAGGGACATGATATGAGAGAGGTTACTTCAGTATCTACAGCAGCCCCAATGAGGACTCAATTACATCCTATTTTCAACCTCCCTAGTATGCACCAACCTCAAAAATTTGATGGTGCAAGGGACCCAATAGCAGCTGAAGAGTGGTTAGAATCAGTAGAGAGTGCCATGGCCTTGTTTGACATGACTGACCAAGAAAGAGTGAGATATGCCACTTATCTTTTCAAATCAGGGGCAAGAATATGGTGGAACTTAGTCAGGGAGACGGTCAATGTCTCAGAAATGACATGGACAGAGTTTAGGCGCCGATTCGAGGCAGAGTACAGGGGCGCCGATGTTACTTGTATCAGGGCCCAGGAGTTTATCAGTCTAGTGCAAGGGACAGACTCTGTAAAAGAATATTCCACAAAGTTTAATCAATTGTCCCAGTATGCCCCTGAGATAGCTAGCACAGAAATGGGGCGTATGCAGAAGTTTGTGTACGGGCTGGATCCAGAGATAGCTCGAGACGTTATGACCGGGGCGCAGCCACCCAGAACTTATGCAGAGGCCCTTGATAGAGCTTTGAGGGCAGAGGTTTTTGTTAGGAGGAGGTTTGGTCAGACTACAGGGCAAAAGGTTACACCTCCTACTACCATGCCAGCTCCCCCGGTGAGTAGTGATTCAGCTTCAGCACAAAGAGGCCCTCCGCCAGAGCGAGACAGAAAGGGTAAACGACCTCTCCAGTTCAGAGGCATGAAAAAGAACTGGAAGAGTGGAAAGAAACAAAGAGGACCTGAGATACCAGCTTGCCAGAAATGTGGGAAGCACCATAGAGGAGAGTGTTTGACAGGTCAGGCAGTTTGTTTCAGATGTCGTCAGCCTGGACATATTGCTCGTTTCTGTACAGCTGCCCCAGTTAGAGTAGAGCAGCAGCAGCCTATAGGAGGGGCTACAGCCAAAGTTTATACGATCACCCAGGGCCCAGCAGAGGCTAACCCATCAGCAGTCACGGGTCAGATTCTCTATCTTGATACTCCTATTTATGTTTTAATTGATTGTGGGGCTACTCATTGTTTTATAGCCAAAGGTTTGCTTGAGAGGTTAAAGTTGCAACCTGTTAGAATAGCCCAGAGGATTATGATTGAATTGCCTGATGGAGGGTCAGTCATTAGTGAGATGATGCTACTAGGACAGAGTATTATGATTCAGGGTCGACAGTTACTAGTGGATCTAATTGTGTTCGAAATGCCAGATTTTGACATGATTTTAGGGATGGACTTTTTGGGGAGATACGGAGCTGAAATTGATTGTAAAAAGAAGAAAGTGAGATTTAACCTAGACTCTGGAGATCAATTTGAGTTCGGTGAGGGTCATATCCGGAGTTTGATGATTAGTATGTTAAAAGCTAGTAAAATGTTGAAAAAGGGGTGTACAGGATATTTGGCTTATATAGTGAGCAAGGTTGAGTCAGGCCCAACTATTGAGGAAACACCAGTGGTACGTGAGTTTCCAGATGTGTTTCCAAGTGAGCTACCGGGATTAGCTCCCGAGAGAGAGATTGAGTTTAGCATAGAGTTGGCACCTGGCACAGCACCTATTTCAAGAGCACCCTATCGAATGGCCCCTGCTGAGTTACAAGAATTAAAAAAGCAGCTTCAGGAGTTATTAGATCATGGTTTTATTAGACCGAGCCATTCACCTTGGGGAGCTCCCATCTTATTTGTGAAAAAGAAAGACGGGTCTATGAGAATGTGCATTGATTACAGAGAGCTAAATAAGGCCACAGTTAAGAACAAGTACCCGTTACCCAGGATTGATGATTTATTTGATCAGTTGAAGGGATCCGTGGTCTTCTCCAAGATAGATTTGAGATCTGGTTATCACCAGGTGAGAGTGACAGAGAAGGATATACCCAAGACAGCTTTCCGAACGAGGTATGGCCACTTTGAGTTTGTAGTGATGCCATTCGGATTGACAAATGCCCCTGCAGTATTTATGGATTTGATGAATAGGGTATTTCATGACTGCCTGGATAAATTTATTGTGGTATTCATTGATGATATCTTAGTATATTCTTGCAGTCGAGAGAAGCATGAACAACACTTGAGGTTTACCCTTCAGAGATTGAGAGAGAAACAACTATATGCCAAATTCTCAAAATGTGAATTTTGGCTAGATAGAGTTACCTTTTTGGGGCATGTGATTTCAGCAGAGGGTATATCAGTGGATCCCAGTAAGATTGAGGCAATAGTTGAATGGCAAAGACCAAAGACAGTCAAAGAGGTTCGTAGTTTCCTAGGTTTGGCAGGGTATTATCGGAGGTTTGTGGAAGGATTTGCCAGATTAGCTAGACCTCTTACAACCCTCACAAAGAAAACAATACCATTTCAATGGTCAGATGCCTGTGAGACAAGCTTCCAAGAATTGAAAAGAAGATTGACTACTGCTCCAGTGTTATCACTTCCAGAGGAAGGAGTTGAGTATGATTTATACACGGATGCCTCACATGGTGGTTTAGGAGCAGTGTTGATGCAGCGAGGCAAGGTGATAGCATATGCCTCAAGACAATTGAAAGAATTTGAAACACGATACCCCACTCATGATTTGGAGTTAGCAGCGGTGGTTTTTGCTTTGAAAATTTGGAGACACTATTTGTATGGGGTAAAATGTAATATTTATACTGATCATAAGAGCCTCAAATATTTCTTCACTCAGAAGGAATTAAATATGAGGCAGAGGCGATGGCTCGAGCTAGTAAAAGACTATGATTGTGATATTAAATACCATCCAGGTAAGGCTAATGTGGTTGCAGACGCCCTTAGTAGAAACGTGATGATATCACAATTGACGGTCCAGAGAGAAATTCAGAGAGAGATGGACCGAGAGCAGATTGAGCTTGTGATTGGGGCTCTCGCCAAGTTAGAGATTCAACCCACTCTCCTAGATGAGATTCGAGAGGCTCAGACACAAGATGAATGGTGTCAACAGAAACTTCAAAAGGTTCAAGAGGGTCTTGAGACAGATTTTCAAGTATCGAATAAAATTCTCAAATTCAGAGATCGAGTATATGTTCCCCAGATAACTGATTTGAGACAGAAAATTCTTACAGAGGCTCATAGTTCTCTTTACACTGCCCACCCTGGGGGTGTAAAGATGTATCAAGATTTAAAAAGACATTTTTGGTGGTCAGGCATGAAAAAGGATATAGGTGAGTTTGTTACTAGATGTCTCACCTGTCAGCAAATTAAGGCCGAACACCAGAGACCTGCAGGGTTACTTCAGCCTCTACCTATTCCAGAATGGAAATGGGAGCATATCTCCATGGACTTCATTAGTGGACTCCCTAGAGCTCAGAATGGATGTAATGCTATTTGGGTGATTGTTGATAGATTGACCAAGTCAGCTCATTTTCTGTCCATCAAAGATACTACTACCACAGATCAGTTGGGGAGATTATATGTTAGGGAGATTATTAGATTACATGGTGTACCCAGGACCATAGTATCTGATCGTGATACAAGATTTGTATCAGCTTTCTGGAAGAGTCTCCAAAGATCCTTGGGTACTAATTTGGCATTTAGTACAGCCTATCATCCTCAGACAGATGGTCAGACGGAGAGGGTTAATCAGATTTTGGAAGACATGTTGAGAGCTTGTTGCCTAGATCATAAAGCCACGTGGGTAGAAATGTTGCCCTTGGTGGAGTTTGCTTACAATAATAGCTATCAGACGACTATTCAGATGGCACCTTATGAGGCATTATATGGTAGGAGGTGTCGTTCTCCTCTTCATTGGGATGGGATAGGAGAGAGAGATGTGTTATCCTAATCCCTTGGGCCCGAATTGACCCAGAAAATGATTGATGATGTCCAACTGATCAGGCAGAGAATAAAACAAGCTCAAGATCGACAGAAAAGCTACGCAGATCATCGACGTCGAGACTTGGAATTCAATGTAGGTGAATTTGTATTTGTAAAGGTTGCTCCATTCAAGCATTTGATGAGATTCGGAAAGAAGGGAAAGCTAGCTCCCAGATTTATTGGTCCATATGAGATACTTGAGAGAGTTGGTAAAGTGGCTTACAGATTAGCCTTACCAACGAGTATGGACCGGATTCATGATGTATTTCATGTCTCATCGTTAAGAAAATGTCTTGGTGATCATTTCCAGGTTGTGAATACAGAAGATATTAAGTTATCAGAAGACCTTAGTTATGAAGAAAAACCGATTCAGATACTTGACAGAAGAATTAAACAACTAAGGAACCGACAGATTCCTCTAGTAAAAGTCTTGTGGAGAAGCCAGAAGTTAGAGGAGGCTACCTGGGAAATGGAGCAAACCATGAAGGAGAAGCATCCAGAGTTGTTTTTGTGAATTCCGAGGACGAAATTCTTGTGAGGGGGGAAGAGTTGTAATACCCTCAGGTATATTTCAGGGGCAATTATGTCTTTTGACCCTGTTTTGAGATTTTTCTCATTTTAAATATATATATGTATGGGTGTGTTTTTTTTTTTATATACATATATATGTATACCTAAAGAAAAAGAAAAAAAAAAAAAGAAAGAAAAGGAAAAAGACAAAAAGAAAAAGAGAAAGAGATAAGGCTTATTAGATAAAGAGAAAGAGAAGACTTTTCCATTATTTTGCATCTTCTTCCGTAAAAAGCTCCAGCAGCCACATTCTTTATACTTTTCTTTGCTTTCTTGAAGAAAATAAGGAAGGATTGGAAGTAGTTTGGAAGAGAAGAAAGAAAAGAATAGAAAAGGAAGCACTTGGAAACTTTGGTAACCAAAGATCTCCTTTCTTCTCCTTTCATCTATATTTATATGCATGTTATGTGAATATGTTAGAGTGTTTTGGTATTAATTTAAAGTGATCTTGGTGATAAAGGAAGCAAAACAAAGAGGAGGAAGCCAACTTTCAAAGATTTGACTTGAAATAAGGTAAGGGGTTTCCTCCTTGTTATGTGATATGTTTTAGGGTTTTGGTTCCTTAGATCTATATTATATATGTTGATTTTGATGTTGAGGAATGTTGTTTTGCCATTTGGGATGTCTATGTATGTGATTTTGTTCATGGCAGAAAGTTACAGAATATTTACAGTTTTTGCCACTGAGTTCGTCCCATGTTTTGGCTGCCTCATTGAATGAATTATGAGTGCTATTATATCTTGTTGGAAAGCTCTTTGAATCCTCTTTCCAATGATATATAGCTTGTATGAATTAGAGATCATTTGGACTGTTAAAGATTGTATAAACCGAAAGGACTGTTTTACTAAAGAAAAACAGGGGAGGCAGTTTTTGCCACTGACTTTATCTGCTGTTTTGACTGCCTGATTGAATGAATTATGAGTGCTATTATATCTTGTTGGAAATCTCTTTGAATCCTCTTTCCAATGATATATAGCTTGTATGAATTAGAGATCATTTGGACTGTTAAAGATTGTATAAACCGAAAGGACTGTTTTACTAAAGAAAAACAGGGGAGGCAGTTTTTGCCACTGACTTTATCTGCTGTTTTGACTGCCTGATTGAATGAATTATGAGTGCTATTATACGTCGTTGGAAAGATCTTTGAATCCTCTTTTCAACGATATATAGCTTGTATGAATTAGAAACCGTTTGGGATGTTAAATTGTATGAAAAAGAAGGTTGCCCTGTTAAATGACTGTTCTGTGAACAGTGTTTTGCAATTTTGGGCAGGAAAGAAAGAAAGAAAAGGAAGAAGAAAGGAAAGAAAGAAAGGAAAGGAAAGGAAAGAAAAGAAGGAAAGAAAAAAGAAAGAAAAATAAGAAAAAGAATTTAGGACTCAAGATTTAGGGGTTGTCCCAAGAGTAATGTCTGGTGAGTTATGAATAAAATTAAATGGAAGCAAATGTAGTAAAATATAAGACCCGTATGTATGCTATAAACTATGAGGGGGCACTTTACACTACACCGCCCGCAGTAGGGCACGTCCGCAGTAGGACACGTCCGTAGTAGGACATAGACCCCCAGTAGGGTCCGCTCGCAGTAGAGCATGCTCGCAGTAGAGCTTAATTCAGAGTCAGAAATAGTGTAGTGAAAGAAAAAGAGCTTGAGCTTAATAAAAAAATAAAAGGTGCCAAATCCCTATAGTTAGCTTCCAGGAAGTATTAAATAGATACCAGATGGGACAAAGTATAACCCAAATAGTAAAGAGTGAACTAAATTACCCCCTCAATCTCTTATAGAGGTTAGGATGTGGGGTTGAGTCCCAAAAGTGAGTTTGAACAGGAAAAAAGGATAGTTTACTTAATTTTTCCCCTTACTGAGTGTTCTTATCACTCACTCCCTTTTCTTTCCTGATTGCAGGTACAGGTGATCGAGGTAGCTGCGAGGCAGGGTCAGGTCAGCGTAGGTAGATCCAGCTGGAGCAGGTTATCTCTGGTTTTTATTACATGCATACAGTAGCATGTTCTTATGGACTTTTGACTTTTGAGATTATGGTACAGTTACATATGATTACTCCCTATTTTCAGATACTTTCAAATGAGTCTTCATATGAGTATATACATCTTTTGTTCGCTTCCAGATTTTCAGTTTTCTTGGAATACTTTCTAAACACTTTTAAAGATGCGTTTATTGTAAAGTATTTTTAAATAGAAAAAAATAGACGCTACGAATATTAATTCGTAACATTTCTCCTTTGATGGGTAGTACTTCTAGGGAGGGATGTTACACCTACGAATAGAGTTTTTAGCTTTGCCAATAGAACGTAAAAAGTATAACCTTTTTATAAATGCCTTACATCAAGGATTGAGAGTAGTGTTAATGTAATGGTAAACTTATAGTATATAATTCTCGCCAGTTGAAAGATTATAAGACTCGGTACTTGACATATAACCTTAAGTTAACAGTCATCGTGTTCACATTAAAGATTTGGCAACATTATTTGTACAGGATCAAGAGTAATATCTACACAGGTCATAAAAGCCTCAAGTATTTCTTTACCAAAAAGTAGTTCAATATGAGGCAACAACGATGGCTAGTGAAGTATAATGAATGCTAGATCAGATAACACCCAGGTAAAGCCAATGTAGTAATAGACACTTAGAGTAGGAAAATAGTTTTGTCACAGATTAAAGCTTACCAATAGTTATAGCAAGAATTCATAAGAAAGCAAAATAAGGTGATCACATGGCAGTTGGTAAGCTTACAAATTTGGTCAACCCTTCTGGATGAGATATATGAGGCCCAATTATCTAATGATTGGTGTATATAGATAAGGCATAGAGTCACTAAGGATACCGAACAGATTTTAGTATTGTAATAGACATCCTAAGATGTAAAGACTGAGTATATGTGCCCCAAATCAAAGTTTGAGGAACAAGTTCCTCATCGAGATACATAACTTTGTTTACACTACCTACCCTCTGAGTGTAAAGATGTATCAGGATTTAAGGAGATTGTTTTGGTGGTCAAGAATAAAGAAAGACGTAGCAAGTTTTATAGTTAAGTGTCTAGTGTGTCAATAGGTTAAGGTTGAACACTCGAGACCATTAGGATTTTTATAGCCTCTCAATATTTCAAAATGGAAATAGGAACATATCTCTATAGACTTTGTGATTGATTTTTTTTTAGGTCAATAAAGAATACAATGCTTTATGGGTCATAGTTGACCAAGTCAGCGTACTTTATTACGATAAAGGATACCACGAGTATATATTAGTTAGACTAGTGGTCAGGCTTTATGAAGTACTCAGGATAGCAATATCTGATCAAGACACCAGGTTCTTCTCAGTATTTTGGCTGAGCATGTAGAGATCCTTAGGTACAAAATTAGTTTTTAACATAACTTATCATTCTCAATAAATAGACAAACTAAGAGAGTTAATTAAATAATCGATAAATTTTCAAAGTCTATTACTTAGATAGAATAGCGAATTGGATGAAGAAGTTACCGTTAATAAAGTTTGCATATAACAATAACTATCACGAAACTATTAAGATGGTTATATATAAAGCTCTATATGATAGAAAGTGTAGATCACCACTACATTGGGATAAGATAGGTGAGAAGGATACCTTGACTTAGGCACTAGGACCTGAAATGACCCAAAAGAAGATTGATGATGTCAAATAGATAAGGGAAAGAATGAGACAGGCTCAAGACTATTAAAAGAGTTATGCAGATAAGAGAAGACAAGATATTAAGTTTGAATTTGGTGATAAGGTGTTTGTAAAAGTAGCCTCCTACAAGCATGTTATGAGATTTGGTAGGAAAGACAAATTATCATAGTGTTGAACGACCTAACAAAAAATGGCAATAATTCTCACATGTCAAAGCTGTTGTAGATAGCTTAGTGCAACATATGGGTGGATGTTATTGATGGGTTTCACTCATTTTCCTAACCTCAAGAGATATTGGTTGACAAAAGGATTAAATTGCATATAACTATAATGTTGTAAAAGATTAAGAAATGTCTACTGACATTCTATCATTTGGGTAGCTATGATGTTTTACAAGAGGCCAATCTTGGTCTATATATAGATTTGCCCTAAATTTGGACACTACCAATTTGATAAAAAGCTTATAAGTCACACACATATAAGAATTGAATCAAACTTAGAGAAATGGAATTTTTGTTGACAAGCCTAGTGTTTATGAAAGAGAGAAAGACTACAGATGGACTAAGTTTGCCCAACGAGTTAAAAGGACTTGGTTTGACTATGCTTTGACAAAAGTGCACAACCATGCACTTTAATATTCCAGCCATACACTTAGTGGTCATGGTGGCGACCATGCAAATGCATGGCATGATTGGCACCATGAAAAAGAAAAAAACATAAATAAATAAATAAAAGCATGCACGGCTGGACAAAAGAATGTCCATTACATGCCAGTCATACATGTATGTGTTGAAGGATATCCTGTATGGTTAAAATTCTAATAAAGCTCAATCACTTGCATATATATATAAGGCATAATAATTCACGTATTAAGTGAGGCTAGGAAAATGAGTGAAACCCTAGCTATCACTCACTCATTCTTTCTCTCTTCCTACCTAAATAATGAATCCAATCAAGAGCCCTAACAAACTCTTTGCCTAAATTTTCTTTGTCATATTCATGCTTCATATGGATACCAAGGCACTATCTCATGAGAGTTGGATAACATTCTTTCTCTTGCCATGTGAAGGTTGAAGGAGCTATCAATGTAGGAATAAACTTAAAAACAACCTATAAGTGTTTTTGCATGTTTATGAATGCATGTTTAAAATGGGTATCTTAGTCAGGGTTTTCAAGTTTGTATGTTTTTAAATTTTTTTAAATCTATTGTATTACTGATTATTGGCACCCTCTTAAAATCCTACAGTGATATTAGAGGTACCGTTTAGTATATATTCATGAAAATTATACCCACTGATTGTTTTGATTAATTTTATATGTTAATTGCATGTAATTAGATTAATCAAGACTGTTAAAATTGGTAAAGATGATTTGCAATTGTTTTGTTGCATGATTTGCTGAGTATCATGTATAGCATAAACTATGTTAAATTATCAAGTTATGATTCTTGGATTTTTGCTTGAGTTTTTTTGACATGTGCAAGTTTAATTATTGGTTGAATGTCATATGTTTTGTGTTGTTGCATGAAATCACTTTCGAATTTTGTTGATTAAATGATTCAAGGGTTACTACCAAAGCGAGTATGGTTTACATATCTTATTCCTTTACCCCGGTGGTTGGCTTGTTGAAAATTAAGAGGCTTTATGGATTTTCCATAGCTGGAAAACCCAAAAAGTCATGACTAAAGATTAAAGCATGATGCATGGTTGGACCAATTTTTAGTCCAATCGTGACTATTTCATGGTGCCTTGGCACCATGTACGAGGCATGTCTAGACAAATTTTTGCCCAACCATATTTGTCTCTTAGTGCCTTGGCACCATGTGATTTGTATGGCTATATAAATTTTTGGTCCAACCATGCCTCTTTCTTGATGTTTTGCACCACATACTTTGCACAGTTGGACCAATTTTTGTCTAGTCGTGATTTATCTTTGATGCTAGCCACCATGGTTTTTCCAACCGTGCCCAAGTCATGACTCTAGTCATGCAATATTCTTGAATTTTAGTGAATTTCAAAAGCACGATTAGATGTCATACCTACACACCAAGTTAAAAGTTATGATTTAGTCATGTTTTGTCAAATTTGGACTGATTTAATATTTTCTTGAGTTTTGGAGTTAAAATAATTTTAGAACTTTAAAGACTAAATAAATTTGACACTTGGGATAATAATAATTAAAATTTTAATTTTTAATTGGTATATTTATGTATGGATGTATATGTGCATGGTGCCCAGTACACACTTAAAGAACTTTGTGGATGTTTTATATTTTATTTTATTTTTCATTTTTGGATTATAATTGCTAAAAGGTTTATGTGCCCTACCTTTATCCTTTTTCTTCTTTTACAATAGATTGTTTATATTTTTTTAGAATCTTATAACTAGAAAACAAAGTCATGTATTAATTAAAAACTGAAGACAAAAGGATAAGCATAAAGAGTCGAAGATGAAAATTCACCTAAGTTGACTAGTCAAACTCCTCTTGGCTCAAAAGGTTTGACATTTGTTATGTTTGTATGTTGGCACGTTTTTATTTTACTTTATAGAATGTATGTGTAGGTTTTATTTTTACAAATATCACATAACATGCAACTAAAATCTGATGAGACTAAATAATAAAACCTTTAGCTTAAATATTAAGTTTAAGATTTAATTAGTGTCTTCCAACATGACACCCTAATTAAGCCCTTGTTCGTTGGAACCTTGTTCACTAAAGTGAATGGTACATTTCTATCAGGTGAAAAATTGGGTGATGATCACATTAGGCCTGATTTAACTAAAGTACTTTGTTTGTTCGCCAAAGCAAATATAAAGTATGTTAGAGGCATGAGTAAAGAATACATTTGTCAATGCAAAGAGATATGTAGTATCCATCCCATTGATATCCAGAGTCACATTTGAGGTGTCATGATTTGTTGAGGTAACACTCGGCTTGAGATCATGTGCTTTATTGATTAATTCAAACTTGTTCACCAAAATGAAAGGGATTATCAATATGATGGAGTCTGGGTACATTAAGAAGTTTATCGAAATTTCTTGAGTTTAATAGTAAGGGCTATTGGCTTTAGAAAAAAATTGGGAGTATTTTAATTATTAAATTGGTAATTAAACTAAATATTAATAATTAAATAAAATTACTGATTCTTTTATCCGTAAAATAGAACCACAAAATCATCATGTCAAACCCAATGTATCGATTAATTCTTTAAAAAGAAAATAGGCTCATTGGAAGCAAATTCACTTATTGGTATAGAAATAATTTGAATAAAAATTATTATAGTATCTAGTATCACACAATTTAGGGTGTGTGTTTAAAAAAAGAAAAGAAAGATCCCTTCTAAAAGGATTCTCATTTCAGTTGATTTTATTCAATTCAACGATTGCCCAAAAGAAAATATTAATAAATAAGAAATTGCATGGTCTTACCTCAATCAAATACTGTTATATTTTTCCATGCAATGCAATCAATTCATCTGTTTCGATTCTAGCCATCTTGAATAATGATAAATAAAAGGAATAGAAAAATTTATAAAAAACGAGATTATTCTGCATAAAGAAAGGTTATACATTGCTACCCCTGAACCTAGACCCAATGTCACCCAAGAGGAAAATGATACTTTTAATAAGTATCTTGATGACTTTGCAGAAGTTTAGTGTCTTATGCTGACTTTCATATCACTTGAGCTTCAAAAACAACATGAGGAAATGATATGCAATCTACACTTACACACCTTCAAGAGTTATATACCACCCTAAACCCTAAACTTAAGCCTAAAGTAAATAAGCAACATGATACTGTTACTCAGCCTATAAGTGGTGTAAGGAAAGCAAAGGTTGCCTATTTCTACTATGGCAAGTCAAGTCATTGAAGGAGACATTACAAAGCCTTTCTAGAAAACAAGAAGAATAAGACAACTAAAGCCTCTATTTCAAGTATGTTTGTCATTGAGATAAACTATTCTCCATGTTCATCTTAGGTTATAGACATAGGATGTTGTTCTCATATTTGTTTTGATATGCAAGGAATACACTAGAGTAGATTGTTAGAAATGGCGCACATGTTTCTGCATTAGCCGTAGGGATATCTTAGTTTGCTCACTAGACTAGTTTTCGAATTAAAACATTATTATTATATTCTTTTTATTTCTATAAACTTTTCTGTGTCTGTTTTGGACAAAGAGAGGTATTTATTTTCGATTGCTAGTGGTATTACAACTATTAGCTCAAATAATATTTTCTATGAAACAGCTGAATTGTATAATAGTTTATTTATTCTGAAACTAGATAATAAAATTCTTAATATGCAAAATAATAAATTATTAAAATCAAATGATCAGAATATTATATATTTGTGGCTTTGTAGGTTAGGCCACATAGGACCGAAAAGTATATCAAGACTTCTTAAGCAAAGAGTCATGCAATTATTTGACTTCTAGTCATATGATAAATAAAAATCATTTATATTAGGTAAAATGGCCAAAGCACCCTTCATTGGAACAATGAAAGGGTGATTGAACTATTAGGGATCATACACAATGATTGTGTGGGCCTACGACAGTGCATAGTTGATATGGGGAAGTTTACTTCTTCACATTAACTTATGACTTCAGTGGATATGTCTATGTCTTTTTGTTGAAAAACAAGTTTAAATACTTTGATAAATTAAAAAAATTCAAGAACAAAGTAGAAAAATAACTTAGGAAACAAATTAAAATCTTTCGAAATGATCGAAGAGGTGAATATCTGAGTACTAAATTTAGACTCCTCTTAGTACTTCATAGTATAATAGTGTATCTAAACAGAAAAATAGTACCTTAATAGAAATAGTCATGTTTATGATGATTTTTATCGATCTACCCACGTCTTTATAGGGTCATGCCATAAAAATTGTTGGTTTTACACTGAACCATATCCCATCTAAATTTGTGGATAAAACTTTATACGAGTTATAGACTGGGTGAAAGTCTAATCCAGATTACTTGAGAATTTTCGGTTATGATACATCAAGAAATTTGACTTCAAACAAGCTAAACACCAATTTTGAAAAGTGTTTTTATAGGGTACCCAAAGGTTACTAAAGGATATTACTTCCACCACCTAGAGGAGCAAAAAGTCTTTGTTACTCGTACCAATTATTCCTTGAGAAAGAATTATTGTCCAAAGAACCAAAATGAGGAGAGTAAAGCTCGATGCAGTTCATGTACCACAAGATATCACAGATGTTAGGTAGGACAATGTGTGATGGCAAATGGTTGATCATGATAAAAAAGTTTCTCTATTTCAGTTGGAACAACCTCAATGCACATATAGGTCTACACTAGTACATCATGAGACAAAGAGATTTGGTTTTCTCTTGACTCACGAGCTATATAGGTCTACACTAGTATGTGACATACTGGTCATCAATGATGACAAATCTAAGACTTATGATAAGGTTGTTTCAAGTCCATATTCTAGTAAATGGTTGGCTACCATGAAATATGAAATATACTTTTATGTACTAGAACAAAGTATGGACTCTAGTGGATATACTTGAATGTGTAAAACCTGTATGGCACAAATGGGTTTTCAAAAGAAAAACTGACATAAAAGGTAACTTGCATACCTATAAAGCACGACTAGTTGCCAATGGTTTTACTCATAAATATGGTATCAACTATGATGAAACCTTTTCGTTGGTAATTACACTTAAGTCTATTAGGATTATGCTTGTTGTAGTTGCATACTATGACTATGAAATCTTTTAGATGGATGTCAAGATTGTTTTCCTAAATTGTAACTTTATAAAAGACATCTATATATTGCAACTCGATGGTTTTGTTCTTGCTTGATAAGCAGATAAAGTATGCAAGCTAGAAAAGTTCGTTTATAGACTTAAGCAAGCTTTAAGAAGCTGGAATATTTGTTTTGATGAAGTTATTTGTTAGCTTTAATTTATCAAAAACAAAGATAAACCATGTTTGTATAAGAAAGTTAGTGGGGATGTGATTACATTTCTAATATTATATGTCGATGACATTTTGATTATTAGAAATGGCATATTGAACGTGCAATTGGTAAAGACTTAGTTATCTAAGTATTTCTCTATGAAAAACTTAGGATAAGCAACCTAAATTATTGGGATTAAAATTTACCAAGATAGAAAGCGTAAACTGCTAGGCCAAAGTTAAAACATATGCATAAACAATGTATTGACTTGATTTAATATGAAAGTACCCAAGAAACGATTTCTTCTCATGTCTAATGGTGTATATCTTTCAAAAGAGATGTATCCGTATACACAATTTAAGAGAGATAAGATGGCCATGACTCTATATGTTTTGGTTTTAAGATTAATCATGTACGTCATGCTATGTATGAGAATTGATGTCTTATAAGCCTTAAGAATTTGTAGTAGATATCAATTTGATCTAAGTGAAAAACATTGGATGACTATCAGGAACAACTTAAGTATTTGCGAAGGACTAAGGATGTATTCTTGGTTTATGAAAGTGAATCTCATCTCACTGTAAAAAGCTATAGTGATTCCAGTTTCAAAACTGATCAAGATGATTACAAGTCTCAATCAAGGTTTGTGTTTTTTTTTAATGGTGGTGTAGTTAGCTAGAAAAGCTCTAAGCAAAGTACAGTAACTGATTCTACAACAAAGTTTGAGTAATTACCCTTTCAGAAGCAATAAAAAAGGTTGTATGAATCAAAAAGTTCATTACTAAACTTGGAGTGGTTTTGAGTATTATCGAGCTACTTGAGCTCTATTGTGAGAAAAATAGAGCTACTGTTTAGGCAAAGAAGTCGTGGTCTCGTTAAAGATCCAAACACATACTTAAACGATATCACTTAATGTAAGAGATTATACAATGAGATGATATACAGATAACAAGGATTCACATAAATGATAATTTAGCTAACTTACTAATAAAGCTTATATCGTAGCAGAAGTATGTTAGGCATGTAGCCAAGCTTGACATTAGATGTATAACCAATTGGTTATAGTACAAGTGAGAGATTGCTAGGGTAGGTACCTTAGAGCCAATCATCTTTAGCATTTGTAGATGTAATTTTATATTAATAATTAATAAAGGATTTATTGTTATTCAATTCATATGTTGTCTGTTTATATGATTGCATAAATAACATACCCTTAGGATGGTAGAACTTAATAACGGGATCAAACAACTGATTGTGAGAACCTTATGTACACATTTAATTGGCCATTCTAGAAACATATGTAATCCTGACATTACAACAAATGAGGGCATATATAATAATAATGAGATTATCATAGTGTTGAATGACCCAATCAAAAATGGCTATAGTTCTCTCATGTTGAAGCTATTATAAATAACTTGATGCAACATATAGGTGCACATTGTTGACATGTTCATTAGATTGACCCAACCAGAGGATATCTATATAGATGGTTGCTTTAGTGTTTATAGAATAAATCTTTTAAACATTATAGGTGTATGTGATCCTTTGACTTAAGGTCGCCAGACCGTGTCGTATAAGGATCAATATGGGTTGACACTATCTAATGTGTCACTGTAATTGAGATAACTATAAAGGTAGTAATTAACCATATAGTGAAATACATGAAGGCTATAGTTGATTGATAAAGGATTCGTCACTCATAAGCATAAGGAAAGGTATCTTGCATGATAATACTAAATAAGATTTATGACAGATTGAATTTGTGACCACAATGGGATAAGGTTTTAGTTTAATTCGTGTTAGTCATTGATGTGTATCAGTTCATACTAAGGAATCACTTAAATAGACACATTTTTATGTCTCAACCTCGAGAGATATTGGTTGACAAAATGATTAAATTTCACATAACTATGATATTGTAAAAGCTTAAAAGATGTTCATTAACACTTTATCGTCTAGATAGTCATGATGCTTTGTTAGAGGCCATTTTTGGTTTGTGCTTAGATTTGCTCTGAATCCAGACACTACCAATTCGATAAAGAGCTTATAGGTGTAACACATATAAGAGTTTAATCGAACTTAAAGGAGTAGATTGTTTGTTGATAATCTTAGTGTTTAGAAAAAAGAGAAAGATTGTGAATGGACTAGGTTTACCCAACGGGTTGAGAGCACTCGGTTTAACTATGTTATGACAAAAGTGCATCGTCATGCACTTTAATGTGCTAGTCGTGCACTTAGTGGTCATAGTGCTAGCCATGCCAATGCATGGCATGATTAACACTATTAGATAAAATAGCCAAAACACCTTACACTAGACACAGTGAAAGAGTGATTGAACTGTTAATGATCATACATAGCGACATGTTTGGGCCCATACAGTGCATAACAGAAATGAGGAAGTTTACTTCGTCACATTTACTAATGACTTTAGTAGATATAGTTATGTGTTTTTTATAAACAAAAATTTGAATACTTTGATAAATTAAAAAAAATTCAAGAACGAAGTAGAAAACAACTTAGGAAACAAATTAAAATCCTTTAAGATGATCAAAGGGGTGAATACAAGAGTGTTGAATTCAGACAATACTAAAAGAAATATGGGATAGTATCTCAACTCACTCATCTTGATACTCCATAACATAATGGTGTATCTGAATATAGGAATAAGACTTTGATGAAAATTGTCAAGTCTATGATGAGTTTTACTGATCTACGTATGAGAGCACTCGGTGTGATTTTGTTGTGACAAAAGTGCACAGCCATGTACTTTAATATGTCAGTTGTGCACTTAGTGGTCATAGTGTCAGCCATGCAAATACATGGCATTCTAGCGCCATGAAAAGGAAAATAAATAAAGGCATTCACAGCTAGACAAAGGAATGTCCACCTGTGTAATGCTTGAAACATGTCAGCTTTATATGTATGTGTTAAAAGATTTCCTACGTTTTAAAATTCTAATAAAGCTCAAACATCTACATTTATATAAGGCATAATTATTCGTTCATTAAGTTAGACTAGAAAAATGAGTGAAACCCTAACCGTCGCTTACTCATTCTTTCTCTCTTTCTACCTAAATAGTAAATCCAATTAAAAGCCCTAACAGCCTCTTTACCTAGATTTCTTCTATCATTCTCATTCTCTGCATGGATTCCAAGGCACCACGTCATGAAGGTTGGATAATGCTCTTTCTCTTGTCACATGAAGGTTAAATGAGCCATTAACATAGGTATAAACTTAAAACACCCTAAAAGTGTTTTTGCATGTTCATGAATATATATTTAAAATAGGTATTCTGGTCAGGATTTTTCGGTTTGTATGATTTTTAAATTTTGCTATGCTACCACTTATTGGCACCCTTTGAAAACCCTATAGAAGCGTGTAGATAAGGTTACCTACCGACTTGCATGGCAAGCGAGCATGGACTGCATTCGTCACGTGTTCTATGTATTATTGTTTCACAAGTATATCAATGGCCCGACTTACATGCTTAGAATTGAGGATGACAAGCTTTAGTATAATTTGGCGTATAAGGTACACCTAGTTCAAATTATAGACAGATGAGTCAATGAGCTTAAACTTAAACAAATTATGTTATTTAAGGTTCTATGGAGGAATCTCAAGATTGAGGAAGCCATATGAAAGGTCAAGTAGGACATGAGACAGTGGTTCCCATAGCTTTTTTAGTAAATTTCAAAGATGAAATTTATATACAAAAGGATTATAACATCTATAGGTAAGTCTAAGGGCAATCTTATCTTTTCCCTTGTTTTTAATTAAGTTTATTGATGATTTCTAGAGGGTTGCATTCCCATGTATGTGAGTATATATGGTCATGCATCGTCAACAAAGTTTGAATTTAAGATAAGATAAAAATGGCAATAAAATTAGATGTTGTCATTATAACACCTATAAGTAAGCCCAAGGGTATTTTAGTCTTTTCTTTATATTTAGAATTATGTTTGGAGTGTCATTCAAACGGATTTATAGTGGGAATGATCATACATTGCAAGAGTGATGTTCGTTCGTAACTAGAATAGGGAAAGAAAATCATTTCATACGAGTGCGTGAAAGTTGTTAATTAAAAATGGCACATGCTCGTATGTCATGTCTGGACAGTTTTTTATTTAAGCATAGAATTCGATCGTGTTATCAGAACTTTTATCGTAACAACCACTTAACCAAATAAGAAAGAGGGAAACAAGAGAGAGAGAAACCCTTGTCACCATAGAGGAGCCCATGGTCACTGGAATCTCCGTAGTAATGCCAAAAACTTGCAAGCTTTAGATGAAAGGTAAGTAAGGCGACTTCTAGGGTTGTTTCATTGTGATGCATGTTGTATCGTGAGTTAGAGCTTAAGATTGGGGATTAATAGATGTGTTAAAGAGGCAAAATCGTGTGATTCATTGATGCCATTACAGTAGCAAATTCCATGTATATTATTAGATATATGTTTATGTGGGCATATACATTCATATGTGGGGCTATTTAATTAATCTTGGATGTCTGTTTGTTTCTAAGATGCATGAAAATATTTCTTCACTATTGTGCTTAATGCTAAGATGATTATGTGAATGTTTTAAGTAATCCTTATGATGTATTAATAACATGACTTTTAGATCTATTGAGGTTTTATCAATTTGATGAATGCACATTAATTTATACTAGTAGATTAATGGTTAAACATGATCTAGAAAGTTAGAGACTTGTTATGATATGTGTTTGCCATGCAAACCCAATCGGAACATCATAGAAGCCCTTAGGATGTGATTTTCAAATTGTAATATGTGATTGTGTATGGTTTCATACACACTGATGTATCACTTCAAAAGAAGAAGGTTTTTGAATTTTCTACGTGCTCATTTTGAGGGGAGACATGCACGGTCATGTGGAATAGGACACACGTCTGTGTATGGTTATCCAAACATAGATAACGTGTATTAGAAGACATGTGGCATAGTGCACATAAAGAGTTATGCATGGGAGTATGCCAAGAGAACCTCTTGTGTGTACCTACTCTATACTCGATCGTGTGCTGAGTGTCATACACCAATGTATATTTGCCATAAGGCACACAGGCATGGGTGGAAAGCACATAACTGTCAACTCTTTACTAAAAGTAAAAAGATAATAATACCCCTAGGCTAAATGCATAGAAAAGGGAAAACTAAGAAAAGAGAATAAAAAACAACCAAAGGATAAAGTAAATCAAGAGAAACATAGAACAAATGACCGACTACATTGATGACAACAAGAACTCGGATTGAGTTGAATTTGGGTTGAAAGTTAGAAAATCTAAAGATAATGGTAAACAAATAAATAGTCACTAGCTATATGTGTAAGTGACAATAATTCGTGAAAGCATTAGGTTTGGATACCCATGAGATGCATCATGCACTTAGCACCAAGGCGTATAACCACCTAGTTCAGTTTAGTTGTGCATGGTAAGGATGTGGCTTTTAGTTATTCTTCACATAATCAACAGGATGCATTACATATGTACCTAAGGTAGGGACCATCTCTAGATGGTTAATTAATAGTTTCAATCAACTTATGTGGTAAACGAATAAGCTGCTACTAGAGATTTTTCCATGTGATTAAGGTGTCCTAGTTAGTTAGCCCGATAGTTCGTATGACATATGCACAAGACATGATAGATAGTGACATGCAAGGTGTCTTATGTTTTCAATAGGGCATCAAATATGCCAAGTTCAGCTTAGGTCTGATTAAACTTTATGGATGGCTTATGTTAGGGCACGAAAGTGTCAAGATATGACCACAATGAGATTCATGAATGGAATGCCAAGTTTATCAGCTCTATGTGTTATACAGGGTATCATAGTTAGTTAGCCCAATAAACCATATTATACAGGCACGAGGCACGACATTGGGTCGACACGCAAAGTGTCATTTATTTTCTTTATAGCGTCAAAGATGTAGAGATCAACTTAGGTCTTAGTAGTTTGTGTGAGATGGCTTATGTATATAGGGCACAAAGATGTTGAGAAAAAATGGATGAACAAGATAGTAAGCTAAAAACATTTACTTCAGCCACAAGGATATTTAACGATAGAACGTTAAGATTTCAGTTTTAAGTTTTGTGCGGAGTACCAAAGTGTCGCTATCTTATTGAGTGTTTTAACTCATACGTTCCTTTTTGTGGTTTTTTAGGTAGAGACGAGTAACAAGGCACGCAGGAGAGCTAGTAGTCCAGTCAAACTATTACATGAGGGTAAGGGGCAAGACTGTCATTTCAGAATTTTATGTTATTCATTCACTGATTTCTAAATTTTGCACTATAGAGACTTTTAATTATTTTCAGATATTTGAGTTGTAATAATGGAGAGTTTTACTATATTTAAAGTATTTATTCAATTTACACCTTTTTACACGCATTTTAGATTTAAGTTATTATTATCATGCAATTCTCTGCAGTTTTAAATAAAAAAGTTAAGTCAAAAACATTTCTTTAGGTCATATTTCGTGTAGGGGTATGTTTCTAGAGAGGAGTGTTATAGTCATAGATGGGCAACATGACACATTCCTATGTACAATATCTACTGCCCATGTGTCACATCCAAAAGGCAAAATAAAAAGAGGCAATAACTTGATTTTTGTTATTCTTTACACGTTCCAACTGCACAAACTAAAAGAGGGGAGAGAAAGTTGAAACCTAAGATGTCGGAAGAGAGTGGTCAATCACTGGAGGACAAGTAAGTTGGTTCTCCTATTAGTTGTTTAAGACTTTAACTAAAAGTAATATACTTCTGGTGATATTGAATGATGGTTTTCTAAATGATCTAATGGAGTTATAATGTTCTTACATGAGTTAGTTTGTGTAACAATTATGCTATGTTGATGTTATAAATCCTATAGACATGTTAGTTAGAATAAAGTATGGCTTGATGATGATAATCACATGATCCAAGATTGTTGTGTTCATGTATGTGTTTACAATTAAAGAAAAGGAAAAAAAAAAGGTTGATAATTATTACAAACATGTTAAAATCACTCATGTATGAAACAAATAATCGGAATTAGACTAGAAACATGCAAACTAGTAGAATTGTAATTCCTAGATCACGACACATAGTTGTGTATGGTATTCAACACACCCGTGTGTCATTAGTAGTAGAATAGGAAAATCTCATCTTTCGTATATTCATCTAAAGAAAGGCACACGCGATAGTCTGATATGGGGCACATGCCTGTATGTGACTTTCTAAAAGTGGACATTGTATTTAAATATGGAACACAGGGGTGTAACTTTAGTACATACCCGTGTAGGCATGAAGAATCAAAAAAGACTATTTTACCCTTAAGTAAAGTGCAAGAATAGAAAAGAGGAAAGAAATAGTATAAAAGACCTTAGTCAAATAAGATACATTAGTTAAAGATAGAAGTGGTGCCCGACTATATGAAAAATGGCATAGACCCTGACCGAGTCAAATTCGGATAAAAAATCAAGAAAGTTAAAAGAAGTGGCACACACTTAAATAGCCACCAGCTAAATACATAGGTGGCAAGATATATAAAAATAATAGGGCTTAATGAGAGATAAATACCTATGAGATGCATTATGTACTCGGCGTCAAGGCACATTGGCCACATAATTCAGATCAGTTTAGATATGCATGGTAAAGGATTATGGCCTTTCAGTTAGTTCTTTAGTGGTCAATGAAATGCATCACATACGTACCCATGGTAGGGGCCACCCAATGATGGATTTTAGATAATAGTTCCATAACTAGTGTATATGGTAAGGAATGGACTGTAACTAGATTTTTTCCTGTGTGATTAGGGTATCACAATTATCTAACCCAACAAGTCATATTGCATGTGTACAAGACATTAAATTCCACTGTTTCTAATGAAGGAAACCAGTTGTGTACGTCTCTTCAGGTTATATTCAATGTAGAAATATGTATCTAGAGAGAGGTGTTATAGAAATTGAATTTAAAAAATTTCCAATTTCAATTTCATTAAAAGATTTTATAACCTATATTTTGTGGCTCTGAGACCACATGTTGAAATAATTACACAAATTCACACCTAATATTCATGTAATCAATCAAATAAATCACAGTAAACATACAGGTTATAGAATACTTGAAATTGAAATTTTTAGGAATTTAAACAAACTTGTTATGTCAGAGCTGATGTAGAATTCACTATGAATACGATTGAATTTCAATCTAGTGAGGCTAGTCTTCTTGCACAATAACACACAGAACCTAAATACAATCAACGTGAATGGAGACATATATCACTTTTATGTATTTTGGGAAGGAGGCCTAGCTCTTTTACAATAAGTTTATTAGGTCATCCCATTAAAGGGCCAATAAACTACAATAACTATACTTGTCACCTAAATTAAACGGCCCAATATGAAGTGTAATTGGCATTTACAATACAATCACACAATGCCCAACAAATTGATTATGGACTATACATTTACTCAGTTTTATTTTAATCAAATAAAAGTATAATCAATGTATGCCCACATAAGAAATTCCTAACATGAAAATGATGTAGAGACTATTACATTGTTAGGGGATAGTAAAATCAATGCATCACAAGCCTTAGTAAATTCTAATTTGGTTCATTCCTTGTTTCAATTGATGATGTTGAATCAAAGTTGTCTATGGGATCTTTGTCCATTAATGATGAAATACTCATTCAAACAATTCACAATCAATAATCAACACCAAGATCCAGGTTGTTCCAAAAATTTAAACACATGTTTGCTCCCTTTAAAGGTCTTCCCCCTCATGAACCATGGAACATAAGATCCATTCAAAACCAAACACCAAACCAGTCAACATAAGATTGAGAAACTAGTTTAAGATATGTCTCAAATGGGAATTATCAAGCCTAGCCAAAGTCCCCTCTTATCACATGTTTTATTGGCAAGTTGGAACATGACATTTCTGAGTTGAAAGTTTTCCAATGCAATTATCTTACGTTCCAATTGTATTAAAACCAACTTAGAAAATTCATGTCTGGATAGTTCATATTGGATCCAACTTAGATTCTTATACATGTTAATATGCAATGGCACCAAAATTATGAAAGAATTTATAATTAGTAGCAATGAAACACCCACGAGTAGTAAGGTTATTTTAGTAGCAATGAAACACCCACAAGTGTGTAGCAAGGTTATTTTAATTATTTGATTTATTTATGAATTGATTAGATTTTTTGAGTTGTGAAAAAATGAGTAAGTGTTGTTGAATTTAGAATTAAGGTTGTTGAATGATATTGCCTGAAGAGTGCACGCTTATTCGTATCATGTTAGATGGATGATAAGGATAACGTACCATATCAGATAATTTAAATAGCTAAAAAACTGTTCATTAACAATGTACGACTATTCTAATGGTTATCTGATTTGAAATCTTTATAAGAAAGCACATTCTGCATAACACCTTAATATTTTTATAATGGCTTTATCCGTAAAATTTTGATATTTTATATCCTTCGATAGTAGTATGTGTTCCAATGATTTAGAGGAGATTTTTCTAGCAAGTAAAGAGTTTTTTGCTTAAATTCTTCAATCTTGAAAAAGTGTTACGCAGGAGTTTTAGAATTCTTTCTTTTGCCATGATTGAATGAATGAACAAACCACGTTTGAGAATCTAAAGATATTTTAAGGATGTTGCAGGGTTCATGTGATGATGAAATATATATCTTATCTGATATATAAATCTAGTAAACTGAAATTTGAATAGGGATAAAGATTATGCTAGGTTTTTATGTGAATTAATATAGTGGACTACTGAATATGTTAATTGCTTTAGATATATGCTTTTGTTGTGTTAAAAAAATTCAAAAATACAAAGAAAATAGATATAAAATTGTTAGTTGTTGTTGAAAGCAGTAAAATTTGGCAAAGACAACCGAAAATAAAAGTTCCAGACATGATGTATGATCTTGCAAAGATAAGGAATAACCGTGCATCGACATAGAATTAAGATTTTGCACAAACTGAATGACAGTGCATATGACATGCACGATAATTCATTGATTAGGATAAAAACATTGTTCGTGATGGATGATTGTATGTAAGACTTGTGCAATCATTTATGACACGTTGGATAGGATGAGGTGAATGTCCATGCAAAAAAGTATGCAGCTATTCATATAAGTGAAAATATAAAGGTCACATACAGTCATGAACGTGAAGGATAAAAACTATTCATGACACAAGGACGTACAATCATTCAAGAAGGATGAACAATTGTACAAAGATGAATAGACATGAATGTTTTTAAAAGAGGAACCATATATGTTGAGTCAGAATGCATACCCATTCACGGGTAATGCATGATCATGCATAAGAGAGAAAATGAATGCATGTTTATGGTGAATAGATAATTATTCATAGAATTGTCCCATGAGAAATTTAAGGACGTTAGGATACATTGAAGAACTCAGATGTGCCCGAGAGAAAGGATATGATAGAGTATGAATATCATGAGTATGTACATGATCAGTGAAAGATAGATAGAGCCTCGAAATGATATCGACATGGTTCGAGAGCATGATTTTGAAAACATATCTTTTATTGATATTTTTTAGAATGGACATTATAAAAAAATTAATTGCTATGTTTTCTAAGAGTTAGGGTGATGAGATAAAACATAGAAATCTTATAGAACACATGTGGGACTTAGATATCTTTTGATTAAATGTGTGGAAAACAAAGTTCGTATAGTAATAAAACAATGCATACACATTTTTTGTACATAATTTGGGTACACAGATGATATATTATAATGTGATTTAATGATTTTAAATTAAGAATAAAGTAATACCCAATTATATGATGATACATAATCTATATACCCAAATTATGTACCAAAAGTGTGTGCATATAACATTACTCTTCGCATAGATAGAGAGATTTAATGCCACCCATGAAAACATAATTTTCTCACTATATTTTAAGATATGGTTTTATAGAATATCGTTGTGAAGGAGCATTTGTGACATAGAATATGCAAACCCAAAAAAGTATTATACCCATAGAGAGGATATATTGATCATTGTATGCACTCATAGAGAGGTGTTATGAGAGAGTTCTTTGGTTGACACCCACAAAGAAATGCTAGGACAAGTTTATACATGTTGTGGACAAGTTTATATTCGAAGAAAAAGTCTTTTCTTCAAATATAATACATTTTTAGTACTTTTTTCTAGATCATTTTCCTCTAAACTCTAAAAGCTTCCATGAAAACGTTTCCTTCATGTAAGGATTTTTTTTTTCCCTAACAAGACACGAACAAATTATTCAACATGTTCGTTGATTGATCTTTTCCCATATTACATCACTCAAATCTCTTGGCTTCTTCTAATTCATGTTCATAAAAGGCATATTCCACTTTGCATTGCCACATACTAAAGGAATTTGACCCATCAATTTCTCTACCAATATTAAATTGCTCACAACTATCTACAAGGACAATGAATATTTTGCAATCTTCTTCTTTAAAACTTACTCAAGTATGTAATTCTAATAATGATGGGTTGAACCTAAGAACTCTGATACCACTTATAAAATTATACTACTTCTCTAGTGGAAACACTTAAGAAAATATAGAAATATTGAGAAAAATTTTAAATGAAGAACACATGCAAAATTTTATGCGTTAAGACAAATGTGCCTACATCCTGAAATTGTGATGATCAATTCACTATACATAAGGATCACAAAATTTTGTGAAAATTCATTTGCAAACATAAGACAGTCACTCAAATTTTTAATGGGGTAAATACCTATTAATTTGTGGAATATTATCGACAGGCTTAATTTTCTTTATTTAGCTAACAACAAAAATAAAAACTTGTAAGCGATAATTTCATAAACAATGTGTTTTGAGTCTTTTCATTGTCAATAATAGTATCACTAATATAGAGCAATAAGTTAAGTAGTTAATTTAATTTGAAATTATTAGTCACATTGAATATAAAAGATACATCATATTAAAAAAAAAAAATCATTGGATAGTATAAATAATTGGACAAAAGACTTATTCCCACCCAAGGCTTGGTGTATTTCAAACTCCCACCCTCAACATTTCAAAAATCCAAATACCCATTCGTCATTTAATTTCAGTTAAAATTTTCTGTTAGAATTAAAGGTAAAACTATCATTTTATCATTAATATTAAAAAATATATAATTTTATCCCTTTTTTTTCTTAGGTTTTGAAAACTGACAATTTCCCACCTAGCCTCATATTTTTTGTGTTTGAAAACTGACAATTTGTCTCTTAACCTTATTTTTATTAGGTTTGAAAAATGATATATTTCCTCCAATTCTAGGGTTTCATACTTTTCAAAATCTCCTTCTTGTGTTGTCCCCATAAATTTTGTGAAATTTAATTTCATCCCTATACGTTCCCAGTTGGATGTCTTTATTCAACATCATATGTCTCGATCTGAGCTATCATCAGCCTCTCCCTCTTTGGTGGTTTTCCAACAGGGAAACCACACTAAAATTAATCAAAATCGAATATCAAATTGAACAAGAGATTCAGCTTGATTTCAATCGATTTTACGTCAACATCAACCTTTCTTTTGGTGGTCGACAGCGGCACAACCATCTCCTTCCTCTTATTCATCGTCGACCATCTTAGGAAAGGTTAACGACGATGCAAAATGGATCAAAATTGAGCTGAATCTCTCGCTTGATTTCAGTGTGGTTTTCACACTAGAAAACCAATGGAGAGGGAGAGGCTAACTGTGGCTTAGATCTTGGGAAGAGAAGCAATCGACGACAGAGGGGTATGACATTAGAGGAAGGACAACAAATCTGGAAAGTATGGGAGGTGAAATAAAATTTCACAAAATCTACGGGGAGACTATAAGAAGGAGATTTTGAAAAGTATGAAACCCTAGAGTTGAGGGGAAAATGTTATTTTTTAAACCTGAAAAATATTACGTTAGGGGAGAAATTGTTGATTTTCAAAATATGGGGAAAACAGGAAAAATTTTATATTTTTTAATATTAATGATAAAATAACGGTTTTACTTTTAATCTTAATAGAGAAATTTAATAAAAATTAGATGACGGGTGGATATTTGAGTTTTCGAAACATTATGGATAAAAATTTAAAAATACACCAAACCTTGGGTGGGAATAAGTCTTCTGGCCTAAATAATTTGATGTCATTGAAGCAGTCTAAACTATTCTATTATTATAGAGTTATTTATTTAACAATCAGACTAATTTCCTTTAATTAGTTCACTCTATCAACTTTGTTTGTGGTATACACTAAGTGAGGTTGACTATAAAAAAATAGTATTTTAATATTTTTAAAGTCTCAAAATGTAAAACAATGTTTTAATAAATTAATTAAGCAAACTAAAGTTTGGTAATTGGAAGATCAATTTAACATCAGTGGTTTGACTGGAAAAGGAGTGTGACTCTAAAATTAAAAAATTGGGTTCAAGTCCTTCAATAACATACTAAGATAATATTTTTGATTAACTTGATTCAGTGATTGTAAGGTCGATTACTGGATCAAAAATTTTATCTGTTTAGTATAATTAATTTGATTTCAAATAGGTGATTGGCTCGGGTGAAATTCTTCGTTAAACAAAAAATTATCAACCATTAATATGGTTAATTTTCTACTTTTTTAGTTTAAAAAGTCTATCTTTGGACCAATTTGTCAAAGTTGATTAGTCAAAGAGTATTTTGTCTGTTTGTACAAAATAATATAGTTAATATTATTTATACCCATAATAATACAAAATAAATTTTCACCCTAATTATTTTGTAGTTTTTCTTAGTCTATTTTTTTTCTTTCTTCTTGTCTCTCATTTGACATTGTTTGAATTGTTATGGAGATAAGAAGACAACTATATGACAATATCCCACCATTTTAGATGCATAATAAGGATGAGATTTGTTTTTTAATGGGTAGTTAGTGGTGATAAAAGCTCATGTATGTCACGTTTGTAAGGTTTTGTCGATAGTTAAAACAGAAGAGCTAAGATTATTATTCATTCTATGAATAAGTAAATTAAGTACTTTGGAGCAGGATTTGCCCAAAACTATCAGATTGAGCGACTGAAAAAAAGAAAATAAAGAGCCTGATTATGGGAAATTACGTGGTTGTTGAGATTAGATGGGTTTTGTTTATAAAAATGTTTTTTTTTTTCATATGGATGGAATCGACCGTAGAATGTGGTTGATTCAGAGGAATTGTGAAGAAGAATGCGAGATAATGGAAGAAGAAAGAGAGATAACATTCGAAAAGGACAACAGGTGGTTGGCGTGGTTGATTGGCTAGAAGAGTTTCAAAAGTAGTGTCGACCAGGGTCAAAGCAATCGCATTTTAACTAGGTTGGAGACACACCAAGTAGTTGTGTTGGAAAATTATGTCTAGTGATAAGAATTTGGAATAAACTTTTATTTAACTAAGAACAATTTTGTTCTTTTGTGAAATTTCATTTATAAATTTAACAATACTGAGAAAATATAGATTTTTTAAACTTAAAAAAATAGAAAATCTTTGTTTCATTAAAGTGGGGATTAAAAGCAAAATAAAAATAACGGTATCGTCAGTTTTAACGCAGAAGTAACATTACCTGTATAAAAAACAAATAAAGGTTCACAATTATTAAAACTTTGTTAAAAGAAGGGTTTAGGGATTATTGTATTCTCACATGAAACAATTAATGTCAGAGATGGGTTTTTAGGCACGAAACTCAATTATAACCCACCACTTTTTAACCTCGAAAGTTTAAGTTATCAAGGTAAAAATTTCAAGTTATAAAGGCAAATATATATTTTAATGAGGTAAAGTCAAGAGTTAAGACTCAATTTTGATACAAAAATTAGATTAAGAAATGGAATATATAGTATTTGATTGAGAAGTTTGGGGTATATCAGAATGAAAGATCTATATTATTTGGTTTGGCATATTATTATTATTATTTTTATTATAATGTGAAAGAATGGGTCAAGTTGGCCACTCTGAAAGAGATAGTCTTAGTGCTATGTGACATAGGGCAAAGGAGATTAATGATATGTCATGCTTGTCTTGTCCCTACAATAACATTAGAAAGAGAGAGAAATACAAACATTTCCTCTTTCCATGTGATTTATGAGCACTTACATTCTTACCATCATTCGATATGAATTTATGATATAATTACAAAAAAGGAAAAAGAAGTTTCACTACAACAATTAATAACTGATAGAGTTTAACTTACTTTTATTAAGTAAATTTACATCAAATATTTTTGAAAAATTATTGTTCATTTTAATTTTTTTAATAGGTTATTTTTTTATCAGGATTCCACCCACTAAAATTCTAAACTTTAAACACTTATTTATAATCTAATTTTTTTTAATAACGAGAATACCTTATTTGAATTAAATAATTTTTTTTAAGTAAATTGTCCACATCAAATATATAAAATTTTAGGTCTAATAATAGAAGCTATAAATTATACAATAAATAAATCAATAGTTTAATTTTAATATATTATCAAAAAATATTTAAACTCTTACTATTATACTTAAAATTTTACTTTTCTATTATTCAAATTATCTTTTCATGGTTACACAATCCAAATTTATTAGAAAAATAATAATAGAAAGCATAACCATCATTTCTTTTTTTTTTTTAAATCGAAGAAAAAAAGTTATTGACACAAATTATTAGATTACACAAGAAAAAGTGCGATAATGCTAAAATCATACCAGACAGGTTTGCTCTAGCAAGACGAAACTTTAACAAAATGAGAAGACGTAATTCCAATTATAATCATGCAAGACAATTGTCATTTGACAAAATTCCAACTTTTCAATGTAATTTTGTCAATCAGATATTTTAAATTAATTTGCTACTTTGATAGCTATCATTAAATGCCATATTACTTAGGTTCTTAACCATACAAAATATATAGGGACAGACGAGAATTCTGATAAATCACAGGTTAACTAAAACAACACACGAAGAAGATAGAAGAAGACAGCGGCATGGGAGATACCAAGAAAAAAAAACCCTCAGGGGTATACAAGGGGAGCTAGCTGAGTCATGTGCATGAAATACAATTATATTGGGAGACGGGAATGAACAGGAGTGTTATGGGGTTGGGATGAGAGCTAACCTGACAAATACAATACTGTTTGAAAAGAATCTGACCACATACTACTTTTTAAAGTGGAAAGAGACACAATGAAGAAAGTAACGAGATGAGATGAGACACACAAACATTTGAGTATCTTTTTTTGTGGAACTTACTATTAACTAATCTCTATCTTTTCTTTGCCTTTGTCTCTTTCTGTGTCTCCTCTCTCTCTCTCTCTCTCTCTCTCTACTCATTCATTTGTAGCTGTTGAAGACTTGAAGAGCTCAAACTTCAACACATAATGCTCATTCACTCACTCTGTTATCTACCTGCTTTTTCTCTTTCTTTCTGACCTCTCTGACTTTCCTCCATCCTCTTCTCTTCCTTTCCCATAATTAATTGAACATTTCTTTCTCTTTCTTTAAAATCTTATCTTATCTCCATTTTTATCTCTCTTGTGTAACCGTTCCCATTCGTGGTAAAAACTAAGTCTCCTTATGACTCATCTCAACTCAACAAGTCTTGTCTTGTCTTCTGAAACTTATCTTTTTACCAAGGGAGGATGCTACAACTGAAGCTTAGGCATAGCCTGCCGCTCTCCTGAAATTTCCAAATTTGTATACACACATATAGACAGCATGTAAGCAACTCTTACGACCTTTCTTATATAGCCTATAAAGACTTATTTTTTATTTTATTTTTTCATGTTTTGTTATACTTTTTTCTTGGTATTTCGGTTAATCTTTGCTTTTCTTGAATCTGAACTTGAAATAGTGATGATGATGGCTCTTTTTACTATGGTTTTGGATTTTATTTCAAGGGATCTCTTTCAGATGATGTATTAATGAAAAATTGTGGCACTGTTCGAGTATTATGGTTGGTGATCCTCGATTTGAAACATTAGTTCATTTTGTTTCATTAATTTGCTACATCATAGTTGAACACACACTGAAAAAGTTCTTTCAGATTCTGCTTATTAGAAAGTTTCATTATTGTTGAAAGATGAAACTTTTTTGGTATTATGTAGTTAATTGAGGTTGTTTCCTTCATATTGTTAAATAATTCAGTCATACTTAATTCTATTTTTAAATCTAATTTTTGGATCGAAGGAGATAGCTCTGAATTCTGAGACCATACTAAGAAATACTGATTTATTCTTTCAACTGATTCCCTCCCTTTTCTTTATCATTTATTGCTGGAAGAGCTTTCTGGCAAGGAAAAGATTGCCCTTTCGGTCAAAAAAATCAATAAATTCGTTAGTAAAGGTGTATGTCCTTTGCAATTTGGATCCATCCATTTGTTGAATGAAAACTTAGTCTTAATATGGCATGTCTAGCTAGCTATTATTTACATAATAAGTCTCCATTGTCTTATGAACCACTGAAGTGCTATTTTTTTCTCACCTTTTTCTTAACACTTCCAACTGTAAAGTGTTTTTCTCTTTTCTCTGCACATTGTCAACTGGGGGATCATTAGTATCGTGTTTTCTGGTATACCTCAAGAGAATTTCTACCATCTACCGTATGAAGTCACTGTTGACAAATTGCCTTTAAGAGAAAAATTGTCCACCGTGCCTCAACCAATCTCTTGTTTATTTGTAATTTGTTGAGGCACGGTAATCATAACAACCACAATCGATCTAGTCTTTTGTTTATTTGTAACAAGAAGAATACTAGACAACTTTCCCAAAAGAAAATCTTTTGGTTACCTGGAAATATGCAAAGATGAGATTGGTATCCCATTCATATTGTTGAAATGGGATGAGGTGTTTGGCGAGAATTTTCTGTCAAACGTACATATTTAAAATCTATTCTTCCAATCCAAGTCAATGTATTTTTCTTGAATTAGGAACAAGAAGCATGGAACATATATAAGAATAAGGTCAAGAGCATGATTAAAATGTCCTCATGTATTTATAGAGATTGGATATCTGTTGTGTAATTTAGGGATAATTAATCCATTCAATTCATTGAACCCATGTAAATTGATTATGAGTAGGTGGTTGATGAGACAGTTAACATACTAAATTGAAAAATATCATAAATACAAGTCAAAGTACATGATTTAAATATGGGCAGGGGAATTATAATATCAGGTGATTTGTAAGGACGAGGAAAACCAAAATTTTGATTCTGGAATCTATTGTTCCAAGATTCTGGAATATTCAGGAAACTTTTTTTAATTCCAGAAAAAAGTTAAAGAGAGTTGAGGGTGAATTGAACTAGGTGAAAACTTTATATGGGATAATTTACTAAAGAAAATTATGGGTATTCTAGGTTATCATTGCCTTCCAGACCATACATCAGCCACAATTGCAGTTATAAGCTGAATTTCAATATTTTCTTCAACTTTTTATCTTTTCCTTTTGCTCTTCTGCTTATTGCTTTTCTCTTATAATACTATTTGCTCAAAAGTCATATTAGTTAATATATATTTTAGTTTGCTTGTAGGCTTATAAGCACAAGACAAAAATTAAATAATCTCCTTATGAACTGCTTCAAATTTAAATGCTTGTTTGCTTGTTTGGAGTGGTCCGCTTTAAGTTTATATAAAAAAATAAATATAGCCTTTAAAATTTTCATTAACCCTTTTTTTGATTTTAGTATTTCTTATTGACCTCATATATTTTACTTATATCTCTTTTACCCCCCTATATTTTTCTTTGGGTTCACCACTTGAGTTATGATGGTTCAATATGTAATTGAGTATTACTTTATTTTTAATTTAAAATTACTCAATTATATAGTAACACATAATTATTTATACCCAATTTCATATTCTTTTTTAATTGCACATAGCTCAATTGATATGCTTTATGATCGAATTATATAGTTAATGTTTTCCCCATTAAGAAGCTCTTCCAGGATCTTTAAAAATTGTTAGTCAGTTGGGTATATAATTTATTGTTGTGAAGACATTTCCATGACTTGGGTGTTTTCAGGTTGGTTATTTAGGGTCACTAGGCTGTCTTTGAAAGTGTTGTGAATCATAACCATCTTCATCTACCGCTTTCAGTCCTTAAGCTTGTAGAATTGTTGGCCTCAGTTGATTTTGCTAACTGTTGCTAGATTAGCCTTAAATGAATATTCTTTCTCTGTCGGCTTCCACTTTGGTAAATCAAGTAATCTGTTCTATCATAAAGTCATTCTGAGGTAAAGAGCTAACTGCTTTTTTGACAAATTTTCTTGTTGCGCAGTGCTTAAATTTAAAGGACGAAGCTCTCAACACCCCCGAACATGATACCACCAAACACCAACCTGGAATCAGCAGATCAAAATGATTCAGAAGCTTGCAGCCAAGGAGCTTCCAACATATCTGTACAAGAAGCTTCCTCTGGTCCTCCCAGGACTAGCAACGCCAATTCTTCTTGTCTCACACATCACCAAAACCAAAACATGGATCCAGTTCCCGTTTCCCTCGACTTAACACTGCACTTTAACTCTACTGACACTGAGTCGAAGGACACAGGAGAGACTGCTAGTGAAGCAGCGGCTAATTCTCCGGCCACAATCTCCAGGGTATTCTCTTGCAATTACTGTCGCCGCAAGTTTTACAGCTCGCAGGCACTTGGGGGACACCAAAATGCTCACAAAAGAGAGAGGACGATGGCTAAACGTGCAATGCGGATGGGAATATTATCTGATAGGTACACCAGCTTGGCATCTTTGCCACTTTATGGTTCCGCATTTCGGTCACTTGGGATCAAAGCTCATGCTGCGATGCATCAAAATGGCATACTGCCAGAAAGGCCTCCTGATATGAAAGGAGCAGCTAGGTTTGAGCAAACATATTATGGAATGCCCATGTTCATGGAAGATGATGAGATGGACTTGTTTTGGCCAGGGAGTTTTCGGCAGGTTGGTGATGGAGCTAGAGGTGACTCAACATTAGATTTCTCTCAAAATTCAATTTCAAATGTGAATTTGGCAGCCATGGAACCACCATCAAGGGCAGATTCATCTGCACCTGATCTTACTTTGAAGCTGTGATCCATGTTTTTAGATTCCTACGGTGTTCACTACTTGTACAGTGAGATGATGCGTCTTTAATTTTTTGGCTAGAACTTTATAATCTTCTTCTTTTTTGCCTTTTAATTTTTATTCTTATTTGTGTTGTTATGCTAGTTAGATAATTATACAAGAAGTTTTGGGGGTATTAAATCGAGTGCTAGAGTCAGTTTTATATAATTTAGAAATTGTTGTTTTGAGTGTGATGGAAATAACGAGCTAACTTCTTAGCTTTTCTATATCTTTTCATTTTCATGTGTAAATTGAAATTGTGTATCCATATTCTTTGCATATTTGGAGACCTTTAAATATTTTTCACAATTAGAATTTGGAGACCTAAAATAGGGTTGGATTCTAGCTAATTTAGCTCAAATTGATCATATATCAATTTGACTCAAACAAGAGTAAAACGAGTTTGATTTAGGTAAGTTTAAACTCAATCTCAAACTTAAGGATTTTATATTATCAAACTTGAGTTTGGGTGATGTTAGGCTCGTCAAGTTTATGAGTTTTGAAATGTTTGATAAAATTAGGTAATTTTAATCAATACATATCAAAATAATGTTGTTTTAATCAATTTTAGTTTAGGTATACTATTGAGTTCTAATCAATTTGATATTGTAGTCAAATTTAAGCTTGAATTTTATCAATTCGAATTGAATTTGGTTTAAATGGAGCTCATCAAACTTAAGTTTAGTTCAACTGAATCTAACCCTAACATAAAAAACTAGTTTATTATATCGATCATAACCAATTTTAAATATATAAATCCTTAAATCTCCAAAAGTCTCACTTTTTTTCAGAGTAATAGTATATGTATTGATGGTTGGACACTATATAATTATATAATGTAATTATTTTTTAATTCAAAATCATTCAATACTTTAGTTTATAGTACCACAAGTTACACGAAATTTTATTTTTTCAATAAATCTTTTAGAGTAATATTATACATTTAAATATATTTATATTATAGTGATATGTGCACAATTTTTATACACAAACAATAATATATGATCATGTGATTAGATAGTTAAAAAATTAAAAATACAACAACACTCAATCACAAAGTAATATATCGTTATTTGTATATAAAAGTTATACACATAATATTATTGTAAACTTATTTATAAGATTTAGGCCAACAAACTTATTCCCACTTAAGGTTTGATACAAACTCAATCTCCCACCATTAACTATTAAAAACTCAAAATACCACCCATCATCTAAGTGTTTTAATGAGTTCTATTAGTATAAGCTTGAAATGACAGTTTTACCCTTACTGAGTAAATTGACAATTATACCCTTCAATGTAAAATATAAATTATGCATTAAATATGTAATTGAATCTTAACCCCTTATCATGGAATAAGCAAATTACTGCTACTGAAATTGCAAAAATTTAATTGAATTTGTTCATGTGATTACTGCTATTGAAATTGCAGTTTCAGTGTACATTTATATAACCTGCTGGATGGATTGCATGCACAGTGAATGAAATTTGTGTATTTTGTGTGAAATCTGTTGGATAAAATCTGTTAATTTTCATGAAACCTGCCATATAACCTTAACCTGCAGTACCATTATACAGATTGCATGTGGAGTCATGGGAAAGTATCTTCCAAATTCATAGAGAACTATATGGACCAATGCAATTGTGCAGGCTGTACAGAAACCATACATGCAGACTGGACAGATACATACATGCACCAATGTAAACCTGGAAATTAATCTAATTGCATCAGCAGACCTGGACAGAAATCATGCAGGCTTAAATCAGACAAGTATGTAACAAATTAATCCTCAGATGTAATTGAAAGTGCAGACGGTCAACAAACTCCAACAGACAACAAAAATATTTTGAAAACTTTAAACAGACAATGGAATCACGCTAACTGCAGCTCAAACTCAATAGATTCAGGTCAGACTCCATTTATCAACATGAAAAAGCAAGAAAATCTCAGAATGGCAACTCCATTTATCAACAGAACAGAGACCATACAACTTAAATTGATTTATATTCAATAGGGAAAAAAAAAAAAACAGCATCCAACATCATAGATTCTGTTCAAAAACAGCATCCAACATCAGAAAAACTACAAAGCGATACTGAAAATATACAAAATCATATTCTGTTCAAACAAAAATAGATTCTGCTCCTCTTTACTCAAATCCTCCACTCCTCAGATTTACAGATGCAGGCTTGATCAGTCGCCGATTTGATCACTCAATTTAAAATGCAGGGAAATTAAATTAAATGGCCATTTTACGCTTTTATTAAGCAAAAATGTCCTAAATTTTTTTAGAAAATACCAAAATTACTCTTCACCACATCTATATAAACCCTCACTCTCACTCTTATTACATATACTTCTCATATCATTTAAACACTCACTTTCACTCTTATTTTTACTCAATATCAATTACTACAAATTCGTTCGGAAAGAAGAAGTTCGTATTTCTGAATTTGAGTTGAAAAAAGTCAATTTGTGAAAAAAAAAGGTATTTGTACGAATTTTAACTTAAAACTTAATTTTATTTGTTAAATCTAGTTTGTATGTTATGTAAATGGGGTATTTAAACATTAGATAATAATTTAAGGGTTAAAGAAATGTTAGAAAAATATGGGGGTATTTTAATATTACACAATATATAAAGAATTTAAATAAAATATTAAGAATGGATAAGTATATTTTGATACAAGATAACATACAAGGGTGTTAAATGAACTCTTAGATAATTATTGGGGGCTAAATGAAATGTTAAAAAATGAGGGGCATTTTGATATTAAATATTATAAGAACGTTTTAAATGAAATATTAGGAATAGATAGATACATTTTGATATAAGACAACATACAAGAGCGTTAAAGAAATGTTACATAATTATAGGGGTAAAATAAAATTTTAGAAAAATATGGGGGTATTATGATATTACATAATATATGAAGGATTTTAATAACATGTTAAAAATAGATAGATGTATTTTGATACAAGATAATATATAAGGGTGTTAAATGAAATGTTAGATAATTATAAGGGAAAAATGAAATGTTAGAAAAATATGGGGGTATTTTGATAGTAAATATTGTAAAACGGTTTTAAATGATATATTAAAAATAGATAGTTGTATTTTGATATAAGACAACATACAATAGTGTAAAATTAAAAGTTAGATAATTATCGGGGTAAATGAAATATTTAAAAGACATGGAAGGTATTTTGATATTAAACATTGTAAGAACGTTTTAAATGAAATGTTAAGAGTATATAGATGCATTTTGATACAAGACAACATACAAGGGTGTTAAATAAAAGGTTAGATAAGCATGGGGGGCTAAAAAAATGTTATAAAAATATGGGGGTATATTGATAATACACAATATATGAAGGATTTCAATAACATGTTAAGAATAGATAGATGCATTTTAATACAAGATAATATACAAAGGTGTTAAATGAAATATTAGATAATTATAGGGGAAAATGAAATGTTAAAAAAATATAGGAGTATTTTGATATTAAATATTGTAAGACTGTTTTAAATGATATATTAAGAATAGATAGATGCATTTTGATATAAGATAACATAAAACACAATTGGTAAGAATTTTGTTACATGTACCCCGATTGAAGGACACGTTTCATTTTATGAGAAATATCCTGTAAAAAATTTTAAAAATTGGTAAGAATTTCATAAAAACAAATATATAAACAAATATATAAACAAATGTATAAATGACAAATTAAAAAACATAGAAAGAGAAAATATAAAAAAACAATCAAAACAAAAATGAAATTTGAAATCTACACATTGAAATACCCTATAATGTATGTCAACAATCAAAAAATCATTTGAAAATCTGAAAATACGAGTCGATATATCCTAAAACGAAAAAATATGAAAAAAAAAAAATAGAACTGAAATTCGAATTCTATACATTAAAATACCCTAGAATATAAACAATTGAAAAATCATTTGAAAATCTAAAAAATACGAGTTGATATATCCTAAAATAGCAAAATTTAGAAAAACAGAATTGAAATTCGAATTTTATACGTTGAAATACCCTAGAATATCAATAATCGAGAAATCACTCAGAAATCTAAACAATACGAGTCAATAAATCTGAAAATGGTAAAATTCGAAAAAAAAAATTGAAATTCGAATTCTATGCGTTGAAATACCCTAAAATATCAACAATCAAGAAATCATTTGAAAAATTGAAAATACGAGTCAATATATCCTAAAATTGTGAAATTTGAGAAAACAAAACTGAAATTCGAATTTTATGCGTTGAAATACCCTAGAATGTCAATAATCGAGAAATCACTCAAAAATCTGAAAAATATGAGTCAATATATCTAAAAATGGTGAAAATCAAAAAAATGAAACTGAAATTCGAATTCTATGCGTTGAAATACCCTAGAATGTCAATAATCAAGAAATCATTAGAAAATCTGAAAATACAAGTCGATAAACCTTAAAAAGAGGAAATTCAAAAACACAAAACTGAAATTTGAATTTTATACATTGAAATATCATAGAATGTCAACAATTGAGAAATCGCTTAGAAATCTGAAAAATCCAAATCGATATCTCTGAAATGGCAAAAATTGAAAAAACAAAACTGAAATTCGAATTATATGCGTTAAAATACTCTATAATGTCAACAATTGAGAAATCATTCGAAAATATGAAAATACGAGTCGATATTTCTTAAAATGGCAAAATTAAAAAAAATGAAACTAAAATTTGAATTTTATGCATTGAAATACCTTAGAATGTCAACAATCGAAAAATTGTTCAGAAATCTGAAAAATACGAATTGATATATCCTAAAATGATAAAATTTGAAAAAACAAAATTGAAATTTTAATTCTATGATTTGAAATACCCTAAAATGTCAACAATATAGAAATCACTCAAAAATCTAAAAAATACGAGTCGATATATCCAAAAATAGCAAAAATAGAAAAAATTGAACTAAAATTCAAATGTTATGCGTTGAAATACCTTAGAATATTAACAATCGAGAAATCATTCGAAAATCTAAAAATACGAATCGATATATCGTAAAATAGCAAAAATCGAAAAAATGAAACTGACATTTGAATTCTATGCGTTAAAATATCCTAGAATGTCAACAATCGAGAAATCTTTCCAAAATTTGAAAATACGAGTCAATATATTCTAAAATGACAAAATTCAAAAAAATGGAACTAAAATTCGAATTCTATGCGTTAGAATACCTTACAATGTTAACAATCAAGAAATCACTTGAAAATTTGAAAAATATGAGTCAATATATTTTAAAATAATGAAATTAAAAAAAAATTAAAATTAGAATTCTATACGTTGAAATTCCCTAAAATATCGATAATAAAAAAATAACTCAGAAATGTCAAAAATATGAATCGATATATCTTAAAACGATGAAAATCGAAAAAACAGAACTGAAATTTGAAAACTAAACATTGAAATATCCTAGAAACGAAAAAAACGAAATATCGATAAAAAATTTTGTTGTTACATCGTAAAATATGTCTAAAAAAACACAAAAATGAAAAACTGAATATCAAATTTGAAAACTATATATCGAAAAACCTTAAAACAGAAAAAACAAATGTGAAATTCGAAAACTACATGTCAAAAAACCCTAGATGTGAAGAATATCAATTTACCCCCTTAGAAAATCCCCATTGGATAGGTCTAATACTTTCCCTTGGCTACCTCAACAATTTTCTAATCTTTTAGAGCCCTTACAATTTAAAAAAAGTTAATTTCCCCCCAAAACACCGTTTTCACTGTCTTAGCCCACGGTTTTATGTAAATTTCACAAAGACCCCTAGTGGACTACCCCCTCTTTCCCAGGTCTCTAATATTTTGAAAAAGCTATTTCCTCCCCAACCTGCAGGTGATCTCTCTTGCCCGTGGGAGAATTCATTCGGTCTGTGGGATCTATTGTTCCCACAGACCCAAGGCCGGTGATTCTAACCCATTTTCTAGCCCTAAAATAGTCGTTTTTATCTCAAATTTTAACACAAATCAAATCTACATATCCTATAACATAAAACCCCTCAAGAAATTTAAGCAAAATAACCAATAATTAAAATATTTTATGCATTGTTCAAAATTAGAACCCTAAAAATTTAAACCACAAAATCTTCTTTAAATCTCAATAATTATACCAATAAATTGATCTAAACAAGACTAAGGATAATGTACTAACTTTCTTTATCATTTTTGGGCAAAAAAACACGAAAAGTTGTTGCTCTTGTGGAAGACCTTTTTTCTTTAAATTTAAATAGTGATTCCAGGGAAAAAAGCTGTGGGAATTATGTAAAATTCTCGGTTTTTATATAGGGGCGATTTGGTCATTTCACAAAATAAAGTATTTTTACTTTATTTTTATAGTTTTGGGTAATTTCACTTAACCCCCCTTGATTTTAGGTATTTCATTTAATATCCCTAAAATGCACAACGAGCTGCTTAAATTTACAACAACTTCGTTCACCCTTTAAAATGTACAACGAGGTGCTGTCGTTGTCGTCTTCGTCGTCGCCGTTAATCGTTCGCCGATTTGGTCACACGATTTAAACTCAACCTTGCAGAGAATGCTCGCTCGCAACAACGGCCGAAGGAGAGAAGAAAATTTGGAGTCTCTTCGATTGCTTTTCTTCGTACTGCGTTTCAAAATTGGAGTATGGGTGTTGGCCATTGACTCTTCATCAACGGGGAAAAAAATATTATTTTAATAGCAGATTTTTTTATATACAAGCGAAATGACTAAATAATCCTCCATGTGTCTCACTCTATTAGCTTATTTCCGTAGCCGTTGATTTTTGCGCGCATTTATGATGCTGACACAAACGACAATGCAAAGGGCCGCCGATTTCATTTTGAACTCGTCCGCTTTTCCCCATGCACGACACGTGTCCGTTAACCGTGACGCCACGCCAGGAAAACTGAATTAATCGTCGCGTAATTCCTCAGTTGAGTGAAACACGACAAAACGGCGGCTTTCTTTTTTAAAAAGCCACGTGTCAGCTCCAAAACGCTTGCGTGTAACTCCTCAGCAGCTCGCATTAATTTCATCACAGATTTTTGTTTGTAGGGAAATTGTAATTTTTACTATTATTTTATTTTATGTATATAAAAATATTATTTATCCTAAAACTTAAATAAATATATCACAATAGTAATCAATTTTTTTAAAATATTCTTCTTTGATATTTTATATAGATATTCTCTCTCTTCTTTTCTGTAATTTTTTTTCTCTTTTTTCTCTTCTTTCAAAGTAATAAAAGAATCACTCTTTCAAAAATAAATTATTAATGGAAGAGGACATATGATTGAACAATAAAACCTATAAGAAAATCATTATAAAAGATTTAACTTAGACACAAAGGAGAAAGAGACGAAAATTTAATTTTATTATGATTTAATGTTATTATATTGTTTAATACTATTATTTTATGTTGTTTTTATTGTTTAAAGTTGTTATAATATTGATTAATATTATAATGACGGTTATAAAATACCAAAATACAAGTTAAAAAAATTTTTAGATAAAGAACATGTTGACATTAACCCTAAGGATTGGCCAATGATTGACGTTAACGCCAACCCCCCGAACCCACTAAATTTATTTATTTTTTTCTGTTTTCTTCTATTACACTCATTCATTAAGTCTTGTAGCTATAATCTAACTTTTACTCAATTTTGAAGACAATTAGTTCTGAAAATGATTTTGAATGTGTTTTGATGAATATTGTTTTCATAATTATTGTGATTATAAAAATTTACACTTGTAATTTTGGTAAATCTAATTTTAACATTTTAGTTGTATTTATAATGACCAAAAAAAATTCATTTCTTAAAAAAATTATAATTCTAAATTTATATTTTGATAAGTAATTAATTAATTAATGGTTAAAAAATATTAAACTAATTTATATTGAATGAATTATTAATTCATTAATATTTAAAATTTTGCAAAAATAAATTATGAAATTGTTTATTTAATAAATAAACACATTCAATTAAGTGAATTTTGTAATTTGGAAATTGTATACGTATATATTTGTTATTTTACAATGTAAAGTCAAGATTTTGAAATAATTTGAATTTTATAACAAATCCATATTAGTTTTTAAAAATCAATTCTATTAAAAAGAATTACAACAATCCCAAAAGAATCCAATCCTATGTTGCGTATTAAATAAATTAGAAAATTAAATGTCAAATCAGTATTTGTATCCGAATTAAATAAATTTGAATTAATTATTTTAAATTTAATAGAATTTAAAATAATTCATATTCAAGACTCAATTCAGATTATATTTACCATTAAAAAGACAAATAACAAAATTAGGGATTTTAAGAAATTAGGAATATTATTTATATGAAAATATATTATTATTGTTTGAAGAGATGGAGATGATGATGATGATGATGATGATGATGTTGTGCTCTCCGAGAAAGTCAAAGTGAAAGTGAAATTTCATGAAATTTCTCAACCCAACAAGTGCCAAATTTTAATAAATAAATAAATAAAGCCTCATGTGATGACAATGACAATGACAATGACAATGACAATGACCATGGCATGGATGTTGGTTGGTGGGTGACATGGAACAGGATTTTTCACAGCTTACGCGTACAAGTGACCAAACTATTTTAATAGAAAAAAGCAACACCGAACGAAACTTACATTACATGTTAACCAACCAACGGACATCCTTCTCAATCAATTTAATTTTTTAAAATTATCATCAATTTGCATCATTCTCCTTTTGGGATTGCTTAAATTTTAATTAATAAACAAATCTCCATTTTTTTAAATGTTGAAAACAAAAATATGAAAAAACATATAAATATGAAAAAAAAATATATGTCTTTTTTTTTTAGTGTTCACCTATAGTTAGAGAAGTTGTATATGAGTTTTAACACACTACAAATAAAAGAAACTTCAAATGTCAAAGACGAAGAGAGATGAAATTAAAATTAAGATTTAAAATTATAAAGGAGAGTGATACATAAAATTAATTTTTAATCTATTTTCTTTTCTTCAAATGCACTAAGAATATTTTTATATTTCCAAAATACTTGAAAACATTTTCTACAAGTTTTGAGGTGTTTCAGAAATGAAAATGTTTTTGAAATGTAGAAACACATCATAGGGGTAAGTTTTTTATGCTTCCTAGACAATCACCATAACCCATCAAGCATTATAAATTTGTTTCAAACCCAACTAGTAATAACCGAACTTGAAATAATACAATAAAACCGATACTATCATAGTGGGTACAGTGGTGTTGGTGATTATGGAGGTAAAAGAGGAAGGAGTGGTGGTGGTGGCGGCTATGGTAGCGACAGTTGTTATAGTTGTCATCACATTGAGCATTTAGATGCGATGGTGGTGGAGGCAAGTGTGGAGGAGGCGACAGAGGTGGTGGTATGAACTGCTATAATTGTGATTGGTCTAAAATTTATGGGTAATAGCTTCTTTAATCTTGGGATTCTTCTCTTACTTCAAATGGGTTTTGAAGTACTCCAAAGCGTTCATGTAAAGGTGGATGGAATTAAATAGTATGGTTTCCTAGGAGGAAATGATTTAAATAGAAGCACTCAAAGTGAGAAAGCTTGTTGTGAGACTGAATTTTGATGAAAGGAATTAAATAGAATGGTTTCCAGGAAAGAAATGAAATTCGAATTCTATACATTGAAATACCCTAGAATATCAACAATAAAAAAATTATTTGAAAATCTGAAAAATACGAGTTGATATATCCTAAAATAGCGAAATTTAGAAAAACAGAATTGAAATTCGAATTATGTGCATTGAAATACCCTAGAATATCAAAAAATCGAGAAAGCACTCAGAAATCTAAACAATATGAGTCGATATATCTAAAAATGGTGAAATTCGAACAAACGAAACTGAAATTTAAATTCTATGCGTTGAAATACCCTAGAATGTCAATAATCAAGAAATCATTTGAAAATCTGAAAATACTAGTCGATATATCCTAAAATGGTGAAATTAAAAAAAACAGAACTGAAATTCGAATTCTATGCATTGAAATACCCTAAAATGTCAACAATCGAGAAATCACTCAAAAATCTAAAAAATATGAGTCGATATATCTGAAACTGGTGAAATTCAAAAAAATGAAACTGAAATTCGAATTCTATGCGTTGAAATACCCTATAATGTCAATAATCGAGAAATCATTAGAAAATCTGAAAATACGAGTCGATAAACCTTAAAAAGACGAAATTAAAAAAAAACAGAACTGAAATTTGAATTTTATATGTTGAAATATCTTAGATTGTCAACAATTGAGAAATCGCTTAGAAATCTGAAAAATCTAAATCGATATATCTGAAAAAGCAAAACTGAAATTCGAATTCTATGCGTTAAAATACTCTATAATGTCAACAATTGAGAAATCATTCGAAAATCTGAAAATATGAGTTGATATTTCTTAAAATGGTGAAATTCAAAAAAATGGAACTGAAATTTGAATTTGATGCATTGAAATACCTTAGAATGTCAACAATAAAAAAATTGTTTAGAAATCTGAAAAATACGAGTTGATATATCCTAAAATAACACAATTCTAAAAAACAGAACTGAAATATCAATTCTATGCGTTGAAATACTCTAAAATGTCAACAATAGAGAAATCACTCAGAAATCTAAAAAATACGAGTCGATATATCTAAAAATGGTGAAAATAGAAAAAATGGAACTAAAATTCAAATGTTATGCGTTGAAATACCCTAGAATGTCAAAAATCGAGAAATCATTCGAAAATCTAAAAATAAGAGTCGATATATCTTAAAATGGTAAAAATCGAAAAAATGAAATTAACATTCGAATTCTATACGTTAAAATACCCTAGAATGTCAACAATCGAGAAATCCTTTCAAAATTTGAAAATACGAGTCGATATATTTTAAAATGACGAAATTCGAAAAAACGAAACTAAAATTTGAATTCTATGCATTAGAATATCTTAGAATGTCAACAATCAAAGAATCACTTGAAAATCTGAAAAATATGAGTCAATATATTTTAAAATGACGAAATTTGAAATAAAAGGAATTAAAATTGGAATTCTATACGTTGAAATACTCTAAAATATCGATAATAAAAAAATTACTCAGAAATTTCAAAAATACAAATCGATATATCTTAAAATGATAAAAATCGAAAAAACGAAACTGGAATTTGAAAACTAAACATTGAAATACCCTAGAAATGAAAAAACCGAAATATCGATCAGAAATTTTGTCGTTACATCGTAAAATATGTCTAAAAAAGCACAAAAATAAAAAACTGAATATTAAATTCGAAAACTACAGTGGACTACCCCCTCTTTCCTAGGTCTCTAATATTTTGAAAAAGCTATTTCCTCCCCAACCCACAGGCGATCTCTCTTGCGTGTGGGAGAATTCATTCGGTCTGTGAGATCTATTGTTCCCACAGACCGAAGGTCAGTGATTCTAACCCATTTTCTAGCCCTAAAATCGTTGTTTCTACCTCAAATTTTAACACAAATCAAATCTACATATCTTATAAAATAAAACCCCTCAAAAATTTAAGCAAAATAACCAAGAATCAAAACATTTTATGCATTGTTCAAAATTAGAACCCTAAAAATTCAAATCACAAAATCTCCCTCAAATCTCAATAATCCTACCAATAAATTGATCTAAACAAGACTAAGGGTAATGTACTAACTTTCTTTATCATTTTTTATCGTCGAACAACACGAAAAGTTCACACTCTTGTGGAAGACCTTTTTTCTTTAAATTTAAATAGTGATTCCAAGGGAAAAAGCCGTGGGAATTATGTAAAATTCTCGGTTTTTATATGAGGGTGGTTTGGTCATTTCACAAAATAAGGTATTTTTCTTTATTTTTATAGTTTTGGGTAATTTCACTTAACCCCCCTTGATTTTAGGCATTTCATTTAATATCCCTAAAATGCACAACGAGCTACTCAAATTTACAACAACTTCGTTCACCCTTTAAAATGTACAACGAGGTGTTGTCGTTGTCGTCTTTGTTGTCGCCGTAAATCGTTCGCCGATTTGGTCACACAATTTAAACTCAACCTTGCAGAGAATGCGCGCTCGCAACAACGGCCGAAGGAGAGAAGAAAATTAAGAGTCTCTTCGATTGCGTTTCTTTGTATTGCGTTTCAAAATTGAAGTATAGGTGTTGGCCATTGATTCTTCATCAACGGGAAAAAAAATATGAGCAATGCTATGTGTACTCATTTTTGACATATAATTCATGTATACAGTGATGTGTCATCATATAATTAGATGATTTAAAAACATATGTCATCATATGATAAAGAAATATTTAATCATATGATAACACTTTATCTATATATATAAATTGTATACTAAAAATGGGTGTACATAGTTTTATTGAAAAAATATTATTTTAATAGCAGATTTTTTTATATACAAGCGAAATGACTAAATAATCCTCCATGTGTCGCACTCTATTAGCTTATTTCCGTAGCCGATGATTTTTGCGCGCATTTACGATGCTGACACAAACGACAATGCAAAGGGCCGCCGATTTCATTTTTAACTCGTCCTCTTTTCCCCATGCAGGACACGTGTCAGTTAACCGGGACCCCACGAAATGAAAACTGAATTAATCGTCGCATAATTCCTCAGTTGCATGAAACACGACAAAACGGCGGCTTTCTTTTTTAAAAAGCCACGTGTCAGCACCAAAACGCTTGCGTGTAACTCCTCAGCAGCTCGCATTAATTTCGTCACAGATTTTTTGTCATGGGTGGTATTTTGGGTTTCAATAATTAATGGACAAGAGGTAGACACGTCAATTGGATCGGTCTAAATAAAAGTTCGGTTCGAAGCATAAAAAAAAGTTTGAGCATGATAAAGTCTGGCTTGATATTATAGAATATCGGGTCGGGCCATGGGCCTATCAGACAGGCCTAAGACTTTAATATTAGGTCCATGGGCTGGCCTGGTGGCCTGATACTGTTTATATATATATATTTTCTTGGGCAGCATAAGCAAAAGGCAGTAGAAGCAAATTTTGGCTTCTGCTGCCTTGCGGCAGAAGCAAACGGCAGCAGAAGCTACTTCTGCCTAGCAGAAGCAGATTTATGCTTCTGTCAAGCAGAAGCCTCTGCATAATTTAAAAAAATTTTTTTTTTTGAATAACTCTATTTTATTTCTTTTTATTTTCACTTTTATTTATAAATCTTTTAATCACTCAATTTCAATTATTTCATTATATTTTCAATTTCATTAACTCTCTTTCGAAAAATATCTAAATTCATAAATAATAATTATTTATTTTTAAAAAATTCAGAAATTTAAATATAAAAGATGAGTAGATAAATATTATATAGTAGATATATTTTATTTATGTTTTGTAATTCATATCGTATGTAAATTAATTTATTTGTACTATGTTATCAATTTATAATATTTTTCATCATATAACTACGATATTCCTCCGTCACAAGTGAGAGGTTATAAATAAAATATTCGAGATACTGTTATCGGTTTTAATAATTGAAAAAAATTTATGTTAAAAAATGTTAATTAAAATTTTTTTAAAAAAATTGATTAAACGGGCCAAGCCGGCCTAATTAAAGCACAACCCGGCCCGACCCCATTAAGGTCCGTTATTATATAGGCCGGGCCTTGGACCTTTGTATTTTAATGGGCCGGGCCTACCCAAAGGCCCGTTACTGTTTGGGTCTTAGGCTCGGCACGACCCATTAGCCCGATGGGCCGAGCCGGAGCCAGCCAACCCGGCCCGGCCCATTGACATCTCTAGCGAGAGGCATCAAAGCTTGGGTGGGAATAAGTTTTTTGGCCTAACATTTAACTTGACTTGAAATTTGTAAAAAAGCTAGCCAAATTATTGATATTTCAAAGGCCAAAAGACTTGTTCCCACCCCAGGTCAGGTGTAATTTCCAACTCCTATCCTCCCATTTTTTAATATTTAAGTTCCACCCATAAATAAAATTATGTTTAAATTCTCGATTAAAATTAAGGTTAAAACTATTATTTAACAAAAACATTTTAAAAACTAAAATTTTATCACATTTTTCCTCTCTCAATATAAAAATTTAATAATTTCTCTTCACCTAAAATTTGAAATATGATAATTTCACTCCTAGAATTTTAAAACCATCACCGAAAATAATAAAGTTTATCGTCTCTAATTGTGTTTGTCATCTCCAACTGTATTCGTTGTCTTTGACTGTATTCATTGTCTCACTTGGGTTATTTCTCTTTGTTGATCAAACACATATCTTTTATTAAAGTGATTACCTTTGACGAAGTTTTGTAATTATAATCAACCTAGAGTTTGGGATTACAATTAACCTTGGGTGAGAACAAGTCTTTTGACCTATTTCAAATGATACCGACATGCATCTCAATATCATTCATTAAGTCTTGTAATTATAATTCTAAATTTATATTTTGATAAGTATTTAATTAATTAATTAATTAATGGTAAAAAAATATTAAACTAATTTTATATTGAATGAATTATTAATTCATGAATTGTAAGTAATGTCAGAGATGGAGATGATGATGTTGTGCTTTATGAGAAAGTCAAAGTGAAAGTGAAATTTCATGAAATTTCTCAACCCAACAAGTGCCAAATTTTAATAAATAAATAAACAAACCCTCATGTGATGACAATGACCATGGCATGGATGTTGGTTGGTGGGTGAAATGGAACAGGATTTTAACAGAAAAAAGCAACACCGAACGAAACTTACATAACATGTTTACCAACCAACGGACATCCTTCTCAATCAATTCAATTTTTTAAAATTATCATCAATTTGCATCATTCTCCTTTTGGGATTGCTTAAATTTTAATTAATAAATAAATCTCCATTTTTTAAAATACCTTCTAATTTCAATGATTATTTTAGTTTTTTCAAGAAAAATGAACAAAATACCTTTTAATTTAGATTATTAAATTAACAATTATACAAAGGACTTTTTTTTTCACTTATAAAAAAAACAATTTCCCCCTTATCATTCTCTTTCTACTGCCCTTCCCCCCTATCATTCTCTCTCTACTGCTCTTCTTCTTCCTCACAACACAAATTTTAGAACTAAAAACCCATGAAACAGAAACAATCACCTCTGTAGCACGGAAAAAAAAAGCAGAAACCTGGAAATATGGATATAAAAATGTTGAAACGTATTTTTTTTAAAATATAGAAAACAAAAATATGAAAAAATATACAAATATGAAAAAAATTATATGTTTTTTTTTTAGTGTTCACTTATAGTTAAAGAAGTTGGATATGAGTTTTAACACACTAGAAATGAAAGAAACTTCAAATGTCAAAGACGAAAAGAGATGAAATCAAAATTAAGATTTGAAATTGTAAAGGAGGGTCAAACATAAAATTAATTTTCAATCTATTTTCTTTTCTTGAAATGCGCTAAGAATATTTTTATATTTCCAAAATACTTGGAAACATTTTCTACAAGTGTTTCAGAAATGAAAATGTTTTTGAAATGTAGAAACACATCATAGGGGTAAGTTTTTTATGCTTCCTAGACAATCACCATAACCCATCAAGCATTATAAATTTGTTTCAAACCCAACTAGTAATAACCGAACTTGAAATAATACAATAAAACCGATACTATCATAGTGGGTACAGTGGTGTTGGTGATTATGGAGGTAAAAGAGGAAGGAGTGGTGGTGGTGGCGGCTATGGTAGCGACAGTTGTTATAGTTGTCATCACATTGAGCATTTAGATGCGATGGTGGTGGAGGCAAGTGTGGAGGAGGCGACAGAGGTGGTGGTATGAACTGCTATAATTGTGATTGGTCTAAAATTTATGGGTAATAGCTTCTTTAATCTTGGGATTCTTCTCTTACTTCAAATGGGTTTTGAAGTACTCCAAAGCGTTCATGTAAAGGTGGATGAAATTATATAATAGTATGGTTTCCTAGGAGGAAATGATTTAAATAGAAGCATTCAAAGTGAGAAAGCTTGTGAGATTGAATTTTGATACAAGGAATTAAATAGAATGGTTTCCGGGAAGGAAATGATAAAAAATTCGATTAATTTTATTAGTTTAATAATAATTATATCTTTAATAATAAAAGTTAACAATTATAAATATGATTCCGGATGTTAAAAAATTAGTGGATAGAAGTTTGAAAAAGTATCAAACCTTGGGTGGAAATAAATCCTTTAGCCTAAAATATATTGTGAAATTCATATCGTAAATGACGTATTATAATAAACAACATTTTCATATAATTTAATATATGATTATATTAAATTTGTTTAAGAAAAAAAATTAAATTCTTTTTTCGAACTCAATGCAAACTACAATTAATCTAATTCTATCAATAATTAAAACAAAATTAGAAAGAGAACTAAAATATTTGGGAAATTAAAATAATTGCCCCAAAGATTAAGGGCTAAAACGAAATTACCCCTAAATTTTGACACTAAACGAAAATGCCCCAAAATTGCGAAGAGACGAAAATGCCCCTCCACTCAAAATCGTCCAAAACCACACGCACAACAGCCAAACACACGAAACTGAAAATTTTGAATACACGATTCGCGCACTCGGCAACTCCATTTTCATCCGGCGATTTTTCCGACTTCTTCCGACAACGACGATGGACAAAAAGGTTAGTAAAAGAACCCTTGTCATCTCTTTATGCATTTCGTTTCACAATTTGAGCGATTTGATGCGAAATTTGGGTGTTTTGAGTTAGGGTTTACGGTTTGAAATTTTCGAAGAAAATGCTTGATTTCTTGCTGATTTTGATGAATTTTGTTAGGGCTTTTATGTTAGATTAGGTTTAGAGTTGATTGTTGTTGAACTGGAGTTTGAAAAACGAAGTTTGGAAGCTGAAATGTGGCCACACGAATTCGGCAGTCACCACGCGAATGGCGCAGTGACCACACGAATTCGTGTGGTCAGAATTCGTGTGGACGGGGAGGTGTTTTGAACTTTTCAAACTTCCTGGACTACACATGTTCGTGTGGTTGGGGGTGAAAATGCGTGTTTTCATCGTGTGGTGGGGCATAGCATAAATAGGAAAACATTGTGGGCTGGCAAAATTGCGATCAACCCCCCGAATTCGCGCGGTTGACGCGCGAATTCGTGTGGTGGGGCAAATTACGATTTTCTAGAGTTATCCAGCATGCATTTCCTCTTGTTGGAATCAGGGGGGCAGAATGCAATTCTATTAAATTTTAGGGCTGTTTTGATATTTTTCATATGGGATCAAATTGAAATTTAATCATCTTAAGGTTTTTTGACGTGTAGAATTCGAATTTGATATTTGTTTTTCCGAATAAGGCCTCTATGTATAGAATTGAATAATTTATTCTCTAAAATTTATAAAAATTTAATATAATTGTAATTTAATTTTCATACAGGGAGCTGTACAAAAGAGAAAAAGAGACGAAAGCAGAGATGAACTGCGATTCCCTCTCGAAAAGCACTTCAAGGCTCAAGTTACAACACGTGGATATAGAGATGTTGGAGCCGTGATAAAAAAATTATTAACAGAGAGACAATTACAAATGTTTCGACGTACATGTTTCGACATTTCCTAGAGTTGAAGGATAGTCGATTTAGTGGGGTCCTAATACATTCCTTCATCCTTCGAGCAGTAAATAAAGTGACTTCGAGAGAGGAGTTATGGTTTCAGGTTAATGACGTGGATGTCAGATTCAGTGCATATGAGTTTGCTATTACGACGGGCCTTTGATTCAGTCATTTGGTAGATATCGACCTCTACATTCCATCGAAGGCCACAGATCGGATCCTCCAGACATATTTTCACGGGTGTAAATCAGTTACATATGCTGATTTGAGTCGTGTTTTCCAGCAGAGACTGTGGGGGGAGGATGACACTGATGCAGTTAAGTTAGCATTGTTGTTTTATCTTCACATGGGATTGTTAGGGAGTGACTTGAGAAAAACAATTCCCCAAAAGATATTACAATTAGCTGATCATTTGGATGGGTTTAATGCATACCCGTGGGGAGTACGAGTGTGGCAGATGACATATCGCTCTATATGCGATAACATCTCCCGAATTTCTATTGATTCCGGTCCGAAAAGAAAAAGGAAAATCAGCTTAAGCAGTATGGCATTATGGGATTTTCATTAGCGTTTCAGGTAATTATGATATTTATTAATTCAAACAAAAAATGAATGTTTAAAATAAAATTAGTTTAATATGATTGTAAATATATACAATAATCGATTTATATTGATATTGCAGTTTTGAATTTACGAGACGCTGGACTCGTTATTTCGATGGATAGACGAGTCGCCGTATGTTGGAGCTGCCCGGATGTTGAGATGGCATCGAGTGTTTAGCACTTCACCGGTCATTATGCTTTGAGGGGGAGGACTCATTACGCCTGCGCACTCGTTTAGGCACGCAGCTATATTTTCAGGATATTGATTGACGGTTATTGTATATGTTATTTGTATTTGTATATATATTGATTTATTCATTTCTATATATATTTATCTATATATTGATTCATTTATATGTTCATAACAAATATATAGCTAAAAATACTTAATCAAAAAATCAAGAAATATTAAAAGACTATAGTTAAAATTAAATACTTAAGAAAATTAAATACTATAGTTATATGCGGTTCTATCTGGATTTGAAACACAATATTTTTTAATCGAAAATGAGAACGAGATGTATAACTTAAAGGTGTTTCTTCCATTATTACAACAAGTCATTTTCTTTTTTATTTAATTTTACACAAATAATATCAAAATTTATTAAATATTGAGAATATTTGCAACGCATATATATATATATATATATAAATTGTTTTCAACTTTCAATATATAGCCTTTATTAGGGTTGAATATGCATGTGATTCGATATAAGGAATTGTGAAGCGTAATCGAAGGATCTTTGTAGACTCAAAATAAAAAAATCAATATAAAAACATAATATTCGCAGTAACAATCAGAAACATTAGGTTTACAGAAACAGGTACAAGTATAACATTTATATTAAAATTAACATTCACGAACATTAGAGTTATAAAAACAAGTAGAAAAATAACATTTATATTAAAATTAACAAGTACAAATAACAAGTGCATTTATTTTCCATCTTTCTTCTTTCTTCCTGAACTTGATGGTACAGAACTAGGTACTGGAATAGGGCTTCTGCAGTTTTGTCTTGTATGTCCAGGTTGATGACATCGGCTACAGATAAGTTGTTCAACAACCTCTCCTTGAGAAGGCCGTCTGTTTTTATTTGCTGGACGTCCTGCACGACGACGATGCACATATGGTGGGTGGATAACAGTTGCCTCCTCCGGATGAAGCCACTCTGACTGATCTCCCAATGGATTGACTGCGTCTGCATACACTGTTCGATAAAAAGCTGTGTTGTAGTATGAATGCACCCATTGAAGGCAAGTTGTAAGCTTCATATATCTGGCTACAGCAATAACGTGCATGCAAGGAATCTTTGATAATTGAAATTTTCTACAAGTACATGTATGCTTCGTCAGGTCTACCAGGGCATCATATTGGCATTGGCCACTACCAAGAACCTGGTATCGCTCAGTTGTTATAGGACGCACTTCTAAGTTCGAAGACTTCCGTACACGTTTTGCGATCTTATCTTCAACCCAAGGTGTGACTGGACTGGTACAAGCATCTGTAAATCATATAAATATAAATTCATCTGGTTAGTAACCAAGTATAAGTTTGGTAACACACATTTATAACATAGTATAACAGTGAATATGAACTTACTAGCATGATTTCTTCTTTCATAAAACCATCGCTGCAATGTACCTCTAATGAACTCGATCAGCATAGTAATAGGTAAACCTCGAGCGTGTTTGACCAAGACATTAAACGACTCAACAATATTGGTAATCATTACATTGTACCTATGGCCTGGAAAATATGCTCGTGCCCATCGATCAAAACCCACTTCATACAGGTATGCAGTTGCCTCAGGGTGCAAACGGGACAATGACTTCATGACCTGTTGGAATTCAAATTCAGTGTACGCCTTGGCTGCTTTATAGTACATCCATGCGACTTTAGCATTTTTTTTGTACTTGGACCGCATGTTACAATAGAGATGGTGACAACAATAACCGTGATGCACACCAGGGAAAACTTCAGCCAATGCAGAAAATATGCTGACATGTCGATCTGAAATGATGGCCAAACGAGGTACCTCCCCAATACAATCCCTCAGTTTTGTTAAAAACCAGGACCATGTGTCATGATCTTCCCTGGGACCAATCCCAAAAGCAAGTGGATATATTTGATTATTCCCATCTAATGCGACATCAATAAATAGTTGATCCAGATATCGACCCTTCAAGAAAGTAGCATCAATACAAATAACCGGTCGAATATGTTGCTGAAATGCACGAATACTACAACTGAATGCCATGTAAAAGTATTTAAATCGATCCTCCTCATCCGTTAGTATATGTGTCACCGTCCTCGGATTGCAACGCTCTAAATTGAGGCAATACTCTGACAGCAACATAAACGACTCTTTTGGTGTGCCCCTCAATGATTGAAGCGCCCAATTTCTCGCCCGCCATGCTTGTGCGTATGATATATCAATTTTATATCGATCGACGATATCAATAATGATCTCCTTCGGTCGATAAACACGATCAACTAAAATGAATTTGGTCCTCAAAATCTGTCCCAAAGCTCGAGCACCTGCTTGCCTATGATGAGGTAATATCTGATTTTTACAACATGTGTGACAGTTATCTATACGACGTAATTCAAAGCTATCAGTTGCTCCCACCCTAACTGCCCGTGCATGCCATTTACATTCTTTGTTGCGACATTTAATAACCCATCTACGCGTGTCTGATTTTTTCACAAAAAATTGATATCCCCTACGAAGCGCCTCTTGAGTTATCGCATCAATGACATGTTGTTTACTAGGAAATAATGTACCAGCTTTTGGAGAATCAGTATCGATCGATGCTTTAGAGTTTCTAAATGTAAATGGTTGATCAGGAAAAGGTGGTAACCAATGAAATGCATCAGTAAGAACATTCCCACCAACAGGATTTATTTCTGGAAAATAACTCGTACCTCCAATATCGTTATTACCATAGGTCTTCTCTTCAATCTCTAGTTCTTCGATTGGAATATTCTATTCAACCTTTCCATTAAATTCACTCCAGTCTGGAAAAGTTGCTTCGTCCCCATTAAGGAATTCTTCTGCGCGATACAATGCATCAACGTTAACTTCATTTATATGTGCAAAATCTTCCTCTAAGAATTCTTGTTTCGGATTGATCTCGATATTTTGAATCTCTTCTACACCAATAGTTTGATTTTCTGGATAACTGCTCGACTCCCCACCTTGAAAATCTTCATTTGCTTGTTGAGTCTCATAAGTATCATCAGTAACTGTAGTTATAACAAAAACTGAAATACATTCTTTGAAGAGGTTAGATAGACCGTTAAGAACCTCAACATCCTCATCATTCGAAATTTCTATCGGAGCACCGTCGTCGAGATGTCTCGGTTTCATACTCAACTGAATGTTAAATATCCGTCGATCTATATTACACTTGTCGCTCACTATTTCGATTAATTCTTCGAATGATGTGTGTTCTGGAATTTTAATCAATTTCCTATTACCTCCAACATATTTTATAACATTATCACCCTTTTCTATCCAATTTCCCTCATATCTAATTGAAGCATATCCAGCCATTTAGATTAATCCTACAATAAAATATATAATCAACATAAATAATACGATTGAAAATAATATTTACAGATGTCTATTACATAATTATACCTATTCTGTAATTCTATTATATATTGTGACTACTTAAATATATCATGTTTTGGCATTATCCTTTAAAAAATAATAATTTAATTTAAAAGGGTAGTTTTGGTATTTAAGAGGATATTTGAGGCATTTTTGTTTAAATACTTTAATATAAGGGTATTTTCGCTTAACTCCTAAAATTTGGAGCTAAATTGTATATTGCCTAAATCAAATATATAATCAACATAAATAATACGACTGAAAATAGTATTTACAGATATCTATTACACAATTATATCTATTTCATACTTCAATTTGATAAAATAATATTATTAAACATACCCTACTAATTTTTATTATTTTACTTATTACACACAACTACAATTTATTATATAAAATATCACATATAATTATATTATCAATAAAATAATAACGATTGAAGTAATATCATGTTATCCTATACTACTATAATATTTAAAACATAACCTATCTAATTTTTATTATTTTACATATTACATATAACTATAATTTATTATATAAAATATCACATATAATTGCATTATTAATAAAATAATAACGATTAAAGTAATAACATGGATAAATACCTCGTAATGACGAACTTTTCTCTTCACCCCCGAAATCTTGAACACGAACTTATTTTTTCTCTTCAGAAATCTCTCTCAGATATGTTAAAAATGAAGGAAGATATGTGGTTTATATAGAAATAGAGGAAGAGTAGTTTTGGTATTATTTTGGGGCATTTTTGTTTAAATACTTTGATTTAAGGGTATTTATGCTTTAACCCCAAAATTTATGATAAATTTGTTTATTACCCTTAAATAAAATAGTAATTTAAATTAGAAGGGTAGTTTTGGTATTTAAGGGAATATTTGTGGCATTTTCGTTTAAATACTTCAATTTAAGGGTATTTATGCTTTAACCCCAAAATTTGGGGTAAATTTTTTATTACCCCACAAAAAAGCGCATTTATTTTAATTTCCCAAAATATTTTTAAAAAGCTGTAAAAACAATTAAAGTGTTGTGATAAAACAAATTTATTGCCAGAAAAATGTTTTTCATAGTAAAAATTGGTGAAAAGTATCACACTACATTATGCAAAACAGGATTTGCAGAGTAGGACCAGTTTGAAAATTTTCTCTCAAATCCAAACAAAGGAATCATATACAAATGATGAAGTAGAAACAGAAAACTATCGCCGTTTTAGTTTTCATTTAATTGGTGTGAACGCTTTGAAAGCTGAAGAAACCGTTGTTGCAGAGAAACAACACCCGGGGGAAGAGAGCAAAATAAAATGAAAAAAAAATTTCATGACCAAAGCATTTCTTGATCTTCCCTAATTTTACATTTTGCTCCCCCAAAGACCTTCCTTTTCTCTCTGGTAAGTCTTTGTTTTCCTTTTTTTTTGTGGTTTTTTTTGGTGTGCGACATAAGTTGAAACCATGTTTGGAGAGAAAGATCTCTCTGCTGATCTCCTTATTGATGGGGAGAACTCTGTAAGTAACAAGCTCTCACATGGCCGGAGCATACTTTTAGAGCAAAGTAAAGGGATCCCACATGAGAAAATTGGTTTGACTCAAAAGGGCGGTCATGATTTTTTTAAAGAATCAAATATTAATGTTGATGGATTTTCTTCTAAGCTTTCGAATTCGGCCTCTCAAGAGCTCACTCTTAGATATCTTTGTGAAAATTCTAAACTGGGTGAGAAACTGTTGATGGAAAAATCTGGTTCACACAAAGGGAAAGAGGTTGTTTTTGTTGAGAATTCAAATCAAGATGACAAATTTGTGGAGAGAGATTTCTTAAATTTGAATGAAATTAGAGTGAATTTTTCTTGTTCTAAAAGGGAAATAGAAGAAGAGGAGGAAGACTTAGAGGGTGAGAGTAATACTAATAATAGAGAGAAGAAACCAAACCTAGAGACTCTTAATTTGTCTCTGTCTTTGCCTGATGTATCTCTTTCTTTAACTGCATCAAATGCTTTGCAAAAGCCTGCTAGGAGTTTACAATCTTTGGCACCATCAAGAGATAACCACACACAAACCACTTGTTCAAATGATATTACTGCTGCTTCTCTTTCGCATTCATGTTCCCATCCGTTTTCTCACAATCCTAGTTGTTCATTGACACATAATTCGACCGAGAATTACGAGTATTCAGTAGGAAGAGATGATCAAATTTGGTGTGGTGGTGAGGGGACTAATGGGTCAGTTCATAGTCGTTTCAAGCCAATTGGAGATGGCCTTGTTACTTTGAACAATCATGGTGGTGGTGGCGGAGGAGGAGGATTTTCTATGATGCAAGGTAGTCGTTTGATGAATAGGGATTCTTGTAACAATAGTCTTTATAAGACTACAAGTTCGGATAATCTTTCATTTTTCCCTTCTGAATTGCCTGCAAGGCCATGGATGGATACCAATTCTGGGGATTCAAGGAGGAAGGATTCTGAGAATTTGAGAGGCTTGGATAATACTGATGGAGGTAAAGCACGGAAGGTTTCTAGACCTGAGAGAATTCTTTGGGAGATTGTATCAGAATCTATTCCTGTCATGGCTCAAATAATTCAGGAGCTTTCAGAGGAGACTCTTGAATTGATTAGAGGTTATCTCAAAAATCTGTTTGTGGCACCTGAGAAGAAAGATGCGTTGGTAGGATTGCAAAAACAACTAGAGAGAAGGCCTGATCTTAACAAGGAGACACTGTCAAACTGCTGCAAGGATCAATTAGAAATATTGGTTGCAGTAAAAGTGGGGCTTGGGAGCTTTGTGTCTTCAGAAGTCCAGCTTCCTATAAATGAGCTGGTAGAGATTTTCTTATTAATGAGGTGTAGGAATGTAAATTGCAAGAGCATATTACCTGTTGATGATTGTGACTGTAAAATTTGCTCCACAAATAAAGGATTTTGCAGCTCATGCATGTGTCCGGTTTGTATGAATTTTGATTGTGCTAACAATACTTGCAGCTGGGTTGGCTGTGATGTTTGTTCACATTGGTGCCATGCCGCTTGTGGTATTAAGAGGAACCTATTTAGGCCAGGCCCGAGCTTGAAGGGGCCCTCCGGAACTTCTGAAATGCAGTTCCACTGTATTGGGTGTGATCATGCCTCAGAGATGTTTGGATTTGTTAAAGATGTGTTTTTATTTTGTGCAAAGGATTGGGGTCTAGACACCTTGGTCAAGGAGCTTGATTGTGTAGGGAAAATTTTTAAGGGAAGTGATGATTTTAAAGGCAAGGAGTTGCATATAAAGGCTAATAAGTTTGTGTCCAAACTGGAAAACAAAATGATGTCTCCTTCAGATGTTTGCAGCTCCATTGTTCAATTCTTCAATCGTGAGTGTCCTAACTTTATCATATTTCTTTTTCCGTATAGTTTATATGTTATTCTTCCTTGTCAGTTGAAGTGGCTCAATGTTGATCACAATCTCTGTGAATTAGTCTGTGAAAATCCGATTGTTTGTTGTTCTAGAATGTCCCTTAATATTTGGGGAGTGTTGAGCACAATGGATGTATCCTTTGCCTCTTTTTGTACTTTTGGTCAATGAGGCTGATTAAACCTTATCCAATTGCCAACCAAGTCACCTAAAATCCAGGTCCCTGCAAAAGCAGGAATTCATCATTTAAAATGAATCTAAAGTACGTTAAAACCTTAGAAAATCACTTATACCCCTGCTCAACGCTTCAAAGAAGTGTATCCTCTTAGCACAATGCATGTGGTGCATATTATGCGTCAATAGTGCAGTTGAAAATGACTTCCAATCAGCTTAGAGTTTAGTATTTTGAGTTTTGATCAGGAGATTTTGTTTCTTTTTTGGCTGTCTGCTAGTAGTTGTGCAATTGAAAGTCCTTTAATATTTGAGGAGTGTTGAGGACATTGGATGTATCCTTTACCTCTTTTTGTATACTTTTGGTCAATGAGCCTGATTAAACCTTATCCAATTACCAACCAAGTCACTTAAAACCCCAGTGCCTGCAAAAGCAGGAATTTGATCATTTAAAATGAATCTAAAGTACATTAAAACCTCAGGAAACCACTTATACCCCCTCTGCTTAACGCTTCAAAGAAATGTATCCTCTTAGCACAATGCATGTAGTGCATATTATGCCTGCAGTAGTGCAGTTGAAAATTACTTCTAATCAGCTTAGAGTTTAGTATTTCGAGTTTTGAACAGTATATTTTGTTTCTTTTTTGGCCATCTGCTAGTAGTTGTGCAACTGAAAGTTGCTTCTGCTTCTTGAAATTTGTTGAATTTGATTATTTATTGTAGCTTCTTTTCTCTATATCAGTAAAACGTGCATATTTCCATTAGGTGAGGTAAATTTATTGCTGTTTGCAAATCTAAATAGACATGGTTCTTTAATCTTGGTGATGAGAATCTCTGACTATGAGTCTTGGAATAATTGATCTCATGAGTAATCCTGGAGAATTTATTTATGAGAATAAGAAGTGCTTAACATAATGCAGTTTGAAAGAATTCTTGGATTATATTACAGTAGTATATTGACATTTAATGTGCTTTAGTTATCAGTGGGACTAATTTGAGTTTATCCAAAAATTCAAAAATATAACACCAATTTTTGGAGTTTATACAAGAAAATTTAGGCTAGACATTCTTCCCATTGATCAGATAATTTTCAGTGTCTTTGTAAAGGAAGCCATTACTGTGTGAACTAATACTGGTTTCTTCCATTAAGCGGTCCATTTTGATAGCAAGAAATTTTCTAAGGTGTATGATTGTGTCCTAGATTGTGATTTGCTATGTGACTCACCTTTCCGGGTTGGTCATGCCGTCCTATATTTTATCTAAACTTCAAAGCATGAAGCAGTTACTGCATAGGACTAGTTCACTGGCCTTTGCATCTTTTCCGTTTTCGCTTTTATTAGATTTCTTCCCTTTCTTGAGTTAAGATTGATTTTTTTTCCTGTCAGTTTCTCACACGGTTGTACATTGAATTTTTTTTCCTTTATTCTCTTAAAATCCTTCTCTTTTGGGATAAATAGGTTCTGATAATATGTCAGACTATGCTGCCGCTGCTGCTTCCAGTACTTTGAATGACTTGATGGCAGCTCAAGCTAGCCTAAGAAAAGATAGAACTCCAATTCCACCAGCTACTTCTCTCCCCCCAAAATATACCATGCATAACATAACTTCCTCAAGTGGGCGGCGGGATTCAAATGGTCTTTGTCAAAAAGACCTCATGAGCGACCTCAAAATTGAAGATGATTTTCAGTTTGGTAAGTTGTCAAAGAATGATGGCTTTGATAGCCTGGAAAGCATTGTTCGGATTAAAGAAGTGGAAGCAAGAATGTTTCAGAACAAGGCAGATGATGCACGGAGAGAGGCAGAGGAATACAAACGGATGATTCAGATCAAATCTGAGAAATTGGACAAAGAGTACGCTCAGAAGCTTGCAAAACTCTGTTTACAAGAGACTGAGGAAAGGCAGAGGAAGAAACTCGATGAACTGAAGGTCTTGGAAGATTCACATTGTGATTACTTCAAAATGAAGATGCGAATGCAAGTCGAGATTTCTGGTTTACTGGAGAGAATGGAGGCCACAAAGCAACAGTGGGTTTAGTTTTAGCATTTCAAGTTGTTAATTATTCTCTTTTGGTTACAATTTCTGCTATTGTTGTGTAATTTAATCTTGTTTTCACCCCCTCTTGCTTCTCTGAATGGAAAATGGATGGCTGTTGGTCTTCTTTGTGATAAAACATACCTACTCAAAGGCGTAAACTGTTAAATGTGTTGCTTGTTGCCATCACCTTTATAATAGATTCTCCAACTAGCCATTTATTCTCTTGTGCCCAACTCCTATACTAAATTAATTAACATCGTTTATAGTGTTGTGTCATCCAAGAAATTTAATATTTGGAAGCACAAAATGTGTCGAATATTTTGCTTTGACATTTTATCCAAGGGCGCCAAATTAGTTGCTTGATTAGTGTTAGTGATGGTGAAATATTCTCCCACCTCCTTAGTCTAGACCTACTCATGAGGCTTGTCGAGGATAACAAAACTAAGGCTGAAAAATCATTGGTTGTTGATAATTATGCTTAAAATTATTTTCTTTTTATGCCATATCGAGTTTTAACCATAGGTCTGTATTTAAATTCTAGTTTTTTTTTTTTTTAAACAAAAATTCTGACTTAATTTTAAAACTATTTGATTAATATAGTTGAGATGGCCACATTTCTAATAGCAAACTGGATTTAACATATAAATTTATGCTCATATATGGAATCAATAAAAACTATGCTTACATATTTTTATATACAATTTAAATTTATGTCATTATATGACTAAATAATTTTAAATTAAAAATAAAATAATACTCAATTAAATGATAATATATCATTTATGTATAAAAAATGTCTATATATAACATTACTTTAGAAGAATTTTTTTTTTCAATTAAATATTTCATTCTTTTCTCTTTACTGAAATAAATCTCTATCACGGGTTAGACTGAATTTATAACACAAAATTTTGGCATAGATTTGTAAATATTTCGTCCTTAAAATTGAATGTTAAGTTTTGGTGAACAAAATTAAAACCTTGGCCCCCTACGACTATTATTATTGGACAAAACTAAAAATGTTGCTAAAATGGAATACAAACCTTTGATGAAAGAAAATAAAATTTAGTCCCTATAAAATGATCATTCTGAGATGATAGTAATATTGTCATTTAATATTTTGTCCATAAAATTAAATCATTAGCTTTGATGAACGAAATTAAAAATTGTTGTAGCATCCATAGGTAAGCCCAAAGGCAAATTAGTCTTTTTTCTCTACTTTAATTTTTAGTTAATGATGAATTTCTAGGGGTGCACACTTGTATATGTTGGTATACACGGATGTGCATTGTCAACAAATTTTAAAAATTGAGATAAGGTAAGGATCACAACAAAATTGAAAACTGTCTTAGTTGGACGACACCATACACGCTCGTGTATAGTGAATACACACCCGTGTATCGTGCTTAGTAGGCAAAATAAAAAGAGCGTTTAATCTAATAATTGTTATGTATTGCACTCACAATTGCTTGATAACAAAAGAGAGGAGAGAGTTTAGTGCCTTGGGACACTAGAGAGGAGCTACAGACCACCGGAAGATTTTGCTTAATGCTAAAACCTAAGTAAGTAGGGTGTCTTTCTTCTTTTATTCCAAGGGAAATAATGTTTCTGAATGTGAATTTACTCATATGCTATGTTGGTTGTCTATGAATCCAAGTGTGTGTATACATACATGTATCAAGTGTGTATATGTGTGTGTGTGAGACATGTTTTAATGGGGTTAGAGTTATGTTTGTAAATGAGCAGAGAGTATTCATTAGGCTTAGAAACATTAGCTTGCTTGTATATATAATAATACAAGCAAGCTAATGTTTCTAAGCCTAATGAATACTCTTTGCTCATTTACAAACACAACTCTAATATTCAACTATTAAAACATGCCTCTCACACACACGTGTGTGTGTGCGTGTGTTTTAAACTAGTGGATGTAGCTAGAAAAATGAAATTTAATACCAATAATAAAATTACATAACGTTGGATTTTGTAAAATACTGAAATTAATAGTTTATTTTCCCTTTATTCATTTACTGTTACAGAGGTATATTTATATACACATTAGGTATTCCGTATTAGGAATATGAATATTTGATTTCTATATTTGATTCCTATAATTAAGTCTTATTTACTAATTTACAGATTCTGTAACACTCCCCCTCAAGCTAGAACATAAATATTAATCATGCCCAGCTTGTTACAAAGATAATCAATTCGAACCCCATTTATAGCCTTAGTGAAAATATCCCTTAACTGTTCTCTAGTCTTCACATATCTTGTAGAAATAAAATTCTGCTAAATTTTCTCTCGAACGAAATGACAGTCAATCTCAATATATTTAGTTTGTTCATGAAACACAGGATTAGAGGCAATATGAAGAGCAGCTTGATTATCACACCATAATTGCGCTAGTAACGATATCTGGAAACCCACTTCAGTCAAAAGTTGATATACCCACATTATTTCACACACGGACTGAGCCATAGCTCAATATTCTAATTCTGCACTAGATCGGGACACAACATTTTGCTTTTGCTCTTCCATGATACCAAATTTCCTCCCACAAAAACACAATAACTAGTGGTAGACCTTCTATCTACCTTGGAACCTGCCCAATCTACATCTGAGAAATACTCAATATTAGTGTGACCATGATTTCCATACAGTATGCCACGTCCAGGAGCCCCCTTCAAGTAGCATAGAATTTGCTCTAAAGCTACCCAATGATCAACCGTCAGAGATGACATGAATTGACTTACAACACTGACAGAGTATGCAATGTCAGGACGAGTCACTGTAAGATAATTTAACTTTCTCACCAATCTTCTATACTTCTCAGGGTCTTCAAACGGTTCACCATCTTTTGTAAGTTGGAGATTAGGAATCATCGGAGTGCTATATGGTTTAGTTGCCAATTTACCTGTCTCAGTCAATAAATCAAGCATATATTTTCTTTGAGATAGAAAGATACCTTTCTTACTTCTCGTCACTTCAATACCCAAGAAATATTTCAACCCTCCTAAATCTTTTGTTTGAAACTGAGTATGAAGGAATGATTTGAGAAAGGAAATCCCCATAGTATCGCTTCCAGTAATGATGATATCATCAACATAAACAATTAAAAGAACACTGCCAGCTTCAGACTGTCTATAGAAAACTGAATGATCACATTTACTCTTTATCATGCCAAACTTTTGAACCGCCTCACTAAATTTTCCAAACCAAGCACAAGGACTTTGTTTCAAACCATACAGGGATTTGCGAAGACGACAAACTTTTCCATACTCCCCTTGAGCAACAAACCCAGGTGGTTGCTCCATATATACTTCCTCTTGAAGGTCACCATGCAAGAATGCATTCTTGATATCCAACTGGTGTAAAGGCCAATTATAAGTAGCTGCCAGAGAAATAAATAAACGAACAGATGTCAGCTTAGCAACAGGTGAGAAAGTATCAGAGTAATCCACCCCATAAGTTTGTGCATATCTTTTAGCAACCAGACAAGCCTTAAGATGAGCCACTGATCCATCCGAATTAACCTTAACTGTAAACACCCATTTGCATCCAATGGCTTTCTTCCCTATGGGGAGATTGACCAAGTCCCAAGTACCATTATCAGCTAAAGCATTCATTTCATCTATCATAGCCGCACGCCAACCAGGATGAGAGATAACTTCATGAGTGGTATTAGGAATAGAAATATAATCAAGTGATGCAACAAAGGAACATGAAATAGGGGATAAATGACCATAAGAAACAAAAGAAGAAATAGGATAAGTACACTGTCTTTTACCTTTGCGAAGGGCGATTGGTAGATCAATGTTAGTAGAAACTGGATCTGACAAAGAGACTGGTTTAGGACATGTATCTGGGGTTTGTTGATGTCTGGAATAGACCTGTGTAATGGGTGGTCTGACAGGGTTTGATTATTCAGGTAGAGAAGGTTCTGAAGAACTAATAGTTATAGGGCGAGATGAGGTAACAGTATATACCAACAAATCATTATCCTTCCCCTGAATGGTGTAAGTAGGAGAAGTGGAGAAGAAAGGAATATTCTCTAAAACGGTAATATCAACAGACACCAGATATTTGTTTAAGGTCGAACAAAAGCACCTATAACCCTTTTGAAGCGAGAGTAGCCAAGAAACACACATTTTAAAGACTTGGGGTCTAGTTTTGTGACATTAGGACGAATATCACGAACAAAACAAGTACTACCAAATATTTTAGGTTCAATAGGGAATAAAGATTTATTTGGAAAAAGAACATTATAAGGAGTCTGACCTTGAAGAACTGATAAAAGTCAATGAAGACTTTAGTGAGTCTTGGTACTGAGAGAACTTGGCATATTCTTTTGCAGAAATCATAATAGCCTCTCCAGACAATGAACTAGTAGCAGTGTTAGTTGCTGTAACATATGCTGATTGAGATTTTGAAGCATGATTTAGCAATTTTCTACAAGTGCGCTTTGTATGGCCTGGCTCATGGTAATAATAACACACAATCCCTTCAGATTCCTAACTCCGATCAATAGCCCTGTCACGGTTACCACTACTCTCTCCTCTATTACCAGTTCTATGATATGGATGTCCAGTTTCAAGGGCTCCACTTCGACTAACAAGAATGTTATTATTCTGAAATGATGGGGTGCTTTCCGTGCGAAGTACCCTAGTAAAAGTGTCATGCAAAGAAGAAATCTCAGGACTCACAAGAATTTGAGACTTGGCAGTTTCAAACTCAGATGGAAGACCCGCTAGGAAGCTCATGATGGCCATTTGTTCTCGCTGAACTTGTTGAACCTTTACATCTGGACTAAAAGGTAACAACATATTAAGTTCTTCATAAGTTCGTTTGAAGTCCATGAAATAAGAAGTGATAGTCCTGTCTTGTTTCTCTGCACGATAGAAAGCTTTGCACACCTCATATATATGAGAAAGATTACCTCTTCCAGAATACAAAAAATCTAAATATTCCATTAACTCCTTAACCAATTCACAGTGATTAATTAAACTTACTACCTCACTTTCAATAGAATTTTGGATCTGTAAAAATAATCGAGCATCATCTCGCAGCCATGCTTGTCTAGTACCATCCATAGGAGGAGCTTGCGTAAGGTGATCATCTTTCTCCAGACTTAACAAATACAATCGAACCATTTTACTCCATTCCAGATAATTAGAACCATTAAGCTTGTGTTCAGTGATTTTTGACATTACAAGAACCATCTCTGCCATGGTTATCGGTTTAATATTTGCCATAATAGTACTCAACACAGCCGAATAAAATCAATAGCGAAAAAACCCTTGCACAAATTGATTTCTATAGTAATTAAGATCCGAACAGTGAAAAAGAAGCGAAAACCTGGTCAGAAAGATAGATTCGTCGATGGTGAGTGTTCCAGCGATGGCGACAGCACGCCGACAACGAAATGCGATGGAAGATTAGGGATCTGAACTATCGACGTCATCTAAGTCTCTCTGTGCCGACGGTGAGAATCAACACGACACAGAAAAGGAGATCTGAGTATTCATTTTCAGAAGGAACAGGCGGCGCGTGTGGGTCACGCGCTAAGCTTTCGATGGCTGGATTCTAGGAAACTGACGATCGACGAAGCGTGCTCCTTTCTAGGACGGTGGTGAGAACTAATGGTCACTCTACACCAGTGAACTATGAAATTGCTCGAAGCGCGCTCCTTTCTAGGATGACGGTGAGAACTAATGGTCACTCTACAACAGTGAACTACGAAATTGCTCGAAGCGCGCTCCTTTCTAGGATGACGGTGAGAACTAATGGTCACTCTACACCAGTGAACTACGAAATTGCTCTCTAGGGCTACGAAATTGCTCACTAGGGCTAGAAGAAATTTCCGAATTTGCACACTAGGGCAAACCAGGCTCTGATACCATGTAAAATATTGAAATTAATAGTTTATTTTCCCTTTATTCATTTACTGTTACAGAGGTACATTTATATACACATTAGGTATTCCGTATTAGGAATATAAATATTTGATTCCTATAATTAAGCCTTATTTACTAATTTACAGATTTTGCAACAGATTTCTATCCAAATTCATAATTTAAACACGTTAGGCTATAAAACATTGTACTGGATTTTTGTCCAAATTCATAATTTAAACACGATAGGTTATGAAACACTATAATTAGAAGATTAAAATTATAGAAAAATCTGTTTGTGTCATCTTGTTAATCTAGTGAAGATTGATTGTCAATTTCAAAGCAAAATCTTTCTTCTTAGGTTTTGTAAAATGCGTTGCAGGATGAGTGCCAATTAAAGTTATGCGTTAATATTATCTAGGGAGGGGACCTTGTTTGTTTCTTTTTATTACTAAAAGGGTAAAAGGATCAATTGGGCTTTCCTATGAAAAAACTCAATAACCTTATACCAACCCACACTTACAAACTAAAATTAATAATTATACCATGAAATGTATTGGCCTATTTCTGGATGATTATATTAGACTCATAAAATAAAATTTTTCTGGACTATATATTCACCCAATTTTATTAAATAATAAATAAATATTTACTCAATGTATACCTATATTATTCCAACATTCTCCCACTTGGGCAACAATGATTAAATTTTATATGTATATGCATATGCATATGCATATGTATATATATTAAGAAAAAATCTTTAAATAATAAGCAATTTTCCGAGTAAATGACGTTTTATTATTTTGAAGTGGCCATTAATTTATAAGAAAACAATATAGTGCAAAAACAACACTTTAGTTTAAAACAATTATGCCAATACAATTGTCAATAACGAATAAAGACAATATTTGTCTTTCAATAACAACATAAGATGTCCATAATTACAATTATTTGCAATCATATTACATCGATTTTTAAGTGTGCTATGAAAAACATCCAAATGTAATTATAATAAATATATGGTATTACATGTCAGTTCTCTTTATGATTTTTCTTTAACCTTGATATTTCAAAAAAAATAAGAAAAATCTCAAAACTTCAAAAGAAGTCAACAACTTCCCACGGAATCTGCACATTTTACCAATAATCTCAAGATATACAAAAGAACTCAACTATCATGCTCAAGATAAACCTTATTCTTGATAAACATGTTGCACTTATACCATAACATCATCAATTATATAACTGTCATACTCAAGAAAATCTTTATTTTTGAGACACATGTTATATACAGCAGTATGTGTGTGTGTGTGTGTGTGTGTGTGTGTGTGTGTGTGTGTGTGTGTGTGTGTATCTCAATAAACATCATACAATAAATATGCATGAATGTTTAATCACAGTAAGCTTTATCAAGGTAACAACATTAATGACTCATTCCACTAGCCTAAGATATCAAAATATTTCAGGACACCCATATTCTCTACATGTTTAAAAAAATGGGTCTCAGTCCATTGGTTAGGGGATCTGCAAAAATAGAGTTTATATTGATGTATTTTACAACAATGTTACCTTTCTTTACCGAGACCTTGACTATCAAATACTTTATTTCTATATGTTTTGATTTACTGTCAATTTTGTTATTCTTAGAAAGAATACAGTTGCATTATTATTACAGTAAATCATCAAAGGCCTAAAGATGGAATTGTCTGAAATATAACAATAAAATCCTTCAACCACATTGTTTATATGACTATTTCATAACAAACACCAAATGTTACATACATGGTTGAAAATGCTATTAAACTCTGTTTTTTCACTTTTCCATGATATGACCTTACTAGAGAGCGTGATAACGAATCTTGAAGTGGACTTGAAATTATCCACACGGTCACCAAAGTTTGAATCGAAATTCTTTATTATCTAAAGATTCTTATTCTATATACTAGCTTGAAATCTTTTGTCCTATATATATATCTCATGATTTTCTTGGCAACAATCTAGTGATCAAAACCTGGATTAGAGAGATAACGACCAAACACGTTCACAATAAATGCAATGTCCTACCTGGTATAACCTTTAGCATGCATCAAGCTTCCGTTTGCACTAGTATAAAGAACATGAGACATAGACTCCCTCTCTACATCATTATGAGGACATTGCTTAGTACCAAACTTATCTCTTTTCACCATAAGTGTTTTATTATCCTTAAAATTGTGTAAATTAAATCTTTTAAGCACTTGTTCAATATAAGCATTTTTTGATAATCCTAGATCATCCCTGTCATGGTAAATCTTAATACCAAGGACAAAAAATTCTTTTCCAAGGTCTTTCATATCAAAAGCCTTAGATAAAAAAATTTTTGACTCATAAAACAAATCACCATCATTGCTAACCAGCAAAATATCATTAATATAAAGGACAAAAAAAAAAAATGAATGTCCTTCCATTGATCTTGATATATACACATTGATCGAACTTGTTTTCAACAAACTTATACAAAGTTATTACCTCATCAAATCTCAAATACCACTATTAAGGGGTTTGTTTCAATCTATATATAGATTTCTTCAGCCTGTATACTGCATGTTTTTTTCCTTCATTTTCAAAACCTTCTAGTTGTCTCATATAAACTTCTTCAACTTCCCTTAATGGTTAAGAGCTGTTACACTACTGAATCAAGCTTGCGGAATTCAACTGTTATTGACTCAACTACTCTAATGCTATGAGACAGGCAACAAAATTTGTATCCATTGGAATATTCATGATAATCAATGAAATATCCCTGAATAGTCTTAGGATCCAATTTCTTTTCATTAGGATTGCAAACCTTTACTTTGACTAGACTACCCCAAACTCAAACATGTCTCAAATTAGGTTTTCTTCCTACCTAAACTTAAAAGGAGTCTTGGGTACTGATTTAAAATGAACCTTATTCAAAAAGAATAATGTAGTCTTAATAGTTTCGCCTTATAAATATTTTGGCAAATTAGACCTGCTTATCATACTTCTTATCATGTCTTTAAGGGTGTGATTACGCCTCTCAATTACACCATTCTGTTTTGAAGTCTCACACATAGTGTATTGAGGAACAATTCCACATTCCTATATATGCATGGCAAAATGACTCATTTTCTACATTGAATCTATATATCCACCATAATATTCTCCATTTTGATTAGACCTTACAACCTTGATGACTTTCCTAGTTTGTTTCTCTAATTCTGTCTTAAAAATCTTAGACTTCTCAAGAGCACTAGATTTCTCTTTAATCAGAAAAACATTCCCATATATGAGATAGTCATCAATAAAGGTGACGAATTACCTATTATCATATAAGGTGGGTGAAAAATGCTTATAATGTCTCTATGAATAGGCTGTATAAGTTCTTGACTCTTGGTTGATCCATATTTCTTAGTCTTTGTTAATTTTTCCATTATACAGTTAACATAGGTCCCCAGATCTTGAAAAGTTAGAGGTAGAGAATTTCCTCTTTAATCAATCTAGCAACCCTCTTTTTAGGGCTATGCCTTATCCTTCTGTGTCATAACTAGGATGATTTCTCTCTAATCAAAAGGCTTTTAACACTAACACTTTCAGCATTCAAAAATAGCCAGTACTATTGGCAGCCGAACAAAGCCTATTTAAATATTAAACAAAGACAACTGCCAACAAACTGTGAATTAAACCACAAATCAATTTTTTTCATTTGCAAACATGAGTCTGTAACTATATTTACCCAACAATGAAACAAAAATTATCACGGTCTAATCATAAGTTTGCCTATATTCATTAGAGCATGAGACCTGAATTTCTTATTTTGTCATCCCCTCTTAGATTGATTTTTAGCCATACCAACCTTATTCACCATGTCTAACTTCTCTGATTTCAATTTCTCTTTTTTAGCCATACATCTAGAAATCAAGTCATTAATAGTTCAATCTCTCTTACAATATTATAATTGTTTTAATTTTATTGAACTATATAGATAAATAATTGAGAGTGTAATAGACAATACAATTGTCATTAAGAAGTATAACATGATTCTACAACTTTGATAATATCCCTACAATATTCAAAATGAATTCTCTAACCTTTTTAGAGCTGTCATATCTAGCACCAAATAGCTCACTCATTAAATAGGAAACTTCAGCATGATCTGAAACTTGATATCTTTGCCTAATGATATCAAGAAATTATTTAGCATTTGTTGACTCTGGTAGACTACTTAAAAAATACTTAGCCATAGTCCTTTTCATGGCAATAATATTAAGTCTGTTAGATCTTTTCCATTTGGCATGATACTCTTTCTTAGCAGCGAAACTTTCATCAATGGGATTTGAAAATTCATTAACTCGCAAGACCATATCAATATCAACAATACCTAATGTAAATTCTATATTAAACCTTCATCTCTTAAAATTGTCACCAGTCAAGAGTTTAATAGCAACATTATTATTGTTCACTGTAATAGTAACTACATGCACGAGTAAACAATACAATTGATGGGTAATGCAGACAATTAACCAATTAGAATAGCCCAAACCCTTATAAGCTATTCTAAATTGGGATCATTATTACATCATCATAAACTCTCATTTGGATAAAAAACATGACATACTATAAGAATCCCAAAACATAAGGTTATAAGACCATATGAGGATCTTATAAACAATTGATTTTTGAAAAATATATCTCCTTTAGGCAGAGAAACTTTCTAGACCAATGTTCATCCTCTCTTTAAAGAAGACACATGTCAATTGAATAAATACAACCACATTTAGGTGTATTGGATTAATTCATGAGTATAAATGAGGGAACATGTCGATTGAATAATACAACAATATTTAGGTGTACAGGATTTATTTATGACCATAAACGAGAGAACATGTCGATTGAATAAATACAACCACCTTTAGATGTATTGTATTTATTTATGACCATGAACAAAGTATTACATATCACTGACCTTATGCTACCATTAGTCTTAATATACAAAGTACCATTACCATATGAAATATTTCATGAGTCTTGATGGATCTACCATTATAATAGTTAAACATTCTGATAATCTATTAATTTGTTTTTATGATACTCAACAAAATTGTTCTAATAAAGATTTCATGAGATATTAACCATTATTATCTTTGACAATATTTTAAAATAAAGTTGCATCAAACACAGTGAACAAAACAACAATTTATGAAATTTTAATGCTTATATGCAACAATTTATAGCAAATAAAATCATACACATGCTATAAATGAAATTTAATATAATAAAACAAGCACGTACACTTCTAGTAAGCAAACTAACATTGGAATATGCTAAACACTGTCCAAAAAATAGCCTTCATGCACCTTAAAACAATGTCACACACTTCAAAATGCCTTTACACGCTCCCACGTGCCAAGCAACCATGCTCATGGTAGGGCCCATCCAAGGATTTTTCCTTTCATTTAGGAGTTCTATAGTTTTGTTTATGTGGTAAGGGAGAGACTGCAACCAGTTTTTACATGTGACCAGGATATCATAATGGTTAGTTCGATAGATCGTATGACATGTGTGCATGACAACACGCAAAGTGTCAATTGCTTTTACTAGGATATCAAATATGTTGAGATCAACTTAGCCCTTAGCATTATTTGTGAATGGCCTATGTATAGGTCATGAAGGTGCCAAACAGGACCACATTGAGATTCACTAGTGAAATGTCAGTATTAACTTTATGCTTTGTGTTGGGTGTCCAGAAGTCACCTAGCAACTGAGTGTTTTTCACTCGCGTGTTCCTTTTTTATGGTTTTACAGGTAGACATGAGTAATGGGGTATGTGGAGGAGCCAACAGTTCAACTGAGCAACTTTATGAAGGTGAGGGGCAAAATCGTTATTTTTAGATTTTATGTTATTTATGTGTTTATGTTTTAGTTATGCACTTCATGGATTTTCAATTTGTTTTTAAACATTTTGTTTGTAATAATAGGGGATTTTTATGCATTTAATGTATTTATTTAGTTACACATTTTTACATGTATTTAAATACAAGTTTTTAATTACATGTTCTTAATTTCTACTGTACACGTCTCTTTGAATCAGATTTTATGATGTTACAATTGTTCCTTAAAATTATCATTTTGAGATGAAACTAAAAATATCCTTAAAATCGAATGTTAAGCATTGGCAGACGAATATAAAATTTTTCCCTTCAAATAATTATTTTCAAACAAAACTGAAATCATTCCTAAAAATTTTGTCTCTAAATTGCACATTTGTTGTAGTGCTAAAATTGATTTTGAGCTTCAAAATAAATGCAACTTTCTTCTACAATAAATTAAAATCTAACAATTATTTCTCAAACAGCTATATCATCAACAACAAATTGTAATGATAAATTACACAAATCACAAATATAAATTAACAATTAGAACAAGATCCCAGTTTCTAAATTTTGATTAATGAACTCTTGGAAGGACAACAGTGAGTCCAACACTTATGGCAAATAGAATGAGCAATATGCCAATGAAATTGACAATAAGAGCTTCCTGGCTGCGAAAGAGGCCCAAGAAAAGGAATTTCTCAAGCAGACCAGTCTCAGCTGCGCATATTGCTAAGATGAAAATCGCCAGTCCGAAGAAAACATGCCATGGCAAGAACGAGGCTCTGCTTGACGTTTCTGCTCTCGGGAACACGTAAGAGAAGAAACCAAGCAGCCACTGTAAAAATGTTACAAAACTTTAGTTAATTGAAAATTAATGTGGCTGGCCCATTGAAAATCGCCAATCAGAATTTCCATTGATTTATTCAATTAAATATATACAGAGATACCTGTAAACCATATAAGCAGATGGTGCCCATGCCCAACCAAGAATGTAAAGAATACATATTGGGAAGACCTGCTTCATTGTGAAACTTGAAAACTACATAAATTCCCACAATTCCACACAGAAGAGCTACTAAATGCAGCAACAAATGAACTGTCTTTTGAGCTCGTCTTGTGGCAGGGATTGTCTTGTGTGCCATTATAGCTTTCAAATTAATCATAATCAGTTAGCTCTAATATTTATAAATATCTTTTATACATATATATATATATATATATATATATATATATATATGTTATTCAATAAAATCGTATGCTTGTCGTTACCTTCTCCACCAATTAATATATATCCGATTATCATGAAAAATGGATGCAACTGCAAATGAGAAAATAGAAGATTAGAGAGCAATATTACTAAAACCATTGGAGATAACAGAATTCATGCAAGAGATTTTAAGAGAACTCACGTTGAAAATCTTGAATTTGTTAACAGAATTAAATGCAAAACCGTTCCTTTTTTCCAGAAGCCATACAAGCACAAGTGTTGCCACTGCAATCACTAACAAATGGGCGAAAATGGTAGAAGGAGTAGCTGAAATTTTGTAACTACGGCTTCTAGGCGCCATGGCACTCCCTTGTGTTGAAGTAAAGAAATTAAATTGTAATGAAGTAATAATCAATGAATGAATGACCGATTCAATTCTCTTGAAACAATCTGTGCTGTGGTGCTATATAATATATATTTATTCATGTAAGTGTACAAAGAAACCAATAAACTTTGCTTCGTCTAGACAGCGTCATAAATTATGTATTCATTCAACGCGTTAAAGATTAGTAAATTGTTAAGAACAAAGCCAATGTGAAATACACAATGACAGATTTTTGTAATTTTTATGATAAAGATACTACCAAAGTTGGAACTTATCACAAAGACCGTCCTGCCGGCAAGTTTTTATGGTGGAAAGTACAATGATTTGATCAACATTTTTGTCTCATCCTTATTATTTATTTTACTGTTACCCATCAATCATATCATTATATTTGTTATAACGCGTAGATATATTATGTTTCTGGTTGATAATTTTGACAAACCATGAACAGTTGTGATCATAAGCTTTTGGTTTATGCTAACAAATGTTATGTGCACATAAAAATATTTTTCGATCGCTTTCATGATATATTTGTTACCTCTCTAAAACATGACATTATATCAGTTACAATTTACACCTGACATGTTTTCTACTGTTGTGAATTATGTTAGAAATGGAATAGGTGGATCATACTAACCCAAAAAAAAGGAAGGATAGGTGGATCATAATCAGCTATTACAAGTGTCAATACTCAAATGTGTCTGAGTTAATATATAAACTACCCATTTCTTCTTCATTTTGCAAACCTGAATACCATCTTTTATTCATGAAATTTCTTCTGGTTTTATCTTTAGCACCTGTGTGTTTTACATAGCAGCCTTGTTTTGCTTTGTTGCTAATTTTCTTCTTAGATTCTTCTGGCAGGTACGTAGCTTTACAGATCAAAGAGTTCTGGGGTCAACTAAGGTAGAAGGGATTTCAATATATAAAGGTTCAAAAGGATCTTGAACTTCTATGTCTAAGCAGGAAGCTTGCAAAAAATGAGTGGAATATTCATGCCTTATTTAGATTTGTATAACTTTTGTTACTAGAGTTTAAGTTTCAGGTGACCAAGCCAGCTCGAGTGTTGTTGTATTAAGTTCATATTTTATTGTACTCAAACATTTTTTTGGTGTTATAATGGATTTAAATTTGTTAAACTTTGTCCCATACATGTAAATTATGATTGAGGTTGAACCATATAAAAAATGATCTCTCTCTTTACTTTATTGCCTATTTTATTTTCTTTTACATGTATGTATGAAATTGTGGTTGAATTAATTGATTATTAGTAGTGCTCACAAGGTTTCTACAAAACCAGCCTATACAATGAGAACTAAAAAGTACAATTTGACAATTCCATCTATAAATGCAAACATCAAAAGAAGACAATGACCAAAGTCTGAGAGTTCGATTATATATTCGATGGAAAATCAACAAATATCATTTTTCCACCAAAGGTTTGGTGCCCAAACACTTTTCTATCCACGGTTAGCATTAATTACATTTTCCCACCCAAATTATAACTCTGTTAATAGAAAAGTTTGAATAAAAGGATAAAAATGTAATTTTGTGTTATAAAAATTTATTGACCCTGCAAACTTTTGGACACATCTTCCCAAATCTTTCTCAAATTCTCATTTATCTCAACCGTTGTAGAAAATGAGATTCATCTACTGTCATACTTGTTGGAATTTGGCCGCCATTCTCAATGGCTACTATTTTGTCTACTATTGGTGACCTTAAACTCATATTTTTCAACCATTTCATCTTTCTTTTGTTGATCTCTCACTTGTTCAATATCATTATTTTGATGTAGTTGACCACCTTTGGATTCAACACTATTAATCCTTCCACCACTTCGTCATCTCTAGGTCATCATCTTTCTCACCAGTGTCCTTGTTTGTCACCCCCATCACCTTCCATTCACCGCTCTTGTGAAGTCTGGTTTGTATTTGTTGATTGGTATTTGTCGGGTTTGAATTGAGTTTTTTTTTTTAATTGAAATTAGAACAAAGTTAAGTTGATTAGTATATTTGTGGTTTTTAGAGTTTGATTACCGTTTCTTGTGGTTTGATTGTTACTGGAGAAGTTGATTGAGTTGTCTTGATTCTGTGCACTTTGGGTTTTTGATAATAAACCCATGAGAAGTTTTTCATTCCTTGTATTGAAGTTGTTTGTTTTATTGTCCTATTGAGTTTTTCTTGCCACTCACATTTCATTCCATAAACACTCACCCATAGGCTGCATATTTTTATCAAAATCATTGTTGAAAAAGGGGTTGATTTGTTTTTTTTTTTAAATTCTACCAAAATTGCTATTTTCAGTTGTCGTATTAGTATATCAATTTTACGAATCTGTTATTTTAATTAACTAATCAAAATACATAATAAATAAAAATAAATTAGGTAATTTAAATATAAATAATTAGTATTTAAATAATTTTATATGAAAAAAAATATACAATAACAAGAAGTCAACTTAAAAGGGTGTTATTGTAGTTACATATTTTATAATACATTTTTTATTAACAGAGTTATAATTTGGATGAAAAAAATGTTAATAATACTAGTTATAGGCGAAAAAATGTTTTTGTATCAAACCTTTGGTGGGAAATTGTTAATTACTCAGTGAAATATGAATTATTCAAAGAGTTAGTCGGATAAATTAGCGTGACTTGATAAACATATTAGAATTCAAATATGCCTAACATAAAGTATATCGTGTAAAAGTCAACCTACTGACTATCAAAATAAAATACAAGTCAAACTTTCATACCCATATAAATTGAATTTTTACCCATTACTCCCCCCTCCCTCTTTTTTTTCTTTTTAAATCAGCCCAACATTCTTTTGTAAATTGAATTTGTTTAACTGATTTGAAAATTAAAATATACAACTCTGTAAATTATTAATATTATTACATTCGCTTGTTTATCAAATATCTGAATAAGACGAATTATTTATGAATTTGATTGTTGTTCACCTAATTAATTTTTGAGTTGTTAGTGTGGGTTATGTAATTTCTCACACTTGGCCTACCCATAGGCAAATTGCGTGAAATCTTTATTATGGATTTACACTTGGTGTAACCCATACATGGGGGTTATGTGTAAACATTTCAATCGAAGAGGGGGTTATTGGAGTGAATGTAAAAGTTTCAATCTAAGTGGGGCTTTTAGATTTCTCCCACTTGGCACACCCATACAGAATCTTGTAAAATCTCAAGTGTAAATTTACAATCAGCATAGCCATATGTGGGGGACAAATGTAAGCATTGCAATCCAAGAAGACGTTAGAAGGGGGTAAATGTGAGAATTCCAATCTAAGTATTTAGGGGCTCATTATAATTTCTCTCACTTGGTGTACCCATATGTGAATCAAATGAAATCTCAAGCATAGACCGACACTTGACATAGCCAAATGCTAGAGGTAAGTGTAAACATTTCAATCTAGAGAAGGGGGGGGGGGGGGGGGGGGGGGGGGGGTGGTGTTAAATAAGAAGTAGATGTATGAGTTTCAATCCTAGGAGGGGTTTATGAATTTCTTCCACTTAGCGTACTTATCTGTGAATTGCATAAAATCTTGGGCGTTTGCATTCTTCTGTAAATTATAATTGTTTCAATGATTTGTAAATTATTATACGTGTTTCGTTTTATTATAAATTACCACTAGAATATATAACATTGTAAATTATTGATATTATTCCAATTTTTTTGTCATAGTAAAGTGATACAAAAATCATTGTCTCTATGGAAGAGTTTAAAATTTAGTAGATCATTAAAATTTCTAAAAAAAATGTCCTAGATTTGAGTGTTTGTCATATTTATGAAACTCTCTAATTAATTATTTAAAAAAAATCATTATTTCTTATAAGATAGTTCAAAATCACATAATCGAATCAATTTAAGGGTTTTTTAAAAATTGAACCAAGTTTTTTATTCGATTATTTAATTTTGAACCAAATTTTATGTTAATATTATAATAATACCACTACCATTTGTGAACTTAAAATATATGCTAGGAACATAGAAATATATTCTGAAATTTGGAAGGGTCAGAAACAAGGGAAGACTATGCATTGTACATGATTATTAATAAAGAATGAAGATTAATAATGTTAATATACTTGTTTAATATTTTATTATCATAACCAAGTTATTTTATTTGATCCCTTTATCAATTAGGCTGTCAATTGTTCATTTTCAGGATTCACTATATGGCCACTGTAATAATGCATATTACATTCATTTTTTTAACACCTTGCAATCAAATTTTTGTCAGAATATCATTTTTTTCTATTTTTTTTTCAATGATACAGTACAATGATTATATAAGAAGTCATAACGCTATTTTTGGTTATACAGATTTCATGGCTATAATTACAGGCAGCTATAGGAAAAAAATCTCTCATTTAAGGTTCATTCTAAAATAGCCTCCAATCTCCCCTGATTTCTCTCTTGATGACAACTCACGCCAACACACCCCCTCAAGTTGATGCATACAGATCTCTAATGCACAACTTGTCAAGTGAGTTGTGAAAATCCTTGTTTGAGATAGCCTTGGTAAGGATGTCTGCTAGCTGGTCTTCGGACTTTACAAATATAAATTTGATGATCTTGGCTTCTAGATTCTCCTTGATAAAGTGTCTGTCTACTTCTACATGCTTAGTTCTGTCGTGTTGAACTGGGTTATGAGAGATGTCAATGGCAGCCTTATTATCACAGAAAAGATTCATCTCTGAAGTAGGTGCAAAACCAATCTCTGTTAGCAGCAGCTTGAGCCAAAGAAGCTCACATAGTCCCTTGGCCATTCCGCGAAACTCTGCCTCAGCACTAGAGAGTGCTACCACTTTCTGTTTTTTACTTCTCCATGTAACCAGATTTCCACCAACAAATGTGAAATAACCAGAGGTAGACCTTCTATCCGAGAGATTCCCTGCCCAATCTGCATCTGTGTAACCTTCAATCTTCAAATGATGGTTCTTTGAAAACATAATGCCCTTCCCAGGAGTGCCCTTCAAGTAGCGCAATATGCGAATTACAGCATCCATATGGTCCTCACTTGGGGAGTGCATAAACTGACTAACTACGCTCACAGCATAAGCAATGTCAGGTCGAGTATGGGAAAGATAAATTAGCTTGCCAACTAGCCTCTGATATCTTCTCTTATCTGTTGGTACTTGGTCTGAATATTCCTTTAGTTTGTGATTTTGTATCATCGGAGTGTCCGCAGGCTTACATTCTAGCATTCCCACTTCAGATAGTAAGTCTAAAATATATTTCCGTTGTGAGAGGAATATGCCCCGATTAGACCTAGCCACCTCTATTCCCAGGAAATATTTCAATCCCCCTAAGTTTTTCATCTCAAATTCAGCTGTTAACTTCTTTTGAAGCTGAGATATTTCTTCTGTATCATCCCCTGTAATTATCATATCGTCGACATATACTATCAATGCTGTTGTCTTGCCCATTCGATGCTTTAGAAAAAGAGTATGGTCCGAGTTACTTTGGTGGAAGCCATACTTCTTCATTGCCAAACTAAATCTTCCAAACCATGCTCTAGGGGATTGTTTTAATCCATAAAGAGCTCGCTGCAATTTACACACCATTTGTGGTTTTGAGGAGATCGTATAACCTGGTGGAACCTCCATGTATACCTCTTCCTCTAGATTGCCATTGAGAAAGGCATTTTTTACATCAAATTGATGTAATGGCCAATCTAAGTTTGCTGCAAGTGACAATAAAACTCTGACTGTGTTAAGTTTGGCCACCGGTGAGAATGTCTCCTGATAATCTACTCCATAAGTTTGCGTGTATCCCTTAGCTACCAGCCTAGCTTTATACCGTTCAACAGTTCCGTCGGCCTTGTATTTGATAGAAAATACCCATTTGCATCCTACTTTTTTTGCTCCTTCTGGTAGTGGAACTAAAGTCCATGTCTTATTTTTTAGCAATGCTTCCATTTCCTCCTCTATTGCTCGAGTCCACTTTGGATCCATTAAGGCTTCATCAATACTAGTGGGAATATGATGGGAGGATACTTCGCGGATAAAGTTCCTAAGAGGCCCAGACAGGTTCTTTGTGGACACATAGTTTGCAATTGGATATCTTGACCTTTTCTTCTCCACCTCAGGGGAGTATTTGTTTGGTGGTTTGCCTCGGTTACACCTGAAAGGTAAGTTATAACTAGAAGAAATATCCAGGTTATCATTTTGAAGAGTAATATTGGAACTTACCACAGGAACATTCTCAGGAGTTGGGTCTGTAGGTACTGCAGAGAGGGGAGAGCGAGGTGCTTCAAATTCTGCTTCTGATTGTTATGTTTCTGGTTGTTCTGTTTCCATTCCAGGTGTTGTATTTTCAATTCTGGGAATACCTGCAGCTTCATCTCTTGGAGTACCTTTATCTCCATTGCTTGACATTGTGCTTACATTACCATGTGTCTCATTATTTACATTACCATGTGTCTCATTAGAACTAGAGTCCATGGAGTTTGCCCAGTCCCATTTTAGCCAATTCAATGCTTCATCTTGTGTCTCCCCTTGAAGAACAGAATTGGGTGAATAGAAATGTTCTGATTCCATAAAAGTGACGTCCATAGTTATATAGGTTCGTTGTGTGGTAGGATCAAAGCATCGGTAGCCCTTTTGATGGGTAGCATATCCCAAAAACAGACACCGACGTGCACAGGGATCAAGTTTGGTTCTTTGATTTTTGTGAAGATGAACATATGCTACACACCCGAACACCTTAGGTGGAAGCATTAATCTATTCGACAAAGGAGTAAATTGAGAGAGAGCTTGTAGAGGAGTCTTAAAATCTAAGGCTTTAGAGGGCATACGGTTTAAAAGATGAACAGCCGTAGCAACAGCAGCAGCCCAGTATTGTTTAGGCATGTGAGCTCCGAGCAAAAGTGCCCTTGTGGTCTTAAGGATGTGTCTATTCTTCCGCTCAGCAACTCCATTTTGTTGAGGAGTTTGTGGACACGAAGTCTCATGAATAATACCACATTCTTGGAAGTATGCTTGGAAGTTGTGATTAACATATTCTCCACCATTATCCGATCTCAGAACCTGAATTTTTCCAGAGAATTGAGTCTGAATCATAACATGAAAGGACTTAAATACATGCAGCACTTCAACTTTATTTGTGAGCAAATATAGCCATGTCATACGAGTACAGTCATCCACAAATGTCACAAACCAGCGTATACCAGACACATTAGGCACTGGGGAAGGACCCCACACATCAGAATGTATCAAGGCAAAAGGAACTTTACTTTTATTCAAACTCACTGGGTAGGAAACCCGATGGCTTTTAGCCAAAATACAAGTTTCACATGTAAAGTCAAAAGTCTAGAGATTTGAGAATAATTCTGGAAATAAATATTTCATGTAGCTAAAAGATGGGTGTCCCAATCGACGATGCCAAAGTAAAATCTGCTGTTCTTTATTACCAGTGAGGAGATGCACATAATTTGCTCTACCGATACTGAAATCCTCCATATAATAGAGTCCCCCTCTCTTAGTACCACGCCCAATGATCTCCTTGGTGAGAATATCCTGAAGAAGACAAAAATTGGGGTAAATTAGCACTGCACAATTTAGATCAGTAGTAATCTGGCTAACAGATAGCAGTTTATGTGAAAGAGAGGGAACAAGTAGGGTATTATGTAGATGAAGAGAAGGAGATAAGGTCACTGTGCCAGCTCCTGTAACTGGAGAGATCACACCATTGGCATTGGCGATGCTAGTGCGTCGAGGTAAAGTGGTTTGAGTGAAATCTGTGGCAGTAAAGGTCATGTGGTCGCTAGCTCCAGAGTCAAGCAACCACATATCGTTATCAACATTTGGGTGAGTACTATGTAGGGCATTACCTGGAATGGTAATTGCTTCTTGAGAAACAACACCTGTTGGTATGAGAGATAAATGAGGTTCTGTAGTGATCGCAGCTGCTGTACCCGTGCTTTCAGTTATACCAGTGGCCACTTTTGCCATGCCTCCATCACGACGCTTTTTAGCTTGAAGTTCATGCCACCAATCAGGATACCCATGAAGCTTGAAGCAATTTTCCCGAGTGTGTTTGGTGATCCCACAGTAAGTGCACTTGGTTCCATCAGATGGGCGAGATTTGGAAGAGGAGTGTGATTTTCCACTACTCAAGGTAAGAAATTCGGAGGATCCTTGTTTAAGACTTTTTGTGGTAAGAACTGCTCCTGAAGTATTATCGACATTACCATTGGCCATTACAGTTTGTCTGATGGCTTCTCTACGAACATGTGCATAAGCCTGTTCAACAGTAGGAAAGGGACGCATCTGCAGTACATCTCCACGGATGTTATCCAATCTGTCATCAAGCCCATCCAAGAAGACATATACTCTTTCTTCCTGCAGTAGAGCATTATAGTGTTGAATATCCACAACACACTCCATTGGATTTGGTCTTCGAAAGTCTATTTCACGCCATAACCCCTGAAGGTTATTATAGTATGTCTCCAGGGAACCACCAGCTTGCTTTAGTTGCGTCACACGACGTCTGAGTTCATATACTTGAGATGTATCACTACCATCAAAATAGGTGGTAGCAATAGAATCCCAAACTGATTTTGCTGTGGGAAAGCGAATAAAATTTCCAATCAATGATGGGTCTAAGGAGTTAATCAACCACCCTTTGACAATGGCATTGTCAGTACGCCATTTTCGAAAGGATGGATCAGTCTGAGGAGGTTGGGGAATATCCCCATTAATATAGCCAATCTTGTCTTTTCCTGAAATATATAGCTCAACAACTTGGGACCAAAGGGCATAGTTGGAGCCGTCTAGCTTGACACCAATTGGAGCCGCAACAGGTTCAGTGGTTAAAGTCGGGGTCTGCACTTTGGCGAGTGCATCAGTCATTTTGGTAGTTAACTCAGATAGAATAATATCTGACTGTGAGACATTATCTCGATTCGTGGGTTCGTCATCCTCCATTTTTTGCTAAGAAGAGAAATTCGAAATTAGAGATTTGTGACAATGGAGACCAGAGTTTTGGAACTTGGCTCTGATACCATGTCAGAATATCATTTTTTTCTATTTTTTTTTCAATGATACAGTACAATGATTATATAAGAAGTCATAACGCTATTTTTGGTTATACAGATTTCATGGCTATAATTACAGGCAGCTATAGGAAAAAAATCTCTCATTTAAGGTTCATTCTAAAATAGCCTCCAATCTCCCTGATTTCTCTCTTGATGACAACTCACGCCAACAATTTTCTATATGTTTCAATAAAATTGTAGATAAATGTTATTTCATGAATTTTTTTTTTTAGTAATAAGTTCAACAATTTCGGTTAATTGTAATTTTTTTTTAATTTTTGCTTTCGTTTATATTTATCAGAAATTAATTTGAGTTGTCCTTTCTTCCTCTTTATATAAATTAGTCAAATATTTTTATAATAAATGATAAATTAGAAGTATACATGCAACAACTAGACAATGGGACGAAGACAAAGATAGAATCCGAAAATGCATGAAAGAAGCCGAGAAGAAAACTTCAATTGAAATATCAATTTGAACTAATTCAACATGCCACCAATGACAATCAAAATTATGTTAAAAAAATAATAAAAATACAATAACTCTTAGAAGAAAATTTCAAATTTTCATTCTAATACATGTAGTACCCATAGATAAGTCTATGACATTTTACTCTTTTCTTTTGATTTAAATTGAGTTCATTAAAATTCTTCAGAGTGATACACACTTGTGTGTAAAGGTATACACAACTATTTATCATCAATAATTTTGAATTTTTCAGATAATATTAGAGTCACGACAAAATTGAGTGTTGTTTTAGTTGTGTGATATGACACACGTATGTGTATTGTAGATACACCCCTGTGTGTAATGTCCAAAAGACAAAATAAAAACACATTTAACATAATCTTTTTCATTCTTTTCACACTTGACGATCCTTAAACGAGAGAGCAGTGAGAGAAAAGTCTTGTATTAATTGAAAAAGAGTTGTCGATAGTTGGAAATCACTGTACCCACACGAAGAATTGCTTAGATGTCAAAAGACAAGTAAGTTGACACCTTTTTATTAGTTGAGCATGTTTTTTTTTGGAGTTTGTGAATCTTGAACACGAAATATGATAATCTCGTGTAGTAGTGATGTCCTATTGGTTGTTACACTTATTTTATGTGCTTAAGATAATGTTAAATCCGTTTAAAATTTGTTGGTTGATGTATTAGCCTAAAAATGTTTATGTTTATGTCATTGGTGTTGTTGATGTGTGATTTTAAGTAATTGTTGTGATGGTAGCCATGAAAAATGCCTATGATACCTAGATATATCTTATATTCTCTAGAAATACTACCTTCCGAAGGAAAGTGTTACTAAATTGATTACTTTAAGCATGCAATAAATAAAAACAATTAATAATAACTCAAAATAATTGAATAAAATCTCATTTATTAAAATTGGTAAGTTATTGAAATACCATTCTCGACATTAAATTGAAAACATTCAAAAGATGTATGAGTTTCAATCCTAGGAGGGGTTTATGAATTTCTTCCACTTAGCGTACTTATCTGTGAATTGCATAAAATCTTGGGCGTTTGCATTCTTCTGTAAATTATAATTGTTTCAATGATTTGTAAATTATTATACGTGTTTCGTTTTATTATAAATTACCACTAGAATATATAACATTGTAAATTATTGATATTATTCCAATTTTTTTGTCATAGTAAAGTGATACAAAAATCATTGTCTCTATGGAAGAGTTTAAAATTTAGTAGATCATTAAAATTTCTAAAAAAAATGTCCTAGATTTGAGTGTTTGTCATATTTATGAAACTCTCTAATTAATTATTTAAAAAAAATCATTATTTCTTATAAGATAGTTCAAAATCACATAATCGAATCAATTTAAGGGTTTTTTTTAAAATTGAACCAAGTTTTTTATTCGATTATTTAATTTTGAACCAAATTTTATGTTAATATTATAATAATACCACTACCATTTGTGAACTTAAAATATATGCTAGGAACATAGAAATATATTCTGAAATTTGGAAGGGTCAGAAACAAGGGAAGACTATGCATTGTACATGATTATTAATAAAGAATGAAGATTAATAATGTTAATATACTTGTTTAATATTTTATTATCATAACCAAGTTATTTTATTTGATCCCTTTATCAATTAGGCTGTCAATTGTTCATTTTCAGGATTCACTATATGGCCACTGTAATAATGCATATTACATTCATTTTTTTAACACCTTGCAATCAAATTTTCTATATGTTTCAATAAAATTGTAGATAAATGTTATTTCATGAATTTTTTTTTTTAGTAATAAGTTCAACAATTTCGGTTAATTGTAATTTTTTTTTAATTTTTGCTTTCGTTTATATTTATCAGAAATTAATTTGAGTTGTCCTTTCTTCCTCTTTATATAAATTAGTCAAATATTTTTATAATAAATGATAAATTAGAAGTATACATGCAACAACTAGACAATGGGACGAAGACAAAGATAGAATCCGAAAATGCATGAAAGAAGCCGAGAAGAAAACTTCAATTGAAATATCAATTTGAACTAATTCAACATGCCACCAATGACAATCAAAATTATGTTAAAAAAATAATAAAAATACAATAACTCTTAGAAGAAAATTTCAAATTTTCATTCTAATACATGTAGTACCCATAGATAAGTCTATGACATTTTACTCTTTTCTTTTGATTTAAATTGAGTTCATTAAAATTCTTCAGAGTGATACACACTTGTGTGTAAAGGTATACACAACTATTTATCATCAATAATTTTGAATTTTTCAGATAATATTAGAGTCACGACAAAATTGAGTGTTGTTTTAGTTGTGTGATATGACACACGTATGTGTATTGTAGATACACCCCTGTGTGTAATGTCCAAAAGACAAAATAAAAACACATTTAACATAATCTTTTTCATTCTTTTCACACTTGACGATCCTTAAACGAGAGAGCAGTGAGAGAAAAGTCTTGTATTAATTGAAAAAGAGTTGTCGATAGTTGGAAATCACTGTACCCACACGAAGAATTGCTTAGATGTCAAAAGACAAGTAAGTTGACACCTTTTTATTAGTTGAGCATGTTTTTTTTTGGAGTTTGTGAATCTTGAACACGAAATATGATAATCTCGTGTAGTAGTGATGTCCTATTGGTTGTTACACTTATTTTATGTGCTTAAGATAATGTTAAATCCGTTTAAAATTTGTTGGTTGATGTATTAGCCTAAAAATGTTTATGTTTATGTCATTGGTGTTTTTGATGTGTGATTTTAAGTAATTGTTGTGATGGTAGCCATGAAAAATGCCTATGATACCTAGATATATCTTATATTCTCTAGAAATACTACCTTCCGAAGGAAAGTGTTACTAAATTGATTACTTTAAGCATGCAATAAATAAAAACAATTAATAATAACTCAAAATAATTGAATAAAATCTCATTTATTAAAATTGGTAAGTTATTGAAATACCATTCTCGACATTAAATTGAAAACATTCAAAAGATGTTGTAATATGTAGTCATAAACTAAAAATATAATATGTGTAATTTGATACATGTATGAAAATCTGAATAAAATAAAAGTTGAAAAGAGTGAATTGCTCTCAATGATCTACACCCATAGACCATCACTCATCCCATAGCCATCACGATTACCTGTATTTACACATATGAAAGTAGGGAAGTGAGTGGTGAAACACTCAGTAAGTAGGAGACTAAACTAATAATTTTTATTGAAATCTCCAAAATACCCTTAAACTTGACCCATACTAACTCTGTCATCTAGAATCAACATTAAACTTCTTTGTGGATAATGATAGGTCCTATGTAATGTCTCTGTACTCATACTGTACTTTATAGACTATCTATGTTATATGTCATAACTCTCGAGTCGAACTATATCCTTCTCGGTCATTAAGGAACTATTCTCCCAGATTTCTATCTAGTGTGACTATACTAAACTCGGTAGAAGTATTTGAATTTAAAAACTGTAACTGAAGTTATATACTAAGTCGATTGGTTTGAATCGAATAGAGGGATTTGACACCTTGATCATATGAGCTATTTTTCTGTTTCACTACACCAACTATATCTTAACTAGGCTCTACTGTGAGCAAGTACCTTTCTGTAGGTATGATGTCCTACTACGGATTGTGTAATGACTGTATACTCATAGTGCCCCCTCGTAATGATCTTATGATGTCTAACACGTATGTATCTCGAGCCTTAACTAACTCTAGCTTAATTTCGATAATTGTACCTTATGCCATTTTATAACTTAACTCTTAGGTACAAAGGGTACTACTATGTCCCGGAGGTCTTTGTATTATTACACAAGGCTAAAGCTAGACTCAAATCGAGCCTGTTTGAGCTCAAGCTTGACTTGAACAAGCCTGAAATGAGCCAACTCTAAAAAGGCTCGGTCCGGCTTGAGCTACTCATCAAAATTTTCTATTAAAAATTTTAATACAAAACGATATCGTTTTAACCAAAATATATTAAAACGATTCGTTTTAATAACGAAATAGTTAAAAACTCGAGCTTGAAATGAGCTGAGCTGAATTGGAATCGAGTTCAAGCTTAACTTTCACGAGCTTAATGAGCTTGAGCTCAAACTCAAGCTCTACTATATATAAACCGAGTCAAGCTCGAGCTCAATCTCGAATCCAGCTTTACTCGGGATGATTATTAATTCTCTAGCCCAGTTCCCTTATTTTTTAATTCTCCCACCCAAAATACATGGGAGTGTACCTTTAGACACACAACGATGCGTCTCTTTGATTTACTCGCACACAACCAACTCTCTATAGTTTTTCCACATGTGCTCTTATTCATTGATACATGGGTGTGTATCTAGACTAACATGGGTGTGAGCCCCATTAGATATTTATTCTACTTTCCTTTTCTATTCTTTTCTCGACCATACTACTTTTTAGGGGTATTATGATCATTTCACCCCACACAGGATCTTACATAAGCTACACATAAGAAGTCCACGTGTCATAGTTGACTTGTAACCAATTAATGGTATTCGACCATTATTAAAACACCAAAAAATTGTTTTCAAATTTCGAAGGTCATATACACAAGCATGTGTCCCAGATGATATGGTTGTACAACGAATCCAGAATTCAAAAGAGCTGACTTGAAATCGGTCTCGATGTAATTTTCTTCACTCTAAGCATGCTAATTTTTATTTTTCTAATATACTCATATCATTCTTTAAGCATTCACTTTGATGAAAATCAAAATCATCACATCACAACTCAAAACAAAGCAACTTAGGGCATTGAAACATCAACACAAGGAACCTTCACTCTATTTAAATCATTCAATTAATAAACGTGTTTCCATCCTCACACAAACTATCAAATCAATTACAATAGCATAATATAAGAGCATAGACACGTATATGTACACATACAATCATGTCAGGGCATTAATCATCAAAGATTAGGGTTTGATCATCTCATAATCCTTAAACATGTATTTAGTTAAAGTATTTTATATGTTTAAATCATGATCTTATTTTAGGATGAAGAGATTTAGGAGGTTAATTAGATATGCCTCAGAGGTCCCCAATCAAGAAAGGATCTAAGCTAAGGCTTAAGGACAGGTATACAAAGTGTTATTTACATCATTAGTAGATAGTAAAGCTATCTAAAGTATTGTAGAGAACATTCTCAAATAGAATTGTAAGGTATCCAAACGTGTTGGGCACCCATTTCATGCCCCATCGATGCCTAAGTTACCTTTAGTTGTTAAGATCCTACCTTAGTAAGACAAAGTAAAGATAATGGGTGGCAGTAGAGGTTACTAACTAAGAAGTGATTGGACGTAGTAGAGGACATCATAAGGATTTACACTATGACAGATGCATATAAGATTCAGTATGCCAACCTTCTACTTATGGATGATGTAAATATATAACGATAGACGCTATGTGAAACCTATCGAGTATCAAAGATAACATGAGTTGACCTCAACTAGGCTTTTGAGTGAGAATACCTATCTGCAAACATTATATGAAGGCTCAAGAGTTCCTTCATTTAAGATGCAGTAGTAAGTCGGTCAAGGAGTTCTCTACCAAACTAAACTTCTTAGCCAAGTTACTCTAGAAGTAGCTAGTTTAAATTAAGGTAAGTTACAGGTTTTCCTTAGTAGACTCAGATAAAATATTTACCGAAGATATTATGATAGGAGATAATTGTAACATCCCTCCCTAAAAAGTACTACCCATCGAAGGAGAAATGTTACGAATTAATATCTGGAGCATCTATTTTTTTTTTGAAATACTTTAAAATAAACGCATTACTAAAAGTGTTTAGAAATTATTCTAAAAAAATTAAAAATCTAGAAGTGAACAAAAGATGTATATACTCATATAAAAACTCATCTGAAAGCATATGAAAACATGGAGTAATCCTATACAACTGTACAATCATCTCAAAAAGGTCAAAAGTCAACTAGAACATGTGACTGTATGCATGTAATATAAACTAGAGATAACCTACTCTAGCCGGATCTATTTTCGTTGACCTAACCCTGCCTTGCAGCTACCACAATCACCTGCAATCATAAAAGAAAAGGAAGTGAGAGATTAGAACACTCAGTAAGGGAAAAGAATTTAGTAAACTATCTCATTTCTTGTTTTAACTCCCTCTCGGGACTCAACCCCACATCATAACTTCTATAAGAAATCAAGAGGATAATCTGACTCATTTTTTACTATTTAGGTCATACTTTGTCTCATCTGGTATCTATTTGATACTTTATGGAAGCTGACTATAGGGATTTGGCACCTTTCTAAGCTCAAGCTCTCTTCATTTCTCTCACTACATCATTTTGAATATGAATTGAGCTCTACTACAAGTATGCTTTACTACGAGCAAACCCTACTAGGGGTCTATGTCCTACTATGGATGTGTCTTACTGCGGACGTGCCCTACTACGGGTGGTGTTATCTTACTAATCTTGCTTCCATCTAAATCTATTCATAACTCATCAGACCATACTCTTGGGACGACCCCTAAATCTTGAGCCCTAAATTCCTTTTCGTTATCTCTCATTTCTTTCCTTTCATTTCCTTTCTTTCTTTCTTCCTTTCTTTTTTCTCCGGTTCTCCTTTTCTTTCTTTCCGAAAAATTGTGAAATACTGTTCACAGAACTGTTTATTTCATAGGGTAGTCTTCTTTTTCATACAATTTAATAGCCTAAACAGTTTTTAATTCATACAAACTATATATCGTTGAAAAGAGGATTCAAAGAGCTTTCCAAGAAGTGATAATAACACTCATAATTCATTAGATAAGGTAGCCAAAACGTGAGATGAAATTAGTGGCAAAAACTGTTTTCACTGTTTATTTAGTAAAGCAGTCCTTTTGGTTAATATAATATGTAACAATCCAAATGATCTCTAATTCATACAAGCTATATATCATTGGAAATAGGATTCAAAGAGCTTTCCAAAAAGATATAATAGCACTTATGATTCATCAAAGAAGGTAACCAAAACGTGGGATGAAGTCAGTGGCAAAAAACTACCTTCATTGTTTATTTGGTAAAATATTTTTTTTTGTTCAATCAATTTAACAGTCCAAACAATTTCTAATTCATACACGTTATATATTATTGAGAAGAGGATTCAAGAAGCTTTCGAACAAGCTGTAATAGCACCTATGATTCATTAGGTAAGACAACCAAAACGTGGGATGAAATCAGTGGTAAAACTATAAATATTAACCAACTCTCTGCCAACAACAAAATCACACACATAGATATCCCAAATGGCAAAACAACATTTCTCAACTTTAAAATCATCATTTATAACATAAATCCAATAAATCAAAAGCCTAAAACATGCAACATATCAAGGATAACACCCCTTACCTTATTTTAAGTCAATCTTGGCAAGTTGGCTTCCTCTTCCTTGTCTTGCTTCCTTTATCACCAAAATCACCTTAAATCAACACCAAAACATACTAACATATTCATATAACATGTATCAAATATATATGTAATCATAGGTAAAGGGAAATGAAAGAGATCTTTTGGTTACCAAGGCTTCCAAAGTACTTCCTTGTTTCCTTTTCTTATTTTGTCTTCCAAAACCCCTTCAATTCCTTCCTTTATCTTCACTAAACAAAGGAAAATAGCATGAGAAATGGTGGCTACTAGAATGGACGGGAAGATGATGGAAAAGCCTTGAAGCTTCCTTTATTTTTTTTGTTTTTTCTCTCTTTATATACATCTTTATCTCTTTCTCTTTATCTCTTTTTCTTTTTCTTTTTGTGTGTATATATATATATATAAACACCCATACATATATATATTTAAAATGGGAAATATCTCAAAACAGGGTCAAAAGATATAATTATCCCTAGAATATACCTGAGGATATTACAATAATCCTCTCAAATCATTGTTAGAGGTCTTAGGCAGAATATTAAGGTTAGAAGCCATAAGGCAGAGGATGATCCTAGAGAATAGGATACTATATCAACAAATGCCAATAGTTTCATCCCTAAGACTTGGCTAGATAGTCATAGGTGATAACTTATATAGGGGTAACAAAGACCGTAAAGGTAAGAAGACCTTCCAACTAAAAAATAAGAAAAACTAGAAGAGTAAGAAATAGAGGAAAGAGGATCAACTAAGACAGATGATCCCCTCACTTGCCACAAATAAGGGTAAAGATATGTCGAAGAATGCTTTATTGGTCAATAAGTATGTTATAAGTGCAATCAACCTAGTTATTTCGCCATATAGTGTACAACCTTAATAGCACCAACCTTAGTAGACAAATAATTGGGGAAGGATAAGCCTGAGTGTATGCAAGCACTCAAACTTAGGTCGAGGCCAGCCTGACAATACTGACAGGTAAGTTAATCTTTCATTCTTATTATTTGTATACCTTGATTGACTTTAGTTCTATATATTGTTTCATTGCTAGTGGCATAGTAGAGGGATTATGGCTAGAGCCTATAGTTATTCTATAGATCAATATAAAGATACCAGATGAAGATAGAGTCCATAGTGGCCACATGCAGATTAGAGAGATGGTTTCTCTAAGGGGTCAAAAAATGGTCATGAACCTAATAGTGATGAACATGTCTGACTTTGATGTAATAGTTGACTTGAACTTCTTAAACAGATATGGGGCAGAGATAGACTACATAAAGAAAATGGTACAATTCAATTTAGATAGTGGTGAATAGTTCAATTTTGGAGTCTAGTCCATAGTATGATGATTAGTAGTGTCAAGGCAAGGAAATACTAAGTAAAGGGTGTATTGCATATTTAGCACATATAGTAAATAGATCAAAGGATGTAATCTTAGGTGTGAATGATACTTTAGTGGTGTAAGAATTCCCAACTGTATTCCCTGATAACCTTTCAGGGTTGGCACCTAAAAGAAAGATGGAGTTTAGTATTGAGCTAGCCTTAGGTACAAAGCTAATCTTAAAGGCAACATACATGTTGGCCCTAGTTGAACTACAAGAGCTAAAGAAAAAGTTGTAAGAGCTATTAGATAGTGATTTCATCAGACCAAGCCATTTACCATGGGGTGCACCAATCTATTTATAAAAAGAAAAGATGGATCGATAAAGATGTACATCGACTATAAGAGTTGAACGAGGTAACAGTGAAGAATAAGTATCCACTCTTGAGGATTGATGATTTATTTGATCAACTCAATGGTGTATAGGTATTTTTTAAGATTGACCTGAGGTCAGGTTATCATCAAGTCCAAGTTGCTAAACAAGATATAACCAAGACTGCATTCAAAATAAAATATAAGCATTATGAGCTTGTGGTTATGCCTTTCGGGTTGACTAATATCCTAGCAGTATTTATGGACCTCATGAACAAAGTGTTCCAAGATTGCTTGGACAAGTTTTTGATAGTGTTTATAGATGACATCCTAATATACTCTAAGACTCTAGAGGAGCACACACAATATTTAAGATTTGTACTCTAAAGATTAAGGGAGAAACCGTTATATGCCAAGTTTTCTAAGTGCGACTTTTAGTTATGATGTAAACCTTGACAATTTGATGCAAGACCTAACACTCAAGAAGATATTTTCCTAGAATTGAATTGGTTTCGTCACATAATTAAACTTTGACCCGAATCGATATGGAATTGAACAAACCTTGGTATTGTAAATGGTGAATGCCATAAGACGAAGCTTGATAAGTTCAAACATTATAAACTCAACAGTAAGTAATCTATTTGTAAAAGTCGGCCAAAAGATTCAATCATCATGAAAATGTTTTGTTTTTATAGTACAAGGCCAACTTAACCCTAAACTACCCATGACCTAATGAACTTCCAAACTTCCCAAGCCTATTACCTAAGTAACTACCCAAAACACTAATTAAATTAAAAGAAAATATGTCACTTGGGCTCAATAAATTCTAGCCCAATCACAAACAAGATCAAAATCATAAAACTAAAAATCTTAAATTTGGGTAAACAAAAAAACTATGAAATATGGACTGAAATGATGTTATTTGGGCCTTTAGACTGAGTGTAATAGGCAAAACAGGTTTTTGTTATAGAGCTCGAAATGAGCTTTACGTTGATATATTACAGGCCCCATAACTCCTTCTAGATCAAAAGTTATGACTATTCAAAGTTTATTCGTGCATAAGCTTAGGCCTGAATCAAGTTGACCTCTCTGTTGGCTCCTTCAAGCATCTAATCATCTTTGAGTGAGCAGAGTCTCCAAGCCTTCCACGAGTCCAACTAAGGCTTAATGCATCTTCTTAGCTCTGCTCCTCGTAATTAGCCCAACTGAAATATGTAGTGAATCTCTTTGATGGCTCGATGCGCCTATGATGCCTCCATCAAGTTAGACATATGATCTTGAGTTGGTAGCCATCATGTTTGCTCTCAAGATATGACAGCGCTATCTGTATGGGGTCAAAAGTAACACATATTACAAGAGCCTAAAGTACTTTTTTATCTAAAAGGAGCTCAATATAAGACAAAGGTGATGGTTGGTGTTAGTGAAAGATTATGAGTGTAAGATCAAATATTAACTTGGCAAAGCCAACATAGTTACAAATAGTCTGAGTAGAAAAATAGTTTTATCACAAATTATAGCTCACCGAGAGTTACAATAGGAATTAGTGAAATAACATATAGAGGTGATCATAGGGTAATTGGCAAGCTTATAGATTCAGTCAACCCATCTAGATGATATATGTATAGCCTAAGTATCAGATGATAAGTGTGTCTAATTAAGGTAGAGAGTTATTGAGGGTATCAAGCTAGATTTTAGTGTTATAGAAAACATTTTGAGATTCAGAAACTGAGTATGTGTTCCCTTAGATCAAACTTTTAGGGACATGATTCTCACCAAGGTGTATAACTCTCTTTACACTGCTTACCCCGAAAGTGTAAAGATGCACCAGGATTTGAGAAAATATTTCTAGTGGTCAAGTATGAAGAAAAATATAATAAACTTTATAGTTAAGTGTCTAATGTGTCAATAAGTTAAAATTGAATATTACAGACCATCAGGATTATTGCAGTCTCTTAGTATTCTAGAGTGAAAATTAGAGCATATCTTGATAGACTTCATGGTAGGATTATTGAGGGTCTGAGGAGGATATAATGCTTTATGGGTCATAGTTAATTGGTTGACTAAGTCGACACACTTCATTACAGTTAAGGACACTATAAGTATAGATCAGTTGGGTCAAATGTATGTTAGGAAGATAGTCAAGCTTCATAGGGTACTGGGACAATAGTTTCAAATCAAAACACTAGGTTTGTCTTAGTTTTTTGATAGAGTATAGAAACGTCCTTGGGTATGATGTTAGCATTCAGTATAAACTTTCATCTCTAGACAAATGGTCAGATTGAGAAACTGAATTAGGTTATCATGGTTGAGGGTTCATTACCTAAATAGAGGAGTGAGTTGGATAGATATGTTATTATTGATAAATTTTATGTATAATAATAGTTATTAGACAACTATCAAGATGGCCCCATATGAGGCTTTATATGACAAGAAATGTATATCACCATTTCATTGAGGTGAGATAGGAGAAAGAAATGCCTTGACTCAGGCTTTGAGACCAAAGATGACCCAGAAGATGATTGAGGATGTCAAAATGATAAAGGAAAGAATGAGGTAGCCTTAAGAGTGTCAGAAGAGTTATTTAGATTAGAGGAGACGCTTTTTTTAAGTTTAGTGTAAGTGATAAGGTATTTATTAAAGTAACTCCCTACAAGCATGTTATGAGATTCGATAGAAAAGAAAAATTATCACCAACATTTGTGAGATCATTTGAGGTTTTGGAGTGTATAGGTAAGGTTACCTATCGACTTGCATTACTAATGAGCATAGATCGCATCCATAACGTTTTCCATGCATCATTGTTGTGCAAGTACATCAGTGACCCAACTCATATGCTCAGAGTTAAAGATGTCGAGCTCGAGGATAATTTGGCATATAAGGAAAGCCCAGTTCAAATCCTAGATAGGCGAGTTAAGAAGTTCAGATGTAGACAAATTCCCTTAGTCAAGGTTTTATAAAGGAATCATTTAGTTGAGGAAGTTACATGAGAGGGTAAACAAGACATGAGGTAGTAGTTCCCATAGTTCTTTGAGTGAATTTTGAGGACAGAATTTATATAAAGGGGGAGGATTATAACACCCATAGGTAAACCCAAAGGCATTTTAGTCTTTTTTTCTTGATTTAAATTGAGTTCATTAATATTTTTAGAGTGATACACATCTATGTGTAAGGGTATACATTGTCGTGTATTGTTAGTAAGTTTAAATTTTTTAGATAAGATTAGAATCACAACAAGATTAAGTGTTGCCTTAGTTGTACGACAAGACACATACTCAGTGTATTGTAGATACACGCTTGTGTGTTACGTCTAAGAGGTAAAATTAAAACACATTTAACCTAATCTCTTTCATTCTTTTCACACTTAACCACCACTAAATGAGGGGAAAGTCTTGCAATCATCGAAAATGAGTAGTTAGTTATAAAAAATCACTATAGCCACAAGAAGAATTGCTTGAACATCGGAAGAAATCTAAGTTGGTGCCTTTTATTAGTTAAGCTTTTTTTTTTTTGGAGTTTGTGAATCTTGAACATGAAGTATGATATTCTCGTGTAATAGTGATGTCTTATTGGTTGTTATACTAATTTTATGTGCTTAAAATGATGTTAAATCCATTTAAACTCTATTGGGTTGATGTTTTAGCCTGAAAATGTTTATGTTTACGTCAATGATGTTGTTGATGTATGATTTCAAGTGTTTGTAGTAATGGTAATTATGAAAAATACTTATGATACTTAGATATATTATATGAGTTTGGTATGTGATAACATCACCAAAAGTTAGTCAGAAAAATAGAGAGTTTGTGAGCTTTTGTGATTTGCAAATGTCGACACATGATTGTGTATGGTCTCATACATGCCCATATGTCATCAATTTAAAATAGGAAATTTTGCAATTTTCTCATACTTGTTTTGAGGTAAGCCATAGATGATCATGTGGTATAAGACACTTGCTCATGTGTGACTTTTCAAAAGTGAATGTTGCGCTTTAAAAGAGGCACACGAGGGTACACCTAAGACACCTAAGACACCTAAGGCACATATTCATGTAGTCAGTTAAAAGACTATTTTACCTCTAGTTCAAGCATAATGAAGGGGAAGAATAAAAAAAAGGAAAAAAATAAGAGTCTTTATTAAGTAAGACAATCCAAATAGAATCAAAGACAGTGTTTGGCTATATGGAAGATGATACAAGATCTCAACTGAGTCAAATTTTGGGTTGAAAATAAAAAATGGTTAAGGAGCGTAGTTCACATCTAGTTAACTCCTAACTATGTGTAAAAGTGGCAAAATTTGTGAAAACAATAGGGTTGAATACCTATGAAATGCATCATACACCCGACGCTAAAGTGCATAGCCACTTAGTTCAGTTTAGATATGTATGGTAAGGATTATGGCTTATTCAAATATTTTTTCATGCGATCAATGAGATGCATCACATATGTACCCATGGTAGGGGTCATCCCAAGATTGTTTAGATAACAATTCCGAGGTTATGTGATAAGGGAAGAGATTGCTACCAGATTTTTTCTCATGTGACTACGGTGTCCCAGTTAGGTAGCCCAATAAACCGTATGACATGTGTGTAAGACATGACATATAGTGACACGCAAGGTGTCTTACGCTTTTACTAGAGGATCAGATATGTCGATTTCAGCTTAGACTTTAGTAACCTTTGTAAATGGCTTACGTTAGAGCACAAGAGTATCGAGTTGTGACCATATTCAAATTCGCAAATGGAACACTAGGTTTACTAGTTTTATGAGTATATAGGCTGTTAAGAGGTCGTTGACTTACTGGGTGTTTTCCATTCACATGTTCCTTTTGTATGTAGACAGACAAAAGATTCAGTGGTTTACTGAGCAGTTGTGCAAGGGCGAGGGGCATAATAGTTATTTCTAGATTTCTTTTATATTTATGTATTTTGACACTCCATTTCAGTTTTACAGTTAAATTATACAATGTGATTTATGATATTAAACTTTAGACAGTTTTATTTTGAAAATCAATTAAACAGGTATTTCAATATTTATTTTATCACCTTTTTGCATACTTGGATATTTATAATCATGCATTAAATTTATGTTTTAAAAGTTTAGAAATCAGGTCGTATATGCCTCTCGGAGTTATATTCCGTATGAGGATATGTATCTAGAAAGTGGTGATATAATACAAATTGCTATAAAGACTACAGAGAAGGTCTTGATCTTCAAGATGAACACTATTAGTTTGCAATTAAATTATTCACATAAGTTATTGTAAATATATCATAATTGATTATTTAATCTATTAATTCAATAGTTTAAATTAAATAAGCTATACCAAGCAAGCATTAAAATTGTTTTTCAATCAACGGAGGAGTATTAGGCAAAGTAATTGCATCTTTCATTATTCAAGACAAATGCATTTTGTTTGCAAGAAAGCCTTACTGGGCAATTATTTCATTGAACATATTTTTATTTTTTACATTATCGATAAAAATATAAATATAATATTACAATTCTATAGTTAAAATTTTATTAAAAGAAATAAATTTATATTCTAATGATTGATTCACAAATAGTTAAATAAATTAAAGTATATTTATTTATGATGAGAATTTGCAAAGGGGCATAAGAGAGTGGAACTGCCGTAGAGAAAAAGAAAATTAACAAAATCATTGGAAAAGACAGCGCTGTTTGACATCATGGATTTAAAATCAGACTAAATTGGTTTATCAAACTGCCACCTACTAGAAAAAAGAAAACCGGTTCACTGAAAACCAGTCCAATGGCCTCAGTTTGTCGTTGGAGTTGGTAAAAGTCAAGGTTTGACCCGATTGCTGACGTCAGCAAAATATTCAATGTTGAGAGTTTCAACTCAAAATTTCATCCATCAACTTAAGGTAAACTAATTTTTTGTATGTTACAATAATTTAGATAGTGTATTTAATGATTATTTATATAAAAATATTTTGAATATTATTTTAAAATTATTAATTAGTTTGAGTATTAGTCATACGATCTAACTGTGAATTGGATTGAATTACTTTTTTAATTAGATCGATTCATATTCATTTTAATTTTGAAAATATTGTTCAATATGAAACATGAAAATGGGGTCATCTACTTTTAACTACCCTTTTTTTAACTATAAAAAACTTGGTTTTGTTCAAATAACTTGTATTCAAATAAAGACAAATTGGTAATCCAATCAATTTTCTTGTTAATTTATAACTCCATGTCCAAACCAGTTTTTTTGAATACCATGTTTTCTCATTCGGTTCATTTAATGGCTATTTATGAACATAACCAAGTTTTTGAATAGAAGTCGAGTGACAATTACATTCTTTTGTAAATTAGATTTGTTTCTTTTATTTAGGTGTGAGTATGCCAAGTAATAAAATTATAATAACTCCCTCTTGACGTAAAATTCCTTCCCTATGCAACTTGCATATACCACAAAACAATACCTTCACCTTCTCTTAACATAAAATGTTTACACTTACCTGCCCTAAAAGTGGATTCCAATGCTACAATTGACACCAGAGGTGTTAGTAAATCTCGCCTATGGCTGCAAGCACCAGAAAAGTTTCTGCCTTGTCTTTCCACCATGTCAAAACATCTAGTTTTTTAGCATTATATCTTTGAACAATTTCAGGATAATGGTTAATATTGATATAATTATAAAATTGACTATAATTTATACTTTGACTAGTAGTTTATTTACCTTTGCGTAACAGAGACCATATTCGTGACTTTTTTTTACCTGAACTACTAGAACTTATCTCTAGTGCATAACTTTGTCTAGTTTTTTTATATTTTTGTTCTTAAATACTATACATATCAAGTAAAAAATCTTGAATATATTTAATAGAATTTACATTGTTATTAATTGACAAATTTTCGTTAATAACATCAAATAAATTTTGTAATCTATTAGTTTTTGCCTTAGGATTTAAAACAATAGTTGCAGAAAAAAAATAAAGGAATTTCACTCCAATATTTTTAAAATTTTTGTTCCATTTGTATACATATATTTTGAAAAGTATGATGAGAGTAATGATACCTATGTTCTTTAAAAATATCATTTATTTCTACCGTACTATATATTATAGAACAAATTGTTGGATAATATACACCAAGCAATGATCTGTAGGTGTCTTCAATAGCTCTAACAAGTCTATTGAAGTCATAGTTATTTCCTAATCTTGATCCATTAAAAAAATAGGATTTGTCGAATCTTTTGGTTGGGTATTAAAGTATCGTGTTATAGGAACTTCATACCCTTCGCATGCTTTCAACATGAGATATGTTGAATTCCACCTACTTTTAATATCTATTTTTAATTTTTTTCTTTTCAACCCCATTGATCTACATAATTGATGATATGCTTACACCCATGATGGGGATGATGAAATGTATGCAATGGTATGTCTAATTACTTTTAAATGTTTTTTAGCCAAACTCAAGCCTTCTTGAGCGATTAAATTAATAATATGACATACACACCTAACATGAAATAATTTTCCATTAAATGGAGGAGATAAATGATTATACATATATTCAATAATTTTATCATTATTTTTAGCATTATCAAAAATAATTGAAAAAATAGAATTATTAATTTTATATTCCTAAAAAATATTTGCTAATGCACGATAAATTGTAAGACCATCATACGGATATTCTAAATTTTTAAATGCAATAATTTTTTTTTGCATAATTGTCAATCAAAATTAATATAATGGGTAGTTGCACAAAGATACCCTATATGTTGATTTGTAGCAGTCCATAAATCAGAAGTTATTAAAATAACACTATTAAAATTTCTTAATTCTCCAATAATTTTTATTTTCATTAATTTATAATTTCTCAATATATCTTACCTAAGAGTTGACCTAGGAATTCTTTTAAATGCTGGTTGAATACTATTTTGTATCGTCCATTCTAAAATTTCATCTTCTGCATAACTAAAAAGTTGATAAAAAGCAACAACGTACCTGACCATGTAATCTCGCATCTTCATTTGATCGTATGTAAAAGTCGACATTTCTCCCATATGTCCGAAATCTCTCGGACCTCTTGCTGAAGTGGCACCTGGACCGATGAATCGCGATTTGGTGAATGCAATTTGTTTTTGTCCTCTAAACTCACATGAAATTTTTTTACAATAATCAGTAACATATCGACGAAGATGTCCTATCCCACTGGTACTTACACATGTTAAACAAGAACCACAATGTTTACATACTACTCGACGAATTAATTTTTCGTCTATTGTTTTCTCTATTCTATCGAAGTGCTCCAATATCATTGGCATTTGTTTTCTTTTTCTCTCTATCAAATAATGCAAACCTGTACTTGTACCACTTTCACCCGTTGGTGCTCCATCTATTTCATCTTGTGCATCATCAATAATATCATCAACACCAACATGATAATATTCAAATAGATTGAATTCATTTGACATTGGATCCATTTGTAATATTTTGTAATGACAAAATTAAAATAAAATGAGATTGAGAGTTTGAGAAATTTGTATTTGTAATTAAAAGTGAAAATGAAAAACTGAATAGGTTTTTATAGAGAAAAATTAAATTAATTAAAAAATAAAAAAAAATTAAGCAAGTTGGAGAGCCAATGACTTCTGCCATTTGGCAGAAGCAATTTCTGCTTCTGCAGCAAGGCAGTAGAAGTCTGCTTTTGTGCAAAAAAAAAAATTATTTTTATTTTGTAAACAGTATCGGATCGGGTCAGCCTATAGGTTTAATATTAAAGCCCTAAGCCAGACCTGATAAGCCCATGGGCTTGGCCTAACACTCTTCAGTGCCGGGCCTGGTTTTGTCATACCCAGGTTTTTTTTCGTGCTTAAGGCCCAGCCCAATTGATGTGTCTAAATATAAGTTACCTAGACCTACCATTGATCAATTATAAGTAGGCTTTGACAAAAACAATTAAAAATATGTTACTAGGCCTACCCTCCAAAGGAGACAAAATTTGAACTAAGAGGTATACCTTTTTTGATGCAAAATAAAACTTTGAACCTAGTATAGAATTGAATCAAACTATCAACCGAACACTACATTTGTATATAAATCCAAAGCTCATATCAATTGAAGTCAAGAAATCTAATTTTAAAAACTGGATTTCTTCCTCTAGATCTTCAACTTGATTTCAAAAACTATAACTCATGATTCTGTTTCCAAAGACAGAGTTTTAGTGTTTCAAAAAATGGTGTTAAATTAAATAATTGATACTTAAATATTCGAATATTTAAATATACTATTTTAACTTTATTTTTTTTATCAATACATAGTGAGACGTGTAGATCTTTAATTTAGATGATTAAGATTTGATAACAACTAGATTTAGAGGTATAAAACATGGAGATAGACCACTTATTTTATAAATTTAATTAATATATTTGTAAATCTTTATGTATTTTACTTTTATTAGAATTGTGATTGAACTCTAAATTTGTATAGAATATTTTTTGTGGATCATGATTGATATAAATATTTTTTGTTATATTGGATTTAAGTTGACCGTTAAATACCGTGGTTTTTTGGCCTATTTACATTTGTTTTATGTTATTTCCATTACTTAAAGGATTGGTGCTTTTAAAAAAAAAAAATTTAACTACTTGAATGATAAACAATGTCGGAACTCTAGAGGTAGGGTTGGATCCAAATCAAGTTAGTTGGTCTCAGAAGTTGGCTCAACTCAATTTAACTTGTTTTGAATTTATTTAATTTAAATTCAAATCAAAAGATTTGATTAGTTTTAAAACCAAACTAAACTTGAGTTAAAAGATGTTTGACTCAAATTTATAGCGCAAACTGATAGTTTGAATTTGTAGCTTGGTTCAGTTTAAATTTGTGGTTTAGTTTAGCTTAAATTCATGGTTTGAATTGATGATTTTGCCTATTATTTGGGTGAAATAATGTTGTTTGTCAATAAGCCACATATTTTAACCACCAATTCGAATTATAAATTCAAACTGAATAATTTTTTATTCAAACTAAACGCAAACTACCATTAATATTGATTCGATAAACTTAAATTAAATTATTTTTATTCAAATCAAATTTGAGCTAAAAGGTATTTGAATTCAATTCAGTTCATATCTATCCCTATTTGGAGGCCATCCGTCAACAAAAATGTTGGCTCTACCACTTACTACAATCAAAGAAAAAGAAATGACTTATTTTATTTTATTGGTTAATTTGGCAGGATATGAGAAATATTTTCTTATAATATGTTGTTTTGAATGGACGAAAGCTCAAATTCAAGTTCCTCATGACAATTTTTATGAAAATTTTAAAGTAAATTAGCAATAATTTTCCCCATCAATAGGATCGATGTTCACCAAGCCATAAAATTTGACAATAATTGGTGGCATTTAATGTATACACACCGAAGATCTTTACTTCAATTAACTCTTTTATTAGTTTAATTTCAAATCGTTAGTATGATATGAAGTTCATGTAAAACTTTCGATTTTATGATTGTTACACAAATTAAATCGGTTTTTATATTTTTTTTCGTTGACTTGTTACAAGTTAATATAATTATTTCAATGGGTTAGATATTTGGAGTTGGAGATACCGATATAAGAAGTCAAAAGGTGAAAGTAAAAGGATTTATAAGCTTTATAGGGTTCACCCTTTTGGGTATTAATAATATTTTGAGTAATATTATGTGTATTTAAAATAAGTATTAAATTGGATATCAATAATGAAACAATATTATGTGATTGGGTATTATACTTTTATTTAAAATCATTAAATTACATAATAATACATTATTATTAGTACTCATTTTAAGTATGTATAAGTTTATTGTAATATTTTATATATTAACAATATCTACCAACACGAGTATAGATGTAATTGTTATTATTTGATTATATAATTTTGAATTATAAATAAAATAACACTTAATTATCGTATGACACGTCTTTATTTATGCTTATTATAGTAATATATTGTATTACTTCTTTGATACTTGATCTCACCTTATTATAGCCTTTTTCTTTTGTTTCCTTCTATTGTTTTTTGATGTGTTTCTTGTATGGAAAAGTTCATGTTGAAGGAGGAATTTCTCTTTGAATAATTAATTAAAATAAACTCATTTTAAGTGATATATCCAAAATAATATTAACCAACATTCTATGAATTATATAGGTAAAACTAAGAAAATGCGTTTTACCCAAATTATTTAACTATATAAAAATGGTTTGACTATTATTGACTCAAATCAAAACAACTGCCACTTCTAGTGTAAATCTCTAGCCTCAAAATTTTTATTTTTTCGTCAATTTCTCAATTAAACTCATCTTTAAAATATATATATGTGTGTGTGTGTATCCTTATGGGGCCTCAAGCTTGAGCAACCTTTGTTCAAGTTCGAGTCTGATAACTAAATAAACAATTTTTTTTTTTTGTCCAGGGCTTGAAATCTATTTAGCCCAAAATTGCTTTTTTTAGGTTGAACAATTGGGCCTTTGGCTTGTGTAGCCCAATTGACATGCCTACCTATTCATTAGACTATGGTATGATTTGTGTGCAAAAACTATTTATTTTACTAGAAAATAGTAGATTATTTGTTGGTAGGAAATTTCGAGCTTACGGTTAAATTTTAAAATTTGATTAGTATATAAAATATTTTTTTAAGTTTAAATTGATTGTTAAATGATGGACTAGGGGAAAAAGTAGTACTTGGTCTTCCAATTACCCATACAATTGGATAAGAATAAAAGTAGACATGTCAAATGGGTTGGGTTAGCCCACGACCTAGTGCGAAGCACATAAATTTTGTACAGCCTAGAAGCGCATAACCTGTTACTAGGCCATGCAGTGGGCTGCCCCACCAGCCACTATTCATGACATAATTTAAAAAATTATAATAAAAATAATAAATTAATTAATAATTATAATATAAAAAAGCCAAAAGACTTATTCCCACCCAAAGTATCTTGTTTTTGTTTTCTTATGTTTCTACCTTTTAACTTTGAAAATCTCATTTATTCATCTATGAAAGATTAAAGTTAACAAAATCCTAACCCTTTAAAATTTTATCTCCTTTCCTGTCCTTCTCTAAACCTTAAAAACTAACCATTTCCCCTATAGGCCAAGTTTTGAAAAATACTATTTACCCCCCTAGGGTTTAGTGTTTAAACTTTAGCGTCATTGCTAACACTCTCTTCTTTCGACGCTTTCTCTTCCTTTGGTGATTTCTCTCCTCTCACCTAAACCTTCGGCTAGCATTGATTGAAGCTGGAAAGATAAAGATCTCGTCTTTTTATGGGAAGATGATCGTCTTCCCAGAAAAAAACGAGGAAGACGCTAAATGTTTAGGTGAAAGAAGAAAGATCGTCGGAAGAAGAGAGAATATCGGGAGGGAGGGGCTGCGGGCAATGGTACTAGAGTTTGAAAACTAAAGCCTAGGGGGTAAAGGTTATTTTTTAAACCTTGGCGTAGGGGTGAAATGGTTAGTTTTTAGGGTTTGAGGGGAACAGAGATAAAATTTAAGTTTATTTTTAATATTACATATAAAATAATGATTTTTTCCTTTAAACCTAATAGACTTAACCACTTATGGGTGAGTAAATATGGTTTTCAAAGTTAAGGGGTGAAAACTTTGGAAAACATCATACTTTAGGTAGCAATAAGTCCTTTGGCCTATAAAAAATTATAAATATTTATAAGAAATAAAAATTTTAGACTTAGAAAGAAAAGTTGAGTTTTTTGGATCAATCTCACTTGTATGAGATAACCAAAATTTTAGTTCAGTTGGAACATGTCATAGTAAAAATATGAATTATTTACGTTTAATTTGCATTTTAAACACCCTATTATGAATTTTTGAATCCAAAACATATTAAACACATTTTTTTGCCCTTTTTTATGTTTTCTCTTTTTTACGAATTTTTACAGTACAAAAATATCCCTTGTATTTTCAATTAATTACCATAATGTTATAACTATTTAAAACAAAAAACTCAATTTTTTGTCATCCAAATCCCTAACCTCTCCCGATAATTTTGGTGATGATTGAATCTTGATTATATATTATGTTATATTAGATTTAATAGTCAAATAAATACTTTACATTTAAATTGTTAACTAGAAGATCTATAAAAAATATTAAAATTGTGATTGATATTTTCATATTTTTAGAAAAGTATTATTGATGATAAGCCGTATTAAGTCAATATATATACGTTTTGTATCCAAATTTTATTACTGTTTTTATGAACATATTTTTCATCATTTATCATATTATACCTATATAATTCTTATATTGTTTTTTCTTGTTCCCGTATTTACTAATAAGGGAATATGTTGCTTAACCTTTATTTATAATGGGTGAAGGAAATAAATGATTTTATTTTTTTAGATGTGATACTCCTTGTAAAGTGTAGAAGTGTAAGTGTAAAATGTCCAACATCTAAAAAAATACAATCACTTACTCCCATCACCTACTTTAAATAAATGTTAAGCAAAGTAGAAAGTTTAATCAAACTCAAGTTTTGGATCCCACATTGGTGAGATTAATCATGAGAACTCAATTCACCTATTATAAATAAATTTGTCTTGTAATCACAATTTAATTTTTTAATAGGTTTTCTTTTATTAGAAAACATAATTTTAAAAAATTATTCAATAAAAAATTATTTTTAGTTAAAAATAATGAGTCGATCGGTACTATAGTGGCTTAACATGACCTATCGTGCGCCTCATATTTTTTTTTTTGAGTTGGCTTAGCTTAAAAGCTCACAACTATGCAGACTTAAGGCCTAACCCAGCCCCAAGGCTTGATGGGCCACATAAGAGCCGACATAACCCAGTCAACTAACGCCTCTAAACAAAAGTGTAACTGCCTTAGGATTCTCCTTTAACATGTGGAAATATGCAAGTTCCTTTACAATAGGTTAGCGACATGAGACATACTTTCCCAAAATGCAACTGTAAGGAATTATGGACAACTGAAAAAAAAGAACCTTAAACAAGTCAAACACCTACATTAACGAGTGTATGGGTAAAGTTATCACACTCCTTTGAAATAGTCATCTATCCTTCTAGAGGATCGCTATACAATCACCTTTTCAACTCTTGCAATTTTAAAAAAAATCATACCCTTCATTTACGTGGACCAGTTCAACCGCGAAATGAAGAGATAACACCATATTACACTTTACTTCAAGAAGAATTATGTCAGTTTGGGTTTGGGGTCTACTCGTTCCTTGCTTGTAATGACCTTGCTATGTTGCACTCTTAAGCTCACTTTGGCATGATGTTTATAGGACAACTCATCTTAATGTCCTTCTCCCTATGCAAACCAGTCGTAATGCATCTTTAGAAGGGGAGTCTTCTGACTTAGCAAAACATTGGACATTGTCATTATTAGAACTCCTAGAAAAAAATCTGAAAAGTATAAATAAAATGACTTTCAATCAACAAGCATGTTCCCAAAATACAAAACCCTAAAATACCTCTCTCTTTGAATTCCACTTAAATAACATAATAAGAAAAGCAGAAAAGGTTTTACCTTGACAAAATAAGATAAATAATACATGAACAAAGTTTTTTTTTTTTAACCGAGGGCGTCAACTTGAAAGGCTAGGATTTTGCTAAATAGAAAAATGCTTAAGGAAAACTGTATGACTCTCTTATACAGTTTTCCATAAGCATTAAGGTAGGAAACAATCAAGATCATCTAAAGCAGCATTAAGGCATGTGTCATATATCTAGTTATGAACAAGATAAATAACCTATAAGACATCATGGCATTTGAATTGATTCAACATACACATAACTAGTGCATGCGACACATTAAATTCTTGGTATCTAGCACCATCTAAGGAATTGTGGAATCCTAATTAACCATGTGGCATTTATATGTGCAAAAGAGATGAAAAGTTTTCATAGTATTATTCACACTCTGGAAACTATGCAAACCAATTGCAATTCATCTTTAAAAGGTGAGTCTTCTGACTCAGCATAACATTGAACATTATCATTGTTAAAACTCTCAGAAAATCTGAAAAGTATAAATAAAATGACTCTCAATCAACAAGCTTGTTCCCAAAATACAAAACCCTAAAATACCTCTCTCTTTGAATTTCACCTAAATAACACAATAAGAAAAAGAGAAAAGGTCATACCTTGACAAAATAACACAATAAGAAAAGGAGAAAAGGTCATACCCTAACCGAGGTTGATAACTTGGGAAGGCTAGGATTTTGCTAAAGAGAAAAATCCTTAAGGAAAATTGTATGACTTTCTTACACAGTTTTCCTTAAGCACTAAGGTAGGAAACAATCAAGATCGTCTAAAATAGCATTAACTCATGTGTCATATATCTAGTTACAAACAAGGAAAATAACCTATAAGACATCATGGCATCTGAATTGATTCAACATGCACACAACTAGTGCATACAACACGTTAAATTATTGGTATCTAGCACCATCTAAGAAACTGTGGAATTTTGATTAACCATGTGTCATTTGTATGTGCAAAAGAGCTGAAACGTTTTCATAGTATTGTTCGCACTTTGGAAACTTAGGGGGGCGGGGGGAAGCAATTGTTATGTTGTTAAAACTCTTCTTCGAGTCAACTCAAAGACACTTCTCTCAACAATGACTAGCAGTTAGTGAACAAACATCATTCAAACCCATAAGCAAGGATGCCTTTTCTTTTAAAAGCCATGAAGCAAGAAACAAGGATCAAATAAGACAATATCATAATAATCCTTCTCAAATTCGACAATTACAATTGAAGTGCAACTAGTTTTCTACCATATTAGGACTATGGTAACACCTATTACACTATTAACCACTACATTATGCTAAACTTATGTAACACTCACTCTTATTACTATAAATACAAAAGAGCAATAATTAAAGGTTAAAAATTATCTGACATTGTTTAAAGACACTAGGTTGTATTTTAATTACTTTGTAATCATGCATTACCAAGATCATAACAATATATACCATAGATATAAACTATTCATCTTTCCATTCAAACCACTTAGAAAATTGTTTGTCTTCAACTTATTTTATTGTGTTTATACATATTCTTGCATATGAGTCTCTTAGATTTGGTGTTCTTTTTGTTGGTGCATATATAGTTCCATACCAATATTATAAGTTACATGTGATATATATTATAAAATTAAAATGAAAGGCCTCATCATGAAGAAAATAAATAATTGATGATAAAGTGAGTATATTTACCTCTAGTGTAGGAGCTGTAGGGTTTTTAGAATGCTGATAGCTGGTAGCTCAACAAAATTTAAAATTTAAAACTAAAGCAATCCTGAGAACCTCAACAAGGATACCTATTTTAAATATAATAATAATATAATATGCAAAACACTTGTAAGGTGTTTTAGAATTATACCTACATTGATGGCTCTATCAAACTTTACGTGACTTAAGAAAGTATGCTATCTAACCCTTACGAGGCGATGCCCTGGTATCAAAGTGAAGCACGAACGTAAATAGAAGAAATTCAGGCAAAAAGGCTGCTAGAACCAGCGACCAAAGTTTTGTGTTCTATGTATGATTATTTTATTTATGCGAAAAACATGCCTTATATATGTGCAAGTATTTAAGCACACTTAAAATTCCAAGTGCGCATGACACCCTTAACACACAGATGTATGATTGGCATGAAAGATTGTCTAATTGACATATATTAGGCCATTTGCATGATTGGCACACATGTGTGTACTGGCCAATATGACCAAGGCTTGTATGGTTGGCACATATATGTGTGTCGACTAGCATGGCTAAGACTTGCATGGTTGGCATATAAATATGTGCCAGCCATCATGGCCACAAACTTGCATGATTGGCACACATATGTGTGCTAGCCATATGCATTTGCATGGCCAACACCTCTCCTACGAAGTGCACGACTAACACTTGGTCAAGACATGGTCAAATCGAGTGCTCTCAACCTATTGGGCAAATGTAATCTATTCAAGATCTCTTTCTTTTAGACTTGAATGTCAATATTGTCAACAAATAATCCACTCCATTAAGTTCAATTCAACTCCTTTATGTGCATGATTTATAAGCTACCTATTTAGCTAGTAGTGTCTGAATTCGCGATGAATTTAGGCACAGATCAAGATTAACCTCTAACAAACCATCATGGCCACCCAAATGATAAAAAGAGCGAACATCTATTAAACTTTTACAATGTCACAGTTATAAGCAATTCAATCTTTTCATCAACTATTATCTCTCGAGATTAAGACATAAAAATGTGTCTATCTCAGTGGTTTCTTAGTATGAACTAATATGCATAAATGACTAACATGTATTATATTATAACCTTATCCTACTGTGGTCACAGATTCAAGCAGTTATAGATGTCATTTAGTATTTTCATGTGAGATATCTTCTCTTGTGCTTGAGAGTGATGAATCTTTTATTAATCTACTATGGCTTCCATGCATCTGATGATATGGCTGATTAATATCTTTATAGTTACCTCAATTACGACAACATGTTAAATAAAGTCAATCCATACCGATCCTTACATGAGATGGTCTAGTGACTTTAAATGAAAGCATCATATGCACCTATAGTGTTTAGAGGATTTATTCTACAGACACTATAGTAACCATCCATATAGATATCCTTTGGTTATGTCAATATAATGAACATATCTACAACGTGTATCCATGTATTGCACTAAGCTGTCTACAACAGCTTCATTGGGATTATAGATAATCCCATAATCATTTCATGTGCCTTTATTCATTACAATGTTGGAATTACATACATTTCTTGAGTGACCACTTAATGTATACATAAGGCTCTTAAGATCACTCATCTAATCCCTTTATCATAGTTACACCATTTTAAGGACATGTTATTCCTACAATCATATCAATAAACAACATATGAATTGAATAACGATAAGTTATTTTATTAATGATTAATGTAAAATTACATCCACAAATGCCAAATTCGATTGGCTCTGGGGTACTTACCTTAAGAATCTCCTATGTGTACTGTAACCAATCGGTCATATATCTAATGTTGAACTTAGCTACATGCTTATCATGCTTCCACGGTGATAGAGACTTTGTTAATGATTTAGCCAAATTGTCAACTATATCAATCCTTGCTATATGTATGTCACTTTGTTGAATAATTTCTCAAATTAGGTGATATCATCTGAGTATGTGTTTGGACTTTTGATAAGACTGTGACTCTTTCGCCTAAACAATCACTCCATTGTTGTCATAATAGAGCTCAATCAGTTTGGGATAATAAGAACCACTTTAAGTTCAGTCATGAATTTCTTCATTTATACATTTTTTTTTGTCACTTTTGAGAGAACAATATACTTAGACTTTGTTGTACAATTAGCCATTGTACTTTACTTGGAGCTTTTCCAGGTAATTGCACTATCATTCAAATTAAACACAAACCTTGATTAGGATTTGTAATCATCTCTGTGGTTTCTTTTAGTGAGTTCAATTCCCCTTTATAAACCAATAACTCATTTCTAGTCTTTCTTAGGTACTTCAAGATGTTCTTGATCACCATCCAATGTTTTTACTTGAATTCAGTTGACATCTATTACAAACACTTAAGGCGTATGAGACATCAATCCTTATATATAACATGGTGTATATGATTGATCCTATAGCTGAGACATATGTGATCTTACTCATATTATCTTTCTTAGATTGTGTACTTAGACACATATCTTTTGAAAGATATACAAGATGGAATATGGGTAGAAATCCTTTCTCATATTTTTCCATATAAAATTTAGTCAATACATTGTCTATGTACGTGTTTGACTTAGGCTTAACAGTTTATGCTCTTTATCTCGATAAATTTTAATCCCAAGAATGTAAGCTGCTTCCTCTAAATCTTTTATGGAGGAACACTTGGATAACCAAGCCTTTATCGATTGTAAATTCAATATGTCATTTCCAAGAATTAAGATACCATTGATATAAAATAGTAGAAATACAATAACACTCCTACTGACCTTGTACATATAGGGTTCATCTTCATTTTTTATGAATCCAAACTCACAAATAACTCCATCAAAAAGAATATTCTAGCTTCTTGAAACTTGTTTAAGTCTATAAATAGACTTTTCCAACTTTGCCAACAAGAATGAAACCATCAAGTTATGCCATATAGACTTTCATTACAAGGTTACCATTTAGAAAAACGGTCTTGACATCCATTGGAAGGATTTCATGGTCATAGTATGCAATTATAACAAGTATAATCTTAATAGTCTTAAGCATAATGAGTCAATAACACAAAGAGTCACAAGAGATCCACAAAAATGTATCATAGGCAATACAACAAGCTTGCCAAGAATGCACCAAAACATTCAGCATCATATCATCACAAAAATTCAACAACGTAGACAAACAATAAAGTTGTAGCATTTATCAAAGATTCACAAAAGAATTCAGTTGTAATAGGAGCAATATCCATAAAAATTTAGTATCAAATCCTAAATATCAAAGGAGTAAAATTTCTATAGGTACCATTAACAAAGGACATTTTAATAAGTCACCATAAATTCTTCACGTGTATTCAATGAGGCATCATAAATTTCTAGGCATATTTTTTTCAACAAATCTCATAATAATCCAAAAACAGCAGTGATAAAATAATAAAACCCAATCAAAATAACTATACTGCAATTCGTCAACCTATTTAATCCAAATCACTACCAATATAGTAAATCCATATATCAATGCTAAAAGTTATACAAATCAATTCAAAATAAGGAAAATGTGCTTAATTCTAACATTTTAAGCAAGAAATATGTGCAAATTTCGATAGAAAAATGGTTGTTTGGGATGAGAAATGAATAGGATGCATGGCTGTTTTACTACAAGAAAATAAGAATGCATTGCTTGATTTGGTGACAACAGGGGATGTGGCATGCTACTATTAGAGAAGAATGATGTGCTGCTTGTGTTATTTGAGTTAAATGAGGAATATACATTTTATTGCTGGAGAAACGAGGAAAATGTACACCTTGTAGTTGAATGCTACGGTAAAAAGCAAGGAAAATTTCTAGCTTTTGCATCAAATTCAACATAATTCAACAACATACCATCACATTCTCACTTCATTAACTTTAAAAACGTGCTAAATTTAATCCAAAACACCCTCAATCATGGATTCAACACTGAAAATAAAACTTTTACCCCATTTTTTATGTTCCAAAGATGCTTGCTCCTTTAACATGAATAGCTCAAATGTCCAAGCCTCCTTTCCTACGGGAAAATCAACAAAAAGGACAATAAAAATTCAAGTGTGGGAAGAATTTAGTTTAAACAAATTGGAAAAAGATAATAAGAGAAATGAAATAAAAGAAAACATTTAGGATACCTTCCAAAACACTTCTTTAAGGTCATTAGCTTGACCCTTGTTACAAAAATCAAGGTAGGTGATCATATAATGGGCGAGAGACACCGATGTCAACATGTTCACCATTAAAATAAACTTTAATCTCTATCAATTTACTTTGAAAGATCTTGACTTGTCACCCTACACCTTGACAATGCTAATTCGAGAATGCTTAGTATTTTCATAAGCATTTAGTTTAAATTCCTCTAATTCATCCAACTGGAGGAGACACTTCCTTTCCTTTATTGTAGCATTATGCACAATCCATGCTTCCAGTGGGTCTTATGGATATTTCTTGTTAGATTCTTCTTTCATACACATATCTTTTACATCAACCTTGCAAAATGAACTCACAACTTTAGGTTGCTTAGATATTTGAAAAAAATTAAATTATATTTTTTCATCACCAATTTCAAAAGTTAGTTTTCCATTTTTAACATCAATTATAGCACCAGCCATTGCTAGGGATGACCTTCCTAGAATAAGAAGAACTTTAATATCCTCTTCCATTTCTAACATCACAAAATCTACAGGGATATAAGACTTTCCAACTTTAACTGGCATGTTTTCCATTATCCCTATAGTATACTTTATGGATCATTCAACTAATTGTAAGGTGACTGTCATAGGTTTCAATTCTTTAAGCTTATGTCACTTGCAAATAGACAAGGACATTAGACTTACACTTGCACCTAGATCACATAAAGCTTTTTCAAATGATTCTTTACCAACAATGTAAGGAATAGAAAACCTCCTTATATCTTTAAGCTTCGATGGTAGTTTATTTTGTAATATAACACTATACTCCTCTGATAAAGCTACCATTTCAAATTCCTTAAGAAATTTGGCATACGTCGACATTTGAGTAATCACCTCTATAAAAGGAACATTCAGTGAATTTGTTTAAACACATCCAAAAGCTTTTTGAATTGTTTATCCAACTTTTCCATTTGAAATCTTTGAGGAAAGGCAAAAGTGTGGTATAGCTCTTGGATGACACTTGGTTTTTGGGTGACACTTGAGAACTTTCTTTAGCCTCTTTTTTCAACTCTTCTTTCTTGATTGAACCCATATTTTTCTCTTTCTTTCCCATATTTGTAGCCTCACCAAAACTATTCTCAATCTGATTTTTTTCAATTTTGCCCAAAGGATAATCTAATTACTTGCCATCCTAGTCACAATTGCATTACAATGTTCCCTTGAATTTTAAGGTTGGCTATGCAACTTTTCCATTTCTCTTGAATTTGAAGTATTTGCCTATTGACCCTACCATACCTTAAGCATCCTATTATGGGTAGCCAATTGATCAACTTTAGTGGTAAGTTGTCGAATGACTTCATCTTGAGCATTGACCTTTTGTTTTTGAGCTAGGATGAAATTTTCCATCATCACCTCTAGGTTTCTAGAGAGGGTTGAGGATGATTTATGGGTTGTGGTTAAAGTTTTGGGCTGGAATCCTCAATGTGGTTGCCTAAAGTTGAAATTAGAGTTAGGATTACAATTTGAGGTATTTGCTTGGGTTGACCATGTGATTTTAGGGTGATTTCTCCAATTTGGGTTATAAGTATTTGAAAAATAATTATGTTGGCCCATTTATCGTAATTCACATAACTCAATTGCTCATTTGAAGATTCTTGTGAAAACTGACCATATATTCCACATTCATATCTATTGAGGCCTTCCCCACACACATCATAAATAGGTGTGAGTACAATCTTCACATCCAAGCTCTTTAATCTTTTAGCCAGTACATCTAATTTTGTGTTTACCATAGAAATTCCATTCACCTTATGCACTCCTAAAGCTCTCCTATAGTTGATTCTTTCATTAGACAATAAAAAGCTATTAAAAGCCATTTTTTCAATCAATTGTTTAGCTTTATCTGATATCTTTTTCAATAATGAACCATTAGAGGTTGCGTCCAGAATATTCCTTAATGAATGTTAAAGCCCATTACACAAACTTCATACAATGTCTCATTATCTCTCTGGTAAAAAGTATTTATCTCATTTCATAGTTTTACTATCTTGCCAAGAAGAAAGTATTGAGTAAGGAATGCTTGCAAAAGTGTCTGCTAAGTGGTAAAACTACCTGCTGATCTAGAATCTAACCAAGTTGTGGCTCTATGTCATAGATAGAATAGAAATAATCTTAGCTTCACTGCATCTTTGGGAACCTAATTCATCTTGAAGGTATCGTAAATTTGACAAAACCATGATAAATGCACATGCAGATCCTCACCAGGCAAACCCACAAATTGATTTTATTGTATCATCTATACAATGGAAAGCTTGATCTCAAAATTATTTACTTCCACCAACGACCTCACAACATTTGAAAGACCATATTGAGCGGTTAGTATAACATATTCCCAAAGAGCTCTCTGATTGTCATTTGCCATTTTTAATCTTTCTTTTTGTTCATTTCTCTCTCGTCTAATTCTTCTAAATGTTTTTTCTATTTTTGGATCACACTCTAATAATTCAAAATTTTCAGGTTTGAACATCAACCAAACAACCCTTGCAAAATGAACAAAAACACAATAAAATCAAATAAAATAGAAAAATAAAAGAAATAAAACTCTAGTCTAGCTAAGCTACAAATTTTACTAATATTAACATGACAACAACCAGCAGCGATGTCAAAAACTTGTTGCCTGTGGCTCGCAAGTGCACAAGTCATTCAAGCAATATAGAAAGATGTTAGTATTACAGGGAGTGACTATTAAGTACTAGTTTATTTTGTAATTCAAATTAGCTAGAGAAAACAACTATTTAATCCAGAAAAATGAATAAAAATGAAACATTTAATTAAAATCAACGAAGAAATTGATTAAAACAAAAAATTAAAAGACTAAGGTTTAAGATTTCACCATGAATCACTTGCAATTGCTAACATATCAAATTTAAAGCAATAAATTGATGAGAACTTGATGGGTAATCATCCTGAATTACTTAATTCTTCTTTTGAAGTTGATTAAGCATGTAAAGATTAAGAAATTACCTACTTTCGTGATCAAGTATTAATCAAAACCCATTAAAAGTCTCTATGATGATCACAAACTCCACAAGGAATCTAAATCTATTTCTAAATAAAAATTCTAGGCTTAGAAAATGCTTGAACTAATTGATTATCTATCTTTCAATGGTATAAAATCAATCTACAAACAAACTAGATGTTGGGCCTGAAACATCTGATAAGAAATAAGCTCACAATCACTAAATTAAAGTTTCATCAAATTAAATTAAATGAAAAACCCATCAACATTAATAAAGATTTACAGATCCATCATAAAACCTAGGTAGGAAATTTAGCTTTTTATATCCATTACAATAAATCTACGAAAATCAATTAAAGAAAGATTCATCATATTCAAAACGAAGAAGAAACAACTAAAAAGAGGAATAAAGGTTAGAGAAAACTCTTAGGTCTTCAAGCTTAATAGGCTAGATCCTCTCTAACTTGATTCTTGAGCTTGAATCTTCCTCTTTGATCTTGTGGCTTTTCTTTTGAAATTTCCTTTCCTTTTGGTATTGTCATCCTCCTCCTATGACAAAGAGATGAATTTTTCTTTTTATAGTAAACCAACTCAGCCCTCATTTGTTTCCTGCATTTTTCCTTTTTTTTTTTTAATTCTTGTCATCAATTATGGGTATAATTGAATCGATTATGACCATAATTGACTTATGCATTTCTTTAACAATTCATGCCATTTTCTCATTCCGATCCTTTAATTTTTGTCTCAATCAAGCCCGAACCTTGCCAAACCACCTAAAAATATTATTTAAAGTGTCAAATAAGATTAAATCTTAAAAGAAACCTAAAATTAAGAAAATTAATCAAAAAAAACTAAAATTTACCTAAAATGAGCTAAATAAAAGCTATAAATGTGTGTATAAAATACACACATCACACATATATTCTACAATGTAAAAATAAAATGTGCTAGTACACAACCATAAATAATATCAAGCCTCTCGAGCTAAGAAAAATTTGATTGGTCAACCTAGGTAAATTTTCATCTTCGGGTCTTTATACTTGTCCTTTCATCTCCAGTTTTCAATTATTACAGAACTTTGTTTTAAGAAAATAAAACAACCAAATCTAAAAGAAGAAAAGGATAAATGGAGGGCGTGCATACCCTATTTAAGAATTATAACCCAAAATAAAATAAAATAATAAAATCATTGAGAAAAGGTTCATTGGTTGTGTATTGGGTACTATATATACATACATTTATGCATATACATATCAATTAAAATTAAATTTTAATTATAATTATCCCAAGTGTCAAATTGCATTATGGTGCTAACATTTTGCAAAATCATAATGCAACCCCAAAGCTCAAGAAAATGCCAATTTAGCCCTAATTCAACAAACTAGGACTATTAGATTGTGAAAAAGGACACATCTCTTTCAAAAGATGTACACTATGGGACATGGGTAGTAATACTTTTGTAATACCCTCAGATACGTTTCAGGGGTATTTATGTTTTTTGACCATGTTTTGAGATATTTTCAATTTTAAATATATATATATATATATATTTATTCACATGGATGTGTGTTTTGTTTTTTATTTATATATATATAATATTGACAAAAAAATAAAATAAAAATAAATTGTATATACATATAAATGGATATATATCCATATCAAAAGAGAGAAAAAGTCAAAAAAAGACAACTTCTACCTTTTTCTATCACCTTCTCCATCCCTTCCAGAAAAGGCAACCTTCTTCATGCTTTTTCTTTGTTTTTTTGAAGAAAAAAGAAGGATTTGAAGGAGTTTTGGAAGACAAGTAAGGAAAGAAAAGAAAAAAAAAGAAAAGGAAGCACTTTGGAAACCTTGGTAACCAAAATATCTCTTCCTTTTCCCTTTATCTATGTTTATATATGTTTATATATGTATTGGATGCATGTTATATGAATATGTTAGTGTGTTTGGTGTTGATTTAATGTGAGTTTGGTGCTCAAAGAAGGAAGACAAAAAGGAGAGAGCCAATTTAGCAAAGATTGGCTTGAAATAAGGTAAGAGGTATCATCATTGATATATTATATATTTTAGGCTTTTGGTTCCTTGGATCTATGTTATTAATGATGATTTTAAAGTTGAAAAATGTTGTTTTGTCATTTAGGGTGTCTATGTGTGTGATTTTGTTGATGGCAGAGAGTTAGACAATATTTATAGTTTTACCACTGAGTTCGTCTCATGTTTTGGCTGCCTTATCTTATAAATCATGGGTGTTATTATAGCTTTTTGGAAATATCTTTGAATCCTTTTTTCAATGATATATAGCTTGTATGAATTAGAGATCATTTGGATTGATAAATATTGTATGAACCACAAGGACTGCTTTACCAAATAAACAGAGGAGACAATTTTTGCCACTGATTTCATCTCCCGTTTTGACTGTCTTATCTAATGATTTATGAGTGCTATTATATCTTGTTGGAAAGCCCTTTGAATTCTATTTTTAGTGATATATAGCTTGTCTGAATTGGGGATCATTTGGATGGTAAAATATTATATGAACCATAAGGATTGCTTTACCAAATAAACAGAGGAGGCAGTTTTTGCCACTGAATTCATCTCACATTTTTACTGCCTTATTGAATGAATTATGAGTGCTATTATAGCTTGTTAGAAAGTTCTGTGAATCCTCTTTTCAACGATATATAGCTTGTATGAATTAGAAACCGTTTGAATTGTGAAATTATATGAAAAAAAAGATTGCCCTGTCAAATGAATAGGATTATAAACAGTATTTTACAGTTTTGGAAAAGAAAGGAGAGAAAAAGAAAAAAAGAAGAAAAGAAAGAAAAACAAGAAAAGGAATTTAAGGCTCAAGATTCAGGGGTTGTTCCAAGAGTATGGTCTAGTGAGTTATGAATAGATTTAGATGGAAGCAAAATTAGTAAGATATAAGGTCTGCATGCATGCTATGAACTATGAGAGGGAACTTTACACTATATCTCCCGCAGTAGGGCATGTCCGTAGTAAGATGTAGACCCTTAGTAAGGTTTACTCGTAGTAGAGCATACTCATAATAGAGCTCAATTTAGATTCAAAAATGGTGTAATGAGAGAAAGAAAGAGAGCTCGAGCTTGAAAGGTGCCAAATCTCTATAGTCAGCTTCCAGAAAATATCAAATAGACACCAAATGAGACAAAGTATGACCCAAATAGTAAAGAATGAACTAGATTATCCCCTCGATTTCCTATGGAGGTTATAAATGAGGTTGAGTCCTGAGAGTGAGTTAGGACAGGAAAGGAGATAGTTTACTTAATTCTTTCCCCTTACTGAGTATTCTTATCTCTCACTTCCTTTTCTTTCATGATTGTAGGTACAGGTGATCGAGGTAGTTATGAGGCAGGGTCAGGTCAACATAGGTAGATTCGGTTGAAGCAGGTTATCTCTAGTTATATTACATGTAATTAATGACATATTCTTGTCAACTTTTGACCTTTTTGTGATGATGGTACAGTTGTATATGATTACTCCATGTATTCAGATACTTTCAGATGAGTTTTCATATGAGTATATACATCTTTTGTTCGCTTCTAGATTTTTAATTTTCTTAGAATAATTTCTAAACACTTTTAGTGATACGTTCATGTTAAAGTATTTTAAAAGAAAAAAAATAAATGTTATGAATATTAATTCGTAACATTTCTCCTTCGGTGGGTAGTACTTCTAGGGAGGGGTGTTATAACTTTCTTGGATTTCTTTATAAAGAATCTCGTCAACACCTTGTCTATATACGTGTTTTGACTTAAGCCTTATAATCTACGCTTTCTATCTCGATAAATTTTAATCCTAAGAATGTAAGCTGCTTCTCCTAAATCTTTCAAAGGAAACCACTTGAATAACCAAACCTTTACTGATTGCAAGCTCGGTATGTCATTTCTAATAATGAAGATGTCATTGACATACAATACTAAAATTACAATCGTGCTCCTATTTACCTTCCTATACAGATACGACTTGTCTTCATTTTTAATCAAACTAAACTCTCATACAACTTCATCAAAACGAATATTCCAACTTCTAAAAGTATGTTTAAGCTCATAAATAGACTTTTGTAGGTTGCATACTTTATTAACCTGTCTAGCAAGAATTAAACCATTAGATTACATCATACAGACATCTTTTACAAGGTTACCATTTAAGAAGACAATTTTGACATCTATCTGAAAGATTTCATAATCATGATATGTAATAATAGCAAACATAATCCTAAAAAACTTAAGCATAGTGACTGGAGAAAATGTTTCATTATAGTCAATGCCATATTTTTGTGTAAAACCTTTGGCAACCAGTCATGCTTTCTAGGTATGCATGTTACCTTTCATGTTAGTTTTCTTTTTGAAAACCCATTTGTACCATGTGGGTTGTACTCCTTTAGGTGTATACACCAAAGTCCATACTTGGTTCTGATATATAAAGTGTATTTCAAATTTCATGACATCTAACCATTTATCAGAATCTAGAGTCGAGACAATGTTATCATAAGTCTTAGGTTTATCATTAGAGATGACCAATACATCACTATGTTGAGTCATAAGAAAACTAAATCTTTTTGGCTCGTGATATACTTGAGTAAATCTATTTAGCTCTTTGTGCTCTGAGGTTGTTCCTTATGAGGTTGAGGAATTTCCTCATGATCAACTATTTGTGATAGCACATCATCCTGTCTAGCATCTATGATATCTTGTGGTATAGAAACTTCATCGACTTCCACCCTTCTTCCATTGTTCTCTTAAGAATAAATTCTTTCTCAAAGAACATATTAGTATGAGCAACAAAGACTTTTTGCTCCTCCAGGTGGTAGAAGTAGTATCCTTTAGTTTCCTTCAGATACCCTATAAAGATATACTTTTTAAACTTAGCGTTTAGCTTGTTCGAAGCCAATTTTTTGACATAAGCTTCACAATCCCAAATCCTTAAGTATTATAGATTGGGCTTTCATCTAGTCCACAACTTATATACAGTTTTATCCACAAATTTAGATGGGACATGGTTTAATGAATAGATAGCAGTCTCTAGGGCATGTCTCTAGAAAGACATGGCAAATCGGTAAAACTCGTCATGGACCTGACTATTTCCATAAATGTCTTATTCTTTCGTTTAGATATACCATTATGTTATGTTATACTATGAGAAGTGAGTTAAAAGACTATCTTATGTTTCTTCAAGTATCCTCTAATTCAGCACTTAGGTATTCACCTTCACGATCACTACTAAAAATTTTAATTTGTTTCCCAAACTATTTTTCTACCTCGTTCTTGATTTCTTTGAATTTATCAAAGTATTTAGACTTGTGTTTCAATAAAAATACATAGTCATATCTACTGAAGTCATTAGTAAATGTGATGAAGTAGGTTTCCCTATATCTAGTATGTACTGTTATAGGCCTATACTTATAGTTATGAATGATCCTTAATAGTTCGGTCACCCTTTCACTATGTCTAGTGAATAGTTGTTTGGTCATTTTTCCTAATAAGCATGATTCATATTCATCATAAGATTAAAAGTCAAATAATTGCAAGACTCTTTGTTCAAAAAGTATTGATATGCGTTTTAATCCTATATGGCGTAACTTACATTGCTATAGATATGTGGTATTCAGTCAGTTTGTTTTTTAACATTTCTTATTTTGCACATTAAGAATTTCATTATCTAGTTTTAGAATGTACAAATCATTATGGAAATCAACTATTTCATAAAGAATCTGAAGATTTCTATACCAATCAATGAAGTTGCTTCCAATAAGCCTATTTTCTTTTTTAAGAATTGATTGATATATTGGGTTTGACATGGTGATGATTTGATCTACAATTTACAGATAGACATAATTAGTAATTTTATTCATAAATAATATTCATTTTAATTAAAATGCTCTTATTAGTTTTGTCAAGCCAATACCCTCGCTATTATACTCAAAAAGTTCCAATGAACTTTTTAGTGGACTAAGACCCTATCGTAGTAATTCTTCCCTTGGCTTTAGTGAATAAGTTTGAATAATTGAATAGGTAAATTTCAAATTAATTACTAAAAGCCTATGATCTCAAGTTAGGTTTTGGCTTAACAAATCATACAACTTAAAATGTGACTCTCAGTATCAGTAGGGTGGATACTATATATTATCTTACATCGATAAATACATTCCTTACTCATGCCTCTAACATACTTCACCTTTATTTTGGTGAACAAGCAAATTACACTAGTTAAATTAGACCCATGAACATATCATAATTTTTCACCTAGTAAAAGTGTACTATTTACTTTGGTGAACAAGATTCCAACAAACAGGGACTTAATGAGGGTATCATATTGGAAGATATCAATTTAATCTTAGACTTAATGTTTAAATTGAGCGTTTTTAATCAATTGGTTTCATAAGATTTTATGCCGCATGGTAGGTGATATTTGGAAAAATATAACCATTCATATCTATCTAACAATGTAAAATTAAAACATGTCAGTACATAGTCATAACTAATGTAAAACCTCTCAAGCGAAGAGAGATCTGACTGGTCAACCTAGGTAAATATTTTGTCTTTGAGTGTTCATCTTCACACTTGTCCTTTTCGCCTTTAGTCTTCAATAATTACATGACTTTATTTCCTAGTTACATTATTCTAAGAAAATAAAATAGAAACCTAAACTAATGAAAAAAGGGAAATAAGGTAGGACGCACATACCCTATTTGAGAATAACAACCCAAAGAAAATAAATAAAATAAAAACATTCATATTGGTTCACTGGTTGTTTATTAGGCACCATGCATACATACATCCATACATACACATCCGATTAAAATTGAATTTTATTATTAATTAGTCAAGTGTTAAATTACATTTTTATCCTTGAAACTTTGCAAAATAATTGTTCAACCCTAAGCTTAAGGAAATTTCAATTTTGGTTCCAATTCAATAAAACTCAAACCAAAATCTAATTCCCAATTTCAAAGGCCATGTAAGCATCTTGGGGTTCATGTCAAGGGCATGATGGAGGACTACCGTACATGGTTTTCATCAAAAACAATCACTGTTTAGGTAGAAAGACTACCCAATAGTAGCATATAGCCTAGACAAAACTACCCAGATGGGTGCCATACGGTAACGTACTAGCTCATACCTCAGGAATAGGATAGGGTAGAGGTTACCCTACCAAGTCCAAGCAATTGGAGCTCAGGCTACCACCCTTGTAACCTATATAACAAATTTTGTCCTGGTGTATGTCATAATGTAGAATAGTCTAGCCTGCACAGCACCACCCGATTTAGTTTTTGTCCCAGTCATGTAAGGTGTGATGTTTTTAGCCTTGGTTTCAAGACTTTCCAATGATAGAAAATCTAGAAGCCATCATGCAAATGCAAGCCAATCATCATGTGAGCAATAGTGGCGTGTAAACCATGCTTACTTGACAAACCAGCTATCAACCTTGAATTTAATCATGCATCAATAATTAAACTCAAGAAAATTTTAGGAATAATCACTTAATAAATTTAACACATCTTTATGTTATTCTTGAGCTCAACAAATCATGTGGCAACACGATTACAAATTAATTTTATCAATTTTAAGGTTTTGATTATTTATGAATTACATGCAACAACATATAAATATAACAAAAAAGTGCAAGTATATTTTCATAAAAGTATGCCTAAATAGTGGCTCTAATACCATTAAGAAGGTTTAGGGCACCGTTATCTGATAGTGTAGCAAAATTAAAAATTAAAAAAAATATATCAAAGATCTTAAAACCCATCCAGGATATCCATTTTAATGCATAGATTCATGAACATGTTAAACACATATAAGGTGCTTAGAAATTATACCTGCATTATTGGCTCCTCCAAGACTTCATGTGGCTATGTAAAGATGGCACCTTGTATCCATGCAGAGTATGAATGAGGGTTGATCCAAAAAGAAGGCTATGAGGGCTTTTATTAATGGATCCTGGAAATTAGATCACGATTAAGAAAGCTTGCATCAACAAGATTCTAGGTATAGAGATGTGTGTTTAGGATTTTTTGTGTTCTTTTTTTTTTTTTAATTTGACTTAAACTAAATTCCTTTATTTATAAAGTGTGCATGAACCCTAAGTTAATTAGAACTCTAACTACTTACGTGATAAAGTGTCCAGAAGTTCTTATTAAATTAAGACTCTTAATTTATTGAAAGTTTAAATTCATAGAAATCCTAATAAATTAGAATTCTAACTCAACCTAAACCTTCTATCAAATAAGGATTTTGAATTTATTGAAAGTTCTATTGCATAGAAATCCTAATTAAATTAAGATTCCAACTCAACCTAAATTTTCTATTAAACAAGGACTTTGAAAAATTCTTACTTAACTAATATACCTTACCCATTAGTTAACTCAGCCAGTCAACTCATATCCATTATTTGGCTTTACTCAGTTGGACTTCTAAGTGGGCCAAGCCAAAACCATGCAATGCATTTGCATGATGCCACGTGGCACCATGCACAAATCATAACACATCCATACGTTTCTCGCTTTCTATGATCTCAGAATTTTCGTCAAATGCTCCTTGCTTGTTAGTTCGTATCAACCCTTTAATCCATGTGACCCATAAACTTTCTATCAAACTAGTGGTATTTGAATTTAGGTCAAATTTAGACATAGACTAAGATTAACCTCTAGCAAAGAGTCATGGCTATCTGAATGATAAAGTGTCAATGAGCATCTTTATAAGCTTTTACAATATCATAGTTACATGTAATTCAATCATTTCGTCAACCGATATCACTTGAGGCTAAGACATAAAAGTGTGTCTATCTCAGTAATTCCTTGATATAAGTTGATGTATATTAATTACTTACAACCTCATCCCATTGTGCTAAAAAATGATGAATTTTTTATTGATAAACCATAACCTTATGCATCTCATGATATGGTTGTTCATGACCTTCATGATACCTCTATTACAGTGATACGTTGGATAGTGTCAAACTATACCAACCCTTACACAAGATGATCTGACAACCTTAAGTCAAATAATCACATGCACTCATGGTGTTTAAAGGAATTGATTTATAGACACTGAAGTAACCATCCATATGAATATCCTCTAATGGGTATGTATGATGAACACATTTACAACGTGCACCCATGTGTTGTACCAAGCCATCAGCAAACAGTTTTGACATATGAGAACTATCACCACCTTTCAGTGGGGTCACTCAACACTATAGTATTCTCATCACCATTACATGTGTCCTTGGCAATTATAATTTTTGGATTATGGACATTTCTAGAATGGTTATCTAATATGTGTATAGGGTTTCCACGATCAATTGTTTGATCCATTCATCATAATTCTACCATTATAAGGACATGTTATTCGCACAATCATATAATATACAAGCATACAAACGAATAACTATAAATCCTTTTATTAATTAATGAGATAAATTATAATTACAAATGTTAAATCAATTAACTCTATGACATTTACCCTGACACTGTCAACCTCAAGTCAAAGGATTACATGCACCTATAGTGTTCAAAAGATTTATTCTATAAATCCTAGAGCAACCATCCATATGGATATCCTCTGGTTGGGTTAGTTTGATGAACATGTCTATAACGTATGCCTATATTTTGCACCAAGCTATTTATAATAGCTTCGATACATGAGAATTACCGTCACTTTTGGTAGGATTACTTAACAATTTGATAATCACATCATCATTACACGTGCCCTTATTTATTACAATATCAGGATTACAAATGTTTTTAGAATGAACACTTTATATATACATAGGGTTTTCATGATTAATCGTCTGATCCCCTTGTCATAGTTCAACAATTCCAAGGGCATGTTATTTATATATCATATAAATTAAAAACATATAAATTGAACAACAATAAATCCTTTTATTAATGATTAATATAAAATTACATCCATAAATATCAAATTTGACTGGCTCTAGGGCTCTAACCCTAATAAAAACATGTACCAATTTGTGTGTCAATAATGATATGTTACTCTGTTGATAAGTATTACTTTATCTTTGATTAAAAATCACCTAATCAGTAATTGGTGATATGTCACCACTAATATACAAAGTAATATTCATTATGAGTTCATATAGTTTTATTGAAATTTAAAAGTATTTAAGTATGATACTGATGTAATTATCTCAAATTGATCTTAATACTCCCATTTGGTAACAATTACATATTAACTTGTGTTTTAATGTATCATAAACAATCACAACATGATATTAGTTTTTGTCATTTTATAATGTTTAAATTTGTCTAAGGTTAGCCATTTTTGATACTTCCATTTAGAGACGTCAATTTGGTTGGGCTAAATAGAAGACTGGCATAAAGCTCGAAAACAAGGCCCGACCCAAAAGAGTCTAACCTAGCACTATAACATGTTGGGTTTGACCCATGGGCCTTTTGGGCTAGGCTATTGACCTAAGTATTAGCCCATGGGGTGACTTGGCCCAACCCGACCTAATATTGTTGAAATATTAAAAAATAAAAAAAATTTATATGGTAGTTGGCTTCTGTAGCAAGTAGAAGCCAACTACTTTCTACCACAAGTAGAAGCTAGAACAACTTCTACCACATAAGCAGAAGTCATTGTTTTAATTTTTAATTTTTTTCCTCTTATATAAACAACTCAAATCTTTACCATTTTGAAATTTTATTTACTCTCTCAATCTCAATTCTTTTATTATATTTTGAATCTTATTTTCTCTCATCAACTCCTTTTGAAAACTGTCTAAATTTACAAACAATCATTCTCTGTGTTTATAATTTCGTTCTTATTTCAATTTTATCCTTTCACAATATTAAAAATTGATCCAAGGTCAAATAAACCATTTAAATATTATAGTGCTAGCACTGATGATATTATTGATTATGCAGAAGGTGGAATAGGTGGAACACTAATAGGTGAAAGTGGTATAGACACAAGTTTGCATTTTACAGAGAGAAAAAGAAAATAAACGTCAATGGTGTGGGGACACTTCAATCAAATACCAAAAATGATCGAAGAAAAATTAATTTGCCTAGTATTATGTAAACATTCTAGTTTTTGTTTGATATGTGCAAGTACGAATGATACTGAGCATCTTTGCCTACATATTACTTATCATCGTAAAACAATTTCAAGCGAGCTCTGAAGGCAAAAACAAATTATATTCACCCAATCACAATTTTTGTTAGTCCCAATGCCAGTTCAACAGGAGGTCCAAGTGGTTCTGAATACATAGGAGAAATGTCATCTTTCATGTACGATCAAATAAAGATGTTGGACTGCATGACATTGTATGTAGTTGCTTCTAATAAACCTTTTAGTTATGTAGAAGATAAAATTTTAGAATAGATGATGCAAAATAGTATTTAACTGACATTTATAAGAATTCCTAGGTCAACTCTTAGGTCAAACATCCTAAGAAATTATAAATTAATGAAATTAAAAGTTATTAGAAAATTAAATAATTTTAATGATGTTATTTCAATAACTTCTAATTTATGGACAACTACAATCAAAACATATGGTACCTATGTACAACTGCTGATTATATTAATTTTAATTGACAATTATACAAAAATATTATTATATTTAGAAATTTAGAATATCCGCATTTATCATGCATTAGCAAATATTTTTTAGGAATATAAAATTAATAATTCTATTTTTTCAATTACTTTTGATAATGTCAAAAATAAGGATAAAGTTATTGAATATATGTATAATCATTTATCTTCTCTATTTAATGAAAAATTATTTCATATTAGGTGTGCATGTCATGTTAGTAATTTAATAGCTCAAGATGGCTAGAGTTTGCCTAAAAAACATATACAAGTAAATAGACATGTTATTGCATATATTTCAATATCCCCATCGTAGGTACAAGTATATCATTAATTGTATAAATCATTGGGGTTAAAATGAAAAAAAATTACAAGTACATATTAAAATTAGGTTGAATTCTACATACTTTATGTTGAAAGCATACAAAAGGTATGAAGTTCCTACAACATGGTACCTTAATACCCAATCAAAGGCAATCCCTTTTTTTTTCTGACAGATTAAGATTGTGAGATAGCTAAGACTCTAATGAATATGTTAGAGTCATTGAAGACAGTCATAGAGCATTGCTCAGGTGTATGTTATCCAATTAATTGTTCAATAATATATAGTATGGTAGAAATAAGTGATCATTTTAAAGAACATAGGTCTCAGACTCTCATCATTCTTTTCAGAATATATCTAGGCAAATAGAACAAAAATTTTAAAAATTTTGGAGTGAATTTCCTTTACTTTATTCTACAGCTACTGTGTTGGATCATAGGGTAAAAACTAATGAACTATAAAGTTGATTTGATGTTATTAATTAAAATTTGTCAATTAATAGCAATGTTAATAATGTTGAACATGTTCAAGATTTTTAACTAGAAATACATAGCATTTATGAACAAAAATATGGAAAGACTAGACAAAGTTCTGTACCAGAGGTAGGTTTTAGTAGTTCAGGAAAAAACAAGTCATGCATATGGTTGCTCTTGCCCAAAGGTACGCAACTTGTGAATCAAAGTACAAATTATGGTCAATTTTATAATTGTATCAACATTAATCATTATCTAAAAATTGTTCAAAGATACAATACTGAAAAATTAGATGTTTTGCATGGTGGAAAGACAAAGCAGAAACCTTTCTTGTGTTTGTCGTCATAGCCTGAGATCTACTAACATCTTCAATGTCGACTATAGCATCATAATTCACTTTTAATACAGGTGAATGTATGTTAGATGATAAATAATCCAATTTATACCCAAATATGGTTGAGACAACCATCTGTATAAAAGATTGGGTTAAAGCTGAATTCAAATCACAAAATCGGATGACAAAAAATATCTTTGAAGAATTCAAAAATTTAGACGTTGAGGACGAACAGGTAAATGGTATGGGATATATATTTTATTTATGTTTGTAATTATACAGTATTTAAATTAATTTATTTGTACTATATTATAATGTTTTTCATCATGTTACCATGGTATTCCTCCTCCATATGTGAAGATTATAAATAAAATATTCGGGATACTGTATTCAGTTTTAATAATTGAAAAATAATTTGTGCTTAAATTTTTAATTAATTTTTTAAATTTGTTTAAATAGGTTGACCTGATTAAGACCCAACCCTATATTAGGGTCAAACCTTAGGCCTTAAAAATTTCATAGGTTGGCTTGGCTCAGTTTGAAGGCCTATCATGTAACATCCCTCCCTAAAAGTACTACCCACCGAAGGAGAAATGTTACGAATTAATATTCGGAGTGTCTATATTTTTTTTCTTTTTAAAAATACTTTAAAATAAATGCATCATTAGAAGTGTTTAGGAAGTATTCCAAAAAAACTGAAAATCTGGAAGTGAACAAAAGATGTATATACTCATATAAAAAACTCATCTGAAAGCATCTAAAAACAGAGAGTAATCATATACAACTGTACCACAATCTCAAAAAGTCAAAAGTCGATAAGAACATGCCACTGTATGCATATAATATAACCAGAGATAACCTGCTCCAACCGAATCTGCCTACGCTGATCTAACCCTGTCTCGCAGCTACCTCGATCACCTGTACCTACAATCAGGAAAGAAAAGGGAGTGAGTGATAAGAACATTCAATAAGGGGAAAAAATCAAGTAAACTATATATTTTCCTATTCTAACTCACTTTCGAGACTCAACCTCACATCTTAACCTCTATAAGAGATTGAAGGGATAATCTAGTTCATTCTTTACTATTTGGGTCATACTTTGTCTCATCTGATATCTATTTGATACTTTTTGGAAGCTAACTATAGGGATTTGACACTTTTCTAAGCTCAAGCTCTTTTTCTTTCATTACACTATTTTTGAATCTGAATTGAACTCTACTGCGAGCATGCTCTACTACAAGTAGACCCTACTAGGGGTCTATGTCTTACTATGGACGTGTCCTACTGCGGGCGGTGTAATGTAAAGTGCCCCCTCATAGTTTATAGCATGCATGCGGGTCTTATATCTTACTAATTTTACTTCAATTTAAATTTATTCATAACTTATCAGACATTACTCTTGGGACGACCCCTAAATCTTGAGCCTCAAATTCCTTTTCTTGCTTTTCTTTCTTTTTCTTTTCTTCTTTTTTTTTTTTTCTCTCCTTTCTTTCCTTTCCTTTCCTTTCCTTTCTTTTCTTTCCTTTCTTTCTTTCTTTCCTGCCCAAAACTACGAAATACTGTTCACAGAACAGTCATTTAGTAGGGCAGCCTTTTTTTTCATATATTTTAACAGCCCAAACGGTTTCTAATTCATACAAGCTATATATCATTGAAAAGAGGATTCGAAGATATTTCCAATAAGTTATAATAGCACTCATAATTCAATAGATAAGGTAGTCAAAACATGAGATAAACTTAGTGACAAAAACTGCCTCCTCTGTTTATTTGGTAAAGCAGTCCTTGTGGTTCATGCAATATTTAATAATCCAAATGATTCCCAATTCATGCAAGCTATATATCACTGAAAATAGAATTCAAAGATATTTCCAACGAGATATAATAGCACTCATAATTTCATAGATAAGACAATCAAAACGTGACATAAACTCAGTGACAAAACTACCTCCTCTGTTTATTTAGTAAACCAGTCCTTTCGGTTCATACAAATCTTTAACAGTCTAAATGATCTCTAATGCATACAAGCTATATAGCATTGGAAAGAGGATTCAAAGATCTTTCCAACAAGATATAATAGCACTCATAATTCATCAGATAAGACAGCCAAAACATAAGACGAACTCAGTGGCAAAAACTGTAAATATCACGTAACTTTCTGCCATGAACAAAATAACACACATAGACATCCCAAATGGCAAAACAACATTCCTCAACTTCAAATTCATCATTTATAACATAGATCCAAAGAACCAAAAGCCTAAAACATGCAACATATCAAAGAGGATACCCCTTACCTTGTTTCAAGTCAAATCTTTGCAAGTTGGTTTCCTTCTCTTTGTTTTGATTCCTTTATCACCAAGATCACTTTAAATTAATACCAAAACACACTAACATATTCACATAACATGCATATAAACATAGATAAAAGGAGAAGGAAGGAGATCTTTGGTTACCAAAACTTCCAAGTGCTTCCTTTTCTTTTCTTTCTTCTCTTCCAAGCATCCAAGTTCCTTCTAAAAAATGAAGAAAACAAGCATGAAGAGGCTGATTTTTCTGGAAGGGCAGAAGAAATGATGGAAAAATGGTATGAGATGCCTTTTTTGACTTTTCTCTCCCTTTATCTAAGTTTTATCTCCCTTTTTCTTTTTATCTCTTTTTTTTGTCTTTTTTTTTTTGTATTTATATATATATATATAGTTATTTATACACACACACACACACACACACACACACACATATATATATATATAAACACACCCATACATATATATATTTAAAATGAAAAAAATCTCAAAACAGGGTCAAAAGACATAATTACCCCTGAAATATACCTGAGGGTATTACATATCACTATGCGGGCTTGAGACCCAACCCAATCTATGGGTTTGATGGGTCGAGTCAAAATTGGCTCGACCTAACCCATGGACACCTTTACTCTTGTTCTGATAGTACAAATTGTTTAACTTTACTATAAATTAAACACAAATCTCTATTATCAAACTATCCTTATTTTTTATTAAAATTACGAAAATACTATAAACTAATCATAAATATTAATTATAATTACATTATTTTTTTTTTTACTTTTTCCCTCTTTTTATTTTTTATTGTCCTACAGAGAAAGAAAAACATGAAAGTCATCTCATTTTCTAGCTGAGATATATATTAACTTATGCCTTTTTCTATATCATTTTTAAGGTGAAAAAATCAACAGAAGAGGGATTGCCAAGTTCCCGAAGAGGATCTATCTTTAGACGTTTGGGCTTTGGAGAAATTATGGCCAGAAACACATCAAAGGCTCTCCTTATCCAATTTTTGTCTTTAATTGAGTTCAATAATTCAACAATTATGTGCATCTATTTACATTTCCATTTTTGTTTATATTATGTGTTTTATGTGATGAGCGTAAAATTGTATTGGGGTGATTTTAGTGTAACTGATTGAGTATTTGTTTATTTAACAAGGGTTATTATAGGTGTAGTAGCTCAAAGGGGTGTTTGGCTAGTAAACAAGAGGAATGAAACGAATTGGAGTTGGGCACGTTCATGGTAACATCTACAACAGAGCAAAACCCATGTGCATCAAGGCCAAATCACCATCACCTCCATCACTAGAGACTAACAAATCCCTTTCTTTAGAGAAACTCACTTCTCTTCCTTTTTCTTTGTAAACCTATGATTAGATTTAGATAACACAAATTATTATTATAACACAAATTAATAATCATTATTAATGTACAAAATTTTACTCTTTATAAATTTGCATTATGTACTTATGGGCTTTTGGTATGAACTAGTCCTAATTTAGAGTCTTGACTTAGGTCGAGTATGTTCATAGTAATATATACAATAGAGCACAACCACTAAGTACTAACTCAATAAAAGTTATTTGTTGATAGCACACGCCAAAATCCTATGATGCCTCAAGGCCAAATCACCATTACCACCACCACTAGAGACTAACAAATCCCTTTCTTTAGAGAAACCCACTTCTCTTCCTTTTTCTACATAAGCCTACGATTAGATTCCCATAACAAAAATTAAATAATCATTATTAATACATAAAATTTCACTCTTTACAAATTTGCATTGTACACTTATGGGCTTTTGGTCTAAACTGTGCCTAATTTACAGTCTCGACTTAAGTGAATTATGGCCTTAAGAGAGTATCACCAACTCCAAGACATACTCAATATTGGCCGAACTCTACTATCATTAATGTTGCTTCAATCTTCCAAGAAAATGTTTACTAAGAGAAATTATTTAGGAAAATTCATGTCATAATATAGAATTCACATTTTATTATAAATCTTTTTTTTTTTCCCTTTTATTCTGATAACTTTTACGGGTTCAACTCAATTAAATAGAAGTCCAAGTTGATATCAAAATATCATGTAACATGTTGAAAACGTTTGGACAATATTTTTCCTGGTCCAAGAAACTCAATAAATTAAAAGATTCCAAAGCTTTTCTATAGTGGTAAACACCTATATACAGGCTATTCTTAGCCACACAAAAACACCAAAACTCCTTTAGAATTATTCACAAAAGCCGTCAATTGCATTGATTATGTTTGTGAATTTGCGTGCAGCTTAAACAACAAAAACAAACCATGCAGGACCACACCTTGAAGCGATCGATTCTGGTAAATATTGTAGAAATCTCAACAGTGAATCAGTGTTTCATAAAATTTATGACTTTGGCTTAAATATTCTTTCTATGATGTTTTCTATTTCAACCAAAACATGGCCAACATGAAAGAAGGGGGAAAATTGTTGATAAGTAGAGTGAAAAATAGCTATTATAGCAGCATTACCTAATCAACTAAAGCTTTCCCAATTCTCATTCTCGCTCAAAAACTTTTATTTCTTTGCATAGTTTTGGCGTGATTACTTGGACTTTTTACTGAATTTATTGTGAGATTAGTAAAAGAAATAGATCGATTATACCTACATAACAGATGTGTTTGGTTGTAGAAATAAAAGATTAATATAATTATCTATTTTTTGTTACTTATATTAACTTATTTGGTTCATTAGACAATAAAAGAAATAAAAATTTGATTATCACCATCTATTTACTTTTTTATATTAAAAGTTTATGAATATAACTTTAATTTTATTATAATTTTATTTATTTTATAAATTTAATTTAATATGTTAAAAATATTCTAATAAAATATTATGTTAATATTCAATTATAAACCAAACACAATAATTTATAGTAATTTCTCTTACGGAAAGATTAAAATTTATGATAGTAATTTTTTAAAAAATAATTTTGGCATGAATACTTAGACTTTATTTTCAGAATTTACGGTGGGACTAGTAAAAGAACAAATAGCAGCATGCCCATAGTGATTGTCTCTTTTCTTTGCCTTGGACCAAGACTTCCTTTGCTCCCATCCCATCACCTAGCTAAACATACATATTATGGTTCAGAAACTTGTTTTTCACGTTAAACATACTGATTTTGTATTCATTGCTTAATTTGCATGGTTTTTAAAATATTTTACTCAAGCAATTTCATATAATGTGTCTAGCATTCTGTGACGCACTAGGGCATGTGAAGAGTCATAGTTAAACTCAACATATCTATCCGATCCCACAATTATTTTCTTTTAATTTGTATTTACAATCTCATGATATATACAGTATGCGTATGAAATAAGGTCAAAAGTTATATCATTATTTCTATGTGTTTGCATGTTGACTCAAAACGTACACACTTATAAAAACATAAAAATATATACATGGAATATTTAGGTATCATATATACAAATAGTATGTTTAAAAAGTATATATAACTCCATATATATATTTTTATGTTTTGAAAATCTGTTGTCATAACTATATAAAGCATCGCCTAAAACTAAACTCATCGCGTTAGTTTAAAAAGTATATATAACTCCTAAAAATATAAAAAACTTGTCTGAAAAAATATGGAACTCCCTACTTCAATTTTTAGAAACCTTAATAGGAGGCATCTATTATTATTTTAATGAAGTGGACGAGTTTAGTATTAAACTATCTCACAAAAAAAATAAAATAAAATAAAACCTATAAGTATATGTATATTGTTGATGTGATTTATTATCATTGATGAATAAAATTTTGAATCTTTTACAGGATAAATTAAGGCAACAATGATTAGAATATGAAGAGATTCTAGTATGTCTACTGCGGTGTAATTATAATTAAATGAAAAACATTGAGATAAAAAAAATGAAGCATAAGACTTTTATTAAATGAAATCATACTCTATTTTATTATAAAAGAAAAGTATATATCTGTCCAATTATAATATATTATTTTATTTTTATTGATGAAAAAGTCTAGAATTTTGAATTTGGGATGTTGATTACAAATAAATTTTCTTAAGATAAAAAAATTTTGTTCTCATATCTTGTCATGACATTTAATAGTTAAGAGTACAGAGATATGAAAGGCTTTGAAATATGCATTTAAATATGAAAGATTTTTAATAATTCGTATGATTAAGCATTAGGGTCATGCTCACAAAAATACTCTTGATAAAGAATGTTTTGAAATCTAATCTAATTAACCAATTCAATTAAGTTTCAATGGCTAGTTGGGTAAGTAAAGTTTTAAAACTATGCAATGGATGAATAATATGTTATATATAAAAACATAAAGTTGTATATTTTTTTATTTATAGGGATTTTATATACACACACAAAAAAAAAAACACTCATGTGGTATTATTAATTTAAGTAGAAATTTGGAAAGCGTCGGATAGAAGGAATGCCCACGTGTGAAAAGGATAAACCCAAATTCTGCTGTCCAAAGACAAAGAAAACTGTCAACTCTTTCGGATGATGTGTTTGATATAGATCCTTATCGAAAAAGTCAATACAAGTGTTGTATGTTGATTGGGTTGTTTTAGAAATTGAGGGAGGAAAAATCATTTAGTGAAAAAAAGGCTCATTTTTTTATAAGGCGATCAAACATCCCCCTTTGAACTAGAAACATGGAAAGCATTTTTGTTTTTAACTTCTTGGGAAGTAAAGCATAGAACCAAGGAAACTATTTTTTAAATATATAAATTGTATTTATTTATTTTAACTTGACCTAATTATAAGTTGAAATATCAATTTTTGTAATTAGTATACAAAGAAGCTTCTTCTTATCGGAATCACACATACGACTTTTCGTAGGCTATTATCAAGTGCATCTCTAATCTATAAATTGTCCAAGAGTGAATAAATTTTATACTCTGAGATAGCAAAATAAACTCTACATAACAATATACTCCTTCAATATTTTCTTATTATTTCTCATTTTTATAAAAGAAATTTTTTAATTTCTTACCAAGTTGTGATTAACTTTCACATATACACACATGCATCGTGCATGCACAGAGAGGGACACACACATACATAAAAGAGAGTTATTTTTCATAGTAGTTATTCTCAAATGTATTGAAAAGGCCCTCCTAAAAAATTATTTATTACCTTTTGTACAATTCTCTTTCCTTCTATTAGTCTGAATATTATATTTACAAATTAATCCACTTTTATTGGTTGACTAAGAGATTTTCTCCTGATTACTAGGAATTTATTTAAGCTCAATCTTCTTAGATTTAGGAATCATTCCTATACGGCCATAGAAAATGGGGAATCCATCAAAGACACCTATCTTGGAAGATAACCATCAAAGAGCTTTCGTAAGGCTATTTACTAGTTGATCATGAGTTGAAACATAAGACATATTTAAGAGGCCTTTTGTAACACCCATAGGTATGTATAAAGGCATTTATGCCTTTTTTCCTCTTATTGGACTTGATTATATGTTTTGTTTTTTAGTGCCTACACTATAGGAGTGTACATCTATCTATGCCTTAAGAAGGGTAAAACTGTCATTTCATGTTATACATGTGAAAATGATTAAGGATGAAAGACGAATGATTGTGCATGTTAGGAATGCATTATCATGCATCTATTCATTGGATTAGATTAGTTTCACAGTGATTTTGGAGCATGGTCTTTGCCACAAAATGTTAGGGATGACTGTGCATAAGGGATGCATGACTGTTCATGATGTTATTTTGGTAAAATAAAAAAAGGTGTTGTGTTGTTTGGCTTATTTATGTGCTTACACATTTTATAGTCAAACAAAGAGAATTGAGAGCATTCGAGTGCAATCAAATGACATCAAAGAAGAGGTTGGATCATCAAAAACCTTGCTACGTGAAGATTTCATTTGACTTTGGAAGCCAAGTAAGTATGATGGTCTCTATAGAGTATTTTAGTTTTGGCTTGATGACATGAGCTGTAAAGCCTATTTATGCATTATGTGATGTATATACAAGTATAAGTATGTTGGTTTATGACTAGCGAAAGTGTTTGTAAGGAAGTCCTATTTATGAATGTAGTCAACCTAAGTCTTGATACGACTTGATGATATATTGACCTAAATGATATGAATATGTAATGCATGTTTGATTATTACTTTGATGTGAAAACATGTTTAGGGGTGAGTATATATGATTTTGTATTAATTAGAGACTAGAGATATGAGTTCGGTGGCCATAAATCATAGAAACCTATAGGATTGAAATTTCCAGGCTCTAATGCATAGTCATGCCTATATGTAGGGACACCCATGCATCTTTAGCATAGAAGGAGACTTCCAGTGAGTTGACTCATGCTTGTCCTAGGGTTTTAGAGTTTGCATAGATGTCCAATATGAGACATACATCTGTACATGGCTTTTAGAATGAGCATTATTGCTAGAAAGAATGAATGACTGTGATTCAAGAGTAAAGACATAACAGACATCAGTCAAACGTTAGGTTACCATTAGTCAAAAGTGTGTAGATTTTTCAAAGTGCCAATAACCGACAATGCAATGAAATTTAAAATTTAAGACTAAAACAATCTTGAAAACCCTAACTAGGATACCCGTTTTAAACATAATAGTTATGAAACATGCAAAACATATATAGGGTGTTTTAGAATTATACCTGTGTTGATAACTCCTTTAACCTTCATATGGCTATAAAAAGTATGTTATCCAACCCTCAGAGCACAAACACAAAAAAGGAAATCCAGATGAAGAGACTGTAAAGGCTTTTGACTAAAATTACTGTTCATGATAAAAGGAAAAAATGCAAAACCAATAGCTATTTTTGCTTATTTTATTTATGCAAAAAACATGTCTTATATATATGTATAGGTATCCAAGTATGACTGGAATTCCAAGCATGCACAGTACCTTTAACACAAAAATGCTTAGCTGGTATAAAAGATTGTCCAACCGGCATTCATCAGGCCATTTGGTCAACATTATTAACATGGTTAAACTGAGTCTTCTCGAACCATTGGACAAACCTAATCCATTCATGGTCTATCTCTCAGCCTTGAACACCAGGATTATCAACAAATAATCCTCTTATTTGAGTTTGATTCAACTCCTTTATACGTGTGACTTATAAGCTTTATGTTAAACTGCTAGTGTCCAAATTTAAGGTGAATCTAGACACAAAGCAAAATTGACCTCTAACAGAGCATATGACCATCTAAATAACAAAGTGTCAGTGAATATCTTTTAAGCTTTTATCATATCATAGTTACGTGCAATTCAATTCTTTCATCAACCAATATCTCTCAAGTTTGAGACATAGAAGTGTATTTATTTTAGTAGTTCCTCAATATGAACTTATACACATCAATGACTAATTTGGATTAAGCTACAACCATATCCCATTGTGATCATAATTCAAACAATCATATTTGTCATTCAGTATTTTTATATGAGATATATTCTCCTATGCTCAGGAGTGACGAATTTTTATCAATCAACTTTAACCTCCATGTATCTCACAATATGGTTGATTACTATCTTTATGATAACCCCAATTATGGTGACATGTTATATAACATTAAACCATACTGATCTTTACATGGGACGGTCTAGCAATCTTAGGTTAAAGAATCACATACAGTTATAGTATTCAAAGAATTTATTTCATAAACACTGAAGCTACCATTCATATGAATATCTTTTAATTAGGTCAGTCTAATGAACATGTCTACAATATATACCCATGTGTTACATAAAACTATCTACAATAACTTCGATATATAAGAACTGTAGCCACTTTTGATGGGTCACTCCATACTATGATAATCCTATCATTATTGCACGTGCCTTTATTCATTACAATGTTAAGATTATTGACGTTTTTAGAATAACTACTTAATATATACATAAAGTTCTCATGATCAATCTTCTAATACCCTTGTCACTGTTCTACCATTCTAAGGGCATGTTATTTGTACAATCATATAAATAGACAACATATGAATTAAATAACAATAAATTCTTTTATTAATGATTAATATAAAATTAGATCCACAAATACCAAATTCTATTGGCTTAATGGCATCTACTTTAACAATATCCCACTTACACTATAGTTAATTGGTCATATATTTAATGCCAAATTTAGCTACATGTAGGGCTAGATTCGACCCGAGTTGAGCTTGGGTCACAGCCATTTTGGGCTCGGTTCGGTTTATTTATGGGTGGCTCGAGTTTGACTCATTTTTGGTACGAGCTCGACTCAGCTCGAATTGAGTTTGACTCGTTTTTGGTTCAGCTTAGCTCGGCTCGATTCAGCTTGTTTTTCATTATCAAAACGACATCGTTTTTAATATATATGGATCAAAATGATGTCGTTTTGTATAAAAAATTTTAAAAAAAAAATCTACCAAGCCAACCCGAGCCAGCTCGAGTTTGATCCAACTGAGTAGAGCCCAGCTCGTTTCAGGCTTGAACCGAGCTGAGCTGAGCTTAAGCTCAAGCTGGCTCGGCTCGAGTCTAGCCCTAGCTATATGCCTATTATGCTTCTGTTACGACAGAGGCTTTGTCAGTGAGTCAGGCAAATTATCATCTATATCAATCCTTGCTATTTGTATGTTACCTCATTAAATAATCTCTCAGATTAAGTGATATTGTCTGAGTATGTGTTTAGACCTTTGATGAGACTATAACTCTTTTTCTTAAACAATCATTCCATTGTTGTCGCAATATAGTACAATTGGCTTGATGATACTCGGAACCACTTTAAGTTTAGTCACAAACTTCTTGATCCATACAACCTCTTTTATTACTTCTAAAAAAACAATATACTTAAACGTTTTTATAGAATTAGCCATTGTATTTTGCTTGGAGCTTTTCCAACTAACTATACCATCATTCAAACAAAACACAAAACTTGATTAGGATTTGTCATCATCTTGATCATTTTGAAAATTGGCATCACTTTAGCCTTTTACAATGAGTTTAAATCTCTCAAGAACATATCTTAAGTCCATTTTAGGTACTTTAAGATGTTTTTGACAACTATCCAATGTTTTTTACTTGGATTAGATTGATATTTGCTACAAACGCTCAAGGTATATGAGACATCAATGCTTATACATATCATGACATACATAATTGATCCTATAGCCAAGACATATGATATCCTACTTATCTTATCTCTCTTAGATTGTGTACTTGGACACATATCTTTTGAAAGATATACACTATAAGACATGGGTAGAAATTCTTTCTTAGATTCTTTTATATAAAATCTGGTCAAAATCTTGTCTATACATATACTTTGACTTAGGCCTATCAATCTACGCTTTCTATCTTGGTAAATGTTAATCCCAAAAATGTAGGTTACTTCTTTTCTAAGTCTTTCATAGAGAAGCACTTGGATAACCAAACCTTTACCGATTGGAAGTTTGATATATCATTTCCAACAATCAAAATGTCATTAACATATAATACTAGAAATGTAGTCACACCCTATTGACTTTCTTATATACACAAGGTTTATCTTCATTTTTTGTGAATTTGAACTCATGAACAACTTCATCAAAATGAATATTTCAGCTTCTTGAAGCTTCTGTAAGTTTATAAATGGATTTTTCTAGCTTGCATAATTTGTCTACTTGTCCAACAAGAATGAAACTATCAAGTTATGCCATATAGATGCCTTCTACAAGGTTACTATTCAAGAAGATAGTCTTGATATCCATCTGAAAAATCTTATAGTTATAATATGCAACTATAACAAACATAATCTTAATAGATTTAAGCATAATGACTAGCGAAAAAGGTTTCATTATGGTCTATGTCATACTTTTGAGTGAAACCTTTGGTAACCATTCGTGCTTTATAGGTATGCATGTTATCCTCCATGTCAGTTTTTTTTTTTAAACCTATTTATGTCTTACAGGTTTTACCCTTTTAGGTACATCCACTAAAGTCTATATTTGGTTTTGGTATATAGAGTTTATTTTAGATTTTATGGCATCTAACCATTTATCAAAATCTAGACTTTAAATAACCCCATTGTAGGTCTTAGGTTCATCATCATTAATGACCAGTAAATTACTATACTGAGTCAAGAGAAAACCAAATCTCTCTAGCTCTTGACATACTTGTTAAACCTATATAGCTTTTGTATAAGTTAAGGTTGTTCCACCTAAAGTGGAGAAACTTCCTCATCATAATTAATCATTTGTGATGACATATCGTCTTGTTGAACACCTATGGTATCTTGTGGTTTAGGAACTTCATCAAGTTCCACCCTTTTCTCACTAGTTATCTTGAGAATAAATTCTTTCTTAAGGAACACACCAGTGCGAGCAACAAAGACTTTTTACTTTTTTAGGTGGTAAAAACAGTATCTCTAAGTAATCTTCTGGTACCCAACAAAGATACACTTTTTAGACTTAGCACTTAACTTGTTTGAAGTCACTTTCTTAACATAAGTTTCATAACCCCAAATCCTCAAGTAATCTAGATTAGGTTTTTGCCTAGTCTACAACTCATATAAAGTTTTATTCACAGATTTAGATAGGATATGGTTTAGTGTATAAGCAATAATTTCTAGGGTATGACCCTAAAAAGACATAAGTAGATTAGTAAAACTCATCATGGACTTGACCATTTCTATCAAGGTCTTATTCCTTTGTTCAGATATAATATTATATTGTGAAGTACTAAGAAAACTGAGTTAAGATACTATCTTATATTCTTTTAGGTATTCACTTCTTTGATCACTTCGAAGGACTTTAATTTGTTTTTCAAGTTACTTTTCTATTTCATTCTTGAATTCTTTGAATTTACCAAAGCATTTAGACTTGTGCCTCATCAAAAACACATGCACCCATATGTTGCACCAATTTGTCTATAACAACTTCGACACATGAGAACTATCACTACTTTTGGTGGGGTTGTTTAATACTATGATAATCTCATAATCATTGCATATGCCCTCGTTTATTGTAATGTCAGGATTGTGGATGTTTTTAGAATGGCTACTAAAAATGTATATAGGGTTCCCACGATCAGTCATCTGATCCCCTCGTCATAGTTTTACCATTCTAAGGGCATGTTATTCATACGATCATATAAATAAACAATATAAGCATTGAATAACAATAAATTCTTTATTAATTATTGGAATAAAATTACATCCACAAATGTCAAATTTGATTGGCTTTAGATTACCTACCCTAACAATCTCCTACTTGCACTATAGACAATCGGTTAGATATATCTAATGTCAAGATTGGCTATATACTTATCATGCTTCTGCTACGATAGAGACTTTTTTAGTTAATCATCCAAATTGTCATTTGTATCAATCTTTGATATCTATATATCACCTCATTGTATAATCTCTCAGATTAGGTGATATCATCTAAGTATATATTTAGAACTCTGATGAGACTACAACTCTTTTACATATGTAATCACTCCATTGTTGTCCCAATGGAGCTCAATTGGCTTAATAATACTCAAAACCACTTCAAGTTTAGTAATGAACTTCTTGATCCATACAACTTTTTTTTACTTGAACTCTATTATTGAATCAATCATTGTACTTTGCTTGAAGCTTTTCCAATTAACTGTATTGTCATTTCAAACAAAACACAAACCTTGATTGGGATTTGTAATCATCTCGATCAGTTTGAAAGCTAGTATCATTGTAGTTTCTTACAGTGAACTCAGATTCTCTTCCATAAACCAAGAATGAATTTTTAGTCTTTCTCAAGTACTTTAGGATGTTCTTAACAGCCATCCAGTGTTTTTCACTTAGATCAAATTGATATATACTACAAATGCTTAAAACGTATAAGATATCAATCCTCATACATAACATGACATACATGATTAATTCTATAGCCAAAGCATATAGGATCCTACTCATCCTATTTCTCTTAAATTGTGTACATGGACACATCTCTTTTGAAATATATAAACCATGGGACTTGGGTAGAAATCCTTTCTTGGATTCTTCCATATTGAATCTAGTCAATAGCTTGTCTATGTACATGCTTTGACTTAGGCCCAATAATCTACACTTTCTATCTCAATAAATTTTAATCCCAAGAATGTAAGTTGTTTATCCTAAGTCTTTCATGGAGAAACACTTGGATAACCAAGCCTTTATCGATTACAAATTAGGCATGTCATTTCCAATAACCAAGATGCTCTCAACATACAATACTATAAATACAATCACGTTCCTACCTTCTTATATAAACACAGTACATCTTTTTTTTTTTTTTTATAAATCTAAACTCACGAATAGTTTTATCAAAATAAATATTTCAACTTCTTGAAGTCTGTTTAAGTCTATAAATGGACATTTCTAGCTTTCATACTTTATCTACCTATCTAATAAGAATAAAACCATTGGGTTGTGCCATATAGAAGTCCTCTGCAAGGTTGTCATTTAGGAAAAAAATTTTGACATCAATTTGAAAAATTTCATGGTCATAGAATGCAACTATAGCAAGCATAATCCTGATAGACTTAAGTATAGTGACCGACAAAAAGGTTTCATCATAATCAATGTCATACTTTTGAGTGAAACCTTTGGCAAACACTCATGCTTTATAAGTATGAACATTACTTGCTATGTCAATTTTCTTTTTGAAAACCCACTTGCACCTTACGGGTTTTACCCTTTCAAGTGCATTCACCAAAGTCAATACTTGGTTTTGGTATATAAAATCTATTTTAGATTTCATGACATCTAACCATTTATCATAATCTATACTTGATACAACATCGTTATAGGTCATAGGTTTATCATCATTGATGACCAATACATCACTGTGTTGAGTCAGGAAAAAACCAAATCTTTTTAGCTCATGACGTACTTTATAAACCTATGTAGCTCTTATGTACATTGAGGTTATTCCACCTGATATGAAGGAACTTCCTCATCATTATCAATTATCTATGATGGCACATTCTCCTATCTAATATCTATGGTATCTTATGGTTAAGGAACTTCATTGAATTCCACCTTTCTCTTATTAGTTCTCTTGAAAATAATTTTTTCTTAAGGAACATATTGGTACGAGCAACAAAGACTTTTTGCTCCTTCAGGTAGTAAAAGTAATGTCCCTTAGTAACCTTCGGTTTCCTTATGAAAATACACTTTTTAGACTTAATGTTCAGTTTGTTTGAAGTCAATTTCTTGACAAAAGCTTTACAGCCCCAAATCCTCAAATAATCTAGATTAGGCTTTCATCTAGTCCACAACTTGTATGGAGTTTTATCCACAAATTTAGATGGGACACAGTTTAGTGTAAAGGCAATAGTTTCTAAGGTATGACCACAGAAACACATAGGTAGATCAGTAAAACTTATCATGGACCTGACTATTTCCATAAAGGTCTTATTCCTCTATTCAGATACACTATTATATTGTGGAGTACTAGAATGAATAAGTTGAAATATTATCCTATTTTCTTTCAAGTATTGTGTGAATTCAAAACTTAAGTATTCACTCTTTTGATCACTTCGGAGGATTTTAATTTGTTTCCCAAGTTACTTTTCAATTTCATTGTTAAATTCTTTGAATTTATCAAAACATTTAGACTTGTATTTCACCAAAAAATGTAGTCATATCTATTGAAATCATCAATAAATGTGATAAAGTAGGGTTCCCCATATCTACTAAAATCATGAATACATTGAAGTTGTTCCACCTGATATAAAAGAACTTTCTCATCATTATCAACCATCTGTGATGGCATATTGTCCTATCTAATATCTATGGTATCTTATGGCTAAGGAACTTTATTGAATTCCACCCTTCTCCAACTGGTTCTTTTGAGAATAAATATTTTCTTAAAGAACACGTCAGTGCGAGTAACAAAGCCTTTTTTCTCTTCCAGGTGGTAGAAGCAATGTCACTTAGTAACCTTCAGTTACCTTATAAAAATACATTTTTCAGACTTAACGCTTAGTTTGTTCGAAGTCAATTTCTTTACATAAGCTTTACAATCATAAATCCTCAAATAATCCAGATTGGGTTTTCGCCTAGTCTATAACTCGTATAGAGTTTTATCCACAAATTTAGATAGGACACAATTTAGTGTAAAGGTGATAGTTTCTAAGGTATAACCCCAGAAACACATAGGTAGATTGGTAAAACTCATTGCAAACCTGGCCATTTCTATCAAGGTCTTATTCTTCCATTCAGATACACCATTATGTTGTGGAGTACCAGAAGGAATAAGTTGAGATATTATCCTATTTTTCTTCAGGTATTATCTGAATTAAAAACTCAGGTATTTACCCCTTCAATCACTTTGGAGGATTTTAATTTGTTTCCCAAGTTGTTTTTCTATTTTGGTCTTAAATCCTTTGAATTTATTAAAGCATTCAAACTTATGTTTTATAAAAAATGCATAGTCATATCTACTAAAATCATTAGTAAAAATATAACGAAGTAGGCTTCTCCATATCTACTATACACTGTCATGGCCTTATACACATCGCTATGTATGATCCCTAATAGTTCAGTCGCTATTTCATTGTGTTGAGTGAAAGGTGTTTTGGCCTTTTTACCCAATAGACATTATTCGCTTTCATCATATGATGGGAAGACAAATGATTACAAAACTCATTGTTCAATAAATCTTGATATACATTTTAGTCTTATATGGGTTAGCCTGTAATGCCATAGATATTTGGTATTCAAATCATTTGATTCTAGTCATTTATCATTTTGTACATTAAGAATTTCACTATCCAGTTTCAAAATATATAAACCATTATACAATTTAGTTATTGCATAGAGAATATTATTTAAGCTAATAGTTATAATATCATCAGTAATTGAAAATAAATATCCTTCTTTGTCCAAAATAGGCATAAAAACTAGGTTTCTAAAATATATGTCAAGCTCTCTTTTAGCAAGCAATCTAGTCGGTCGCAGTCCCTACATATCAGAACAAATATAAGACCCATATCTTGGATCTACAACCTAAGATAAACAAGGAAAATAGTTTATTTCAATGACAAACATACCTAAAGTAGAGGCTCAAACTACCTTTTTCTTCTTATTCTCTATAAAGGCCTTGCAATGTCTCTATCAGTGACCTAACATGCCGCAATAGAAGTTAACAAGCTTTCATTTCCTCACACCACCTGTAGGCTAAGTAGTAGTATTAAGATATTTTTTTGCTTTTGGCTTGGGCTTAGCTTTAGCCTTGTGTTTGCCCTTAGCCTTGACTTTTGATACTTGAGTTTTAACCACAAGTAGATTAGTCAAAACTACCTTTCATAATTCTTGTTCAACCTATTTGAGCATATACAACAACTCCTTAAAGGTTTTTTCCTTTTCGTTTAGGTTAAAATTCATAATAAAATTACCTCACAATTTTAGGAAGGATTTGAACACCAGGTTAATTGTAAAGTCATTGTCCATGATGAAACCCAAGCTCACCAATCATTCAATATAGCTAATCATTTTGATCATATGAGGTTTAACTTGTCCTCCCTCAGAGATTTTGCAACAAATAGTGCACTTAACACCCATATCGTTCAGCCTTCACATAAATGGCATATAACTCTTGCAAGTGAACAAGTATAGATTGCGCATCCATTTCCTTTTTTTTTTTTTGAAACTCAAGTGACATGGAAGTCAGCATAAGGTATTAAACTTCTACAAGGTCATCAAGATACTTATTAGAAGTATCATTTTCCTCTTAGGTGGCATCGAGACTAAGCTCATGGGATAACACCCCTCAAGGATATATCATTTTCCTCTGACGTAGAATAATTCAAAGATTTTTGTACCAATAAATACAGTTGTTTCCAATGAGCTTATTTTTTTTCGAGAATTGATCGATTCATTGGTAATTTTATGCGATCAATAATTTACAGATAAAAGAATTAGTAATTTTATTTAATTATTAATATTTATTTTAATTATGGATTTAATTATTAAAATACTCCCACTATTTTTCTTAAACTAATAGCCCTCACTATTGAACTCGGGAAGTTCCAATGAACTTCCTAGTGAATTAAGACTTTATCGCATTAATTCTCCCTTTCACTTTAACGAACAAGTTTGAATTAATCGAATATGTAAATTTCAAATTAATCATCAAAAGCCTATGATCTTAAGCTAATTGTTACCCTGACAAATCATGCGACCTCAAATGTGACTCTTGGTACTAGTAGGGTGGATACTATATATCTCCTTGCATCGACAAATGCGTTCCCTTCTCATGTCTCTAACATACTTTACCTTCGCTTTGGAGAACAACTAAAGTATATTAGTTAAGTCCGGCCCAACATGATCATCACCTAATTTTCCACATGGTAAAATGTACCTTTCGCTTTGGTAGACAAGGTTATAGCAAATAGAGGCTTAATTAGGGCGTCATATTTAGTCTCATCAGATGTTAGTTGCATGTTATATGATATTTGTTAAAATAAAACCTACATATACATTCTACAATGTAAAATAAATGTCAAACCCCTCGAGCTAAAAAAAGTTTGATTAGTCAACCTAAATGAATCTTCATTTTCAAGTCTTTGCACTTGTCCTTTCATCTCCAGTCTTTACTTATTAGATGGTTTTATTTTCTGTTTACATAATTCCAAGAAAATAAGAATAACCTAATCTAAAAGAATAAAAGGGATAAGGCAAAGCGCGCAGACCCTATTTAAGAAATACAATCCAAGAAATAAAATTAAAAAAAAATCCACAAAGGTTATTTGACTATATACTAGACACCATGCATACATACATCCATACATATACATGCCAATTAAAAATTAAAATTTTAATTATCATTATCCCAAGTGTAAAATTACTTTTTGGCCCCTAAAGTCCCTCAAAATTTATTCAACCCTCAAAGCCCAAGAAGATCTCAATTTAGTCTAAATTTGATGAAACAAAATTAAATCATAATTTTAAACTTTGTTGAGTAAACAGGTATGACATCCAATTGTACATTTATAATTCACCAAAATTCTTAAATGTTACACCACTAAAGTCACGACTTGGGCATGGCTGGAAAAGCCAAAGTAGCTAGTACCAAGGATAGGTCATAGTTAGACAAAAATTAGTCCAATCGTACAAAGCACCAACAAAGCGACATGACTGGACTAAAAATTTGTCCAGCTATACAACTCACATAGTGCCAAGGCACCAAGAGATAATTATGGCTAGACAAAAATTTGTTTAGCTATGCCACACAAATGGTGCCACGACCCCATGAAACAATCACGACTGGACCAAAATTGGTCAAGTCGTGCATCATCTGGGTTTTCCAACGATGAAAAATCTAGAAAACCTTTTTGTTTTTAGCATGCTAATCATCTGGGTAAACGAATACAACACGTAAACCAATTCACTATGGCGGTAACCCTCAGATCATGCAATCAATAGGATTTAAAGGCGATTTCGTGTAACAACATGAAACCTATGGAATTCAATCAACAATTAAACTTGCATAAGTCAACGAAGCTCAAACAAAAATCTAAGAATCATAACTTGATAATTTAACACAGTTTACGTTGTAGATAATACTCAACAAATCATGCAATAACACGATTACAAATGATCTCTGCAAATTTTAACAGTCTTAATTAATCTAATTACAAGCAATTAACATATAAAATTAATCAAAACAATCAGAAGGTATAATTTTCATGAATATATGCTAAACGGTAATTATAATACCATTATAGGGTTTTCAGGGCACCGATAACCAGCAGCACAATGAAATTTAAAAGTTTAAAAATCATACAAACCTGAAAACAATGACCAAGATATCTGTTTTAAACATACATTCATGAACATGTAAAAACACTCATAGTGTGTTTTAAGTTTATATAAACATGTACAACTATATGTTTCAAGCATTGGATGAGTGGACATTCTTTTGTCCAACCATGAATGCCTTTTTTTTATATTTTTCATAATACTAGTCGTTCCATGCATTTGCATGGATGACACCATTATCACTAAGTGAAAGACTGGCATATTAAAGTGCATAAATATGCACTTTTGTCAAGGCATAGTCAAATCAAATCTTCTTAATCTACTAAGCAAACCTAATTCATTCACAATTTTTATCTTTTTCCTAAACACTAGGATTATTAATAAACAATCCACTCCTCTTTGTTTAATTCAACTCCTATATGTATATGGCCCATAAGCTCTCTCTTAAGCTGATAGTGTCTTGATTAAAGGTAAATCTAGACACAGATTAAGATTAGCCTCTAGTAAAGCATTATGGCCATCCGGATGGCAAAGTGTCAATAGACATCTCCTAAGCTTTTACAACATCACAATTAGGTGCAATTCAATCCTTTTATCAACCAATATCTCTTGAGCCTAACATAGAAATGTGTCTATCTCATTGATTTCTCAATAGAAACTGATACACATCAAAGACTAACATGGATTAAGCTATAACTTTATCCTACTATGGTTCTAGATTCAAACTGTCATTAATGTCATTCAGTGTTCTTATGTGAGATATTTTTCCTTTTGCTTATAATGGCAAATCCTTTTTCAATTAACCACAGCTTCTATGTATCTAATGATATGGCTAATTACTACTTTTATAATTACCTCAATTATAGTGGCACGTTAGATAGCATCAAACCATACTGATATTTACACAAGATAGTCTGAGGATCTTAAGTTAAAGGATCACATGCATCCGTGGTATTTTAAGGATTTATTCCATAGATACTAGAGCAACCATCCCTATGGATATTCTTTAGTCAAGTCAATTCAATAAACACATCTATAACATGCACTCATGTGTTGCACCAGCTTGTCTATAATAACTTTGACATGTGAGAATTATCATCACTTTTGATAGGATCACTCAACACTATGATAATCCTATCATCATTACATGTGCCTTTGTTCATTGTTATGTCAAGGTTGCAGACGTTTCTAGAATGGCCACTAAAAATATACATAAGGTTCCTATCAATTATTTGATCCTCTCATTACAGTTATACCATTCTAAAGACATATTATTTGTATGATCATATAAATAGACAACATATGAATTGAATTACAATAAATCCTTTATTAATTTTTAATATAAAATTACATTCACAAATACCAAATTCGATTTGCTTTGGGGCACTTACCTTAACACATGGATCTCGTCTAACAAAGTAAATTGAATCTGTACTCTAGACATTAATCTAGTAACTAGCTTTATCAAACCTCTTACTAACTCCTGTTATAACTCTTAACAAGTAGTTATTTGAGACAAAGTGGCTCTCATACTTAAAGCATCTGTCATAACATTGGCTTTACCTGGGTGGTATCTGATAATATAATTATAATCTTTTACCAACATTAACCACTGCTTTTGTCTCTTATTCAACTCCTTCTAAGTGAAGAAATACTTTAGGCTCTTATTAACCCTATATACATTACACTTGACCTCATACAGATAATGTCACCAGATTTTTAGTGCAAACACAACCATGGCTAATTTCAATCATTGGTAAGGTACCAAGTCTTATAATCCTTAAGTTATTGAAAGACATATGTAATCACTTTTCCTTTTTGTATCATCACATCTTCTAAACCATTATGAGAAGCATATGCATAAAAGTCATATTACTCACTCTCAATAGGTAACCCCAAAGTAAGAGTCAAAGCCAACCTCCTTTTTAACTCTTGGAAGTTTAACTTATAAGCCTTAGACCATAAGAAGGGAATATTGCTTTGATCAACTTAGTCAACAACCAAGCCAATTTAGCAAACCCTCAATAAATCACCTATAATACCCTACTAATCCTAGAAAACCCTTACCTCTTTGGCTTTCTCAAGCCTTTGTCACTCTAACATGGCCTCAACTTTACTCAGGTTTACTAAGATACCATTAGTTGAAATAACATGTCCCAGAAATGCCATTTGATCCAAACCAGAAGTCATATTTGAAAATTTTGGCATACAATTACCTATCACTCAATCTTTATAACACAAACCTCAAGTGATGCTTATGACCCTATTGAGTCTTAGAATATACTAATATGTTGTTAATGAAAACCATAATAAACTTATCGAGGCTATCTTGGAAAACCTATTCATCAGATCCATAAAGACTGTTGAAACATTAATTAACCCAAAAGGCATCACTACAAACTTGTAGTGCCCATATCTCATTTTAAATATCCCTCTTGATAATTTAGACTTGATAATAACCAGATCTTAAGTTAATTTTGGAAAACACCAAGTTACCTTTCAATTGGTCAAACAAATCATTAATCCTTAATAGTGGGAATTTACTTTTGACTGTTACCTTAGTTAACTTTCTATAATCAATGGGGAAAGGACTATTTCCCACCCATTGGTTAGTTGCATCTCAAAAGCATACTCACACCAGATGAAAAACCCAAAAACCCACCCAAAATTTAATTTGTTTGCATCCACCCACGTCTGCCATTAAATTTTTCATTAAATAGAGGGGTAAAACTGTCATTTTACTATTTATATTCCATTGATTTAATTCTACCGCATTTTCCCCCTCCGATTTTAAAAGTTACACTTTACCCCCATCCCTAAACTTTCAAAAGTGACTTTCACCCCCTCAAATCCCTAATTTTTTTTTCATTTTCCCTCCGACCACTGACGACGACGTGGCTGGAGGGAGAGTGATGAGGGCTCGTCCATTCTCTGGATGACGCTCGTCGTCCAGAATAGACGATGATTCATCTTCTAGACTGGACGACGCTTTGTCGTCTAAAATGGACGACGATTCGTCGTCGAGATCTGGACGATGAAGCATCGTCTAGATCTGGAGAAACGTCGATCGTTCTAGACGACGGTCATCTTCTTAGACGATGATCGTCGTCCAGAGGTGGTCGACCTCTGGACGAAATCTTCTCAGCTATCGCCAAAAAAAGTGGCTATATTTCAGGGGGAAAAGTAAATTTTTTAAAACTTAATTCAGGGGACAAATGTTAGTTTTTCAAATTAAAGGGGGAAAAATGAGATAAAATTTTAATTATTTAATATTATTGATGAAATTACTAATTTGTCCCTTAATCTAACTGAAAAAATGTGGATGGAAACAAACAGATTAAATTTTGGATGGGTGTTGGGTTTTTTATCTGGCATAGGTATGTGATTGAGAAACGGCTAAAACATGGGTGGGAAATAGTTTTTTACCCATAATCAATTCACATGTCAATATTTCTTTTTCACAAAAAAGATCTGTACACTTAAAGGTGAATGATTGGGTTTGATGAAACTATTGTCTATAAGCTCTTATAATTACTTCTTTCATTCTTGGATTCACCTATGGCCATTTTGTATGATGTTTTAAAGATAGGCATGGTCTCAAAAGCCAACTCAGTGTTAAACTCAACCTCCCTTTCTAGTGTCAAGTGTGGCAAGTCATCAAAAAACACATCTTAGAATTCACACACAATGAGAGTAGACTGCAAATGTGAGATTTTCTCATCTTACTTAGCATTTTCCTCGCTTTAATAGTATTGATCATCATACTCAACACATGACCCTTACTAAATGTGAACTTTTCACCATTATTTAGATAAAGCTAAACTTTCATCTTTCTATAGTCAATTTTAACTTCATACCAACTCAGGAAATTCATACCCAAAATAATATCAAAGTTTGGCATGTTAAACATAATCAAATTTGTGATTATCCCTTAACCTCTCAAAAACTTTGCCTTACCTAACAACATTTAATTACTTAGTATCTTATTTCCAATAGGAAACTCATTAGAAATACCATTAACCAGTGCAGGCTCTAACCTTAGCCTCTCAATAATCTCTCATACAATGAAACTATAAGTAACACTAGAATCTATCTATATATATAAAAGACGAGAGTGAAAAGATAATTGACTCATGACAGCAGCCTCAATTGGGTCTGAGTTTTTATATAGACTTTCGCTCATAGGCAAAGTGACTTAGATATTTGCACCTGAAATAGAATCTCAACCTTGTACACTCTTTGGTATGCATACACCCATACCTATGATAGGAAGGAAATTTATCTTACCTTGATTGGTCTTCTTATCATGGCTACTCATCCTTCTATGGTTAATCATCACATCAAGGCCTCTTACCTTCTAATTCCTCCTAGATCCTTAGGACTAGACACTAAGTTTTCCCCTAGAATCTTGAATGCCTCCCTTACAGCTACCATATGTGTCTGACTACTTAAATCTCTATATTGAAGCTAATGATCGAGGCTATTCTATAATACCACTCTTTCTTGCCATTTTTTGTCTTATGGCTTTAAGTCTCTAAGCCCTACTCAGTGCCTCAAAATAGGAACTAAAAGTGTGATCTCTTATCATCACATCTTTGGAAATCTCTAGCCATAATTCGTTCATAAGATTTTCATCTTTCCTTTGTCAGAATTGGCCACACCCAAGACATATCTGACAACTATATTAAGTCAAATGGAATACTCTTTCACAGACATCTAACCTTACCTCAAATTAATATACTCCTAGGTCCTAACATATAACATATCAAAAGATAAGAACTCTCTCTTAAGTACCCATCTCAAATTTTCCTAAATTACGTTAGCTACACAATCAGTCTCACATAGTATCTACCACTACATTTTGACATCTTCTTTAAGAAAAAAAATAGGCATATTGGACCATCTTTTGGTCTAACATCTCAAATAGGTTTATCACATTCTCTACCAACTCTAGTCACTTCTCAATTAGAATAGATCCAGTCCTTGTAATTTTTTTGAACTCTATAAGCTAATGTCTAGTAGCTAAATTATAGAGAGGGTGGAGTTGTCCCGTGCTACCACCTACCACAATAGTTTTCTTAACATCACGCCCATTTTGTTCTATTAAGGTGATAAATCCACAATTGGTGGTTATTGCTCAGCTATGTGAGAAACTTGAATTGGTGTCCCAGACTCTATAAAGCCACTTAGTTCTCCCAAAGAACCTCATGCATAATTTGTTTGATCATTGAGCTATCAATCTGAGGCATTATAGTTATGTCAAAGGTCAGTCCCTGTGCTATTTTCTGGCTACCCTTCTAGGTAGGGACTTTATTAACATTAACAGTATTGAGCAATCTGTTGGATCTCCTTATCCTAAAACCATACACATAAGTTGATACATATATACGACATCTTAATTGTAGGTTAAATAATACTTATAGCGGTTGACATACGAGAACAGTTAACATTATATAAGAGGCTATTTAAATTCTCATGGAAATTCAGACACTTAACACTTTTTGGTTCCTAAAATTATGTTCTCATACCAAAAATGAGGGTGTGCATAATTTAGTCCAAACCGTAGAACCGAACTGAACCATTTAAAATTATGATTTGCTTTGGTTTGATTTGTAAAATGATTTGGTTTGGGTTGAAAATTTTTCAAACAGTTTTTTTTTTCAATTTAGATTATAGTTTAGGTGATTTTTAAACTGAACAAAATCATAAACTGTATTTTATATATATATATATATATATGAAACTGTATTTCACAAAATTTTCTAATAAGTAATTAGGTGTACAACTTTTTTGTTATATTTGTTGTATCATTTTCTTTACATGTAAATTGTATATGTATTTCATATTTATTTTACTTATTTATATATGTTTTAGAAAATTATAATTTAATTAAATGATATATACAATTAGAAATGAATGATTTTAAAAGGTAAGGCTAAAGATGGTACTCGAATCGTGTATCAAAAACTTAATTTTTTATTTTATGTATTATATCATATAATACACTTTTTTAAAAATAAAATAATAAAAAATTATAATTGACACATCATCATTTTGAAAAATATCATAAATACTTTTAACATTTTAGAATTTATAATATACACTTTTTTTACACTATCATTTTCTCTAAAAAGTATAACGATCCATATAAAAAATATGTATCATATCTTAGGATATGTATTGTATCGTGGAATACATATCATATTGCATGACACATTTGTTACATCATATTAATTTGATACACTTTATAATATGCATTGTTTTCCACTTGTATTGTATTGTATTGTATTGTGTCGTAGAGTACATATCATGTAACATATGATACTAATAATTACAGTTTAAACTATAATCTAAACCACATCAAACTATATTTTTTCAGTTTGGTTTGATCTAGTTTGAAACAAAAAATGGTTTAGTTTAGTTAGAAAATTTTTCAAACCATTTTTTTCAATTTAGTTTAAAAAAGCTCTCAAACTACACCAAATCAAACTATGCATACTTCTAACAAAAAATGTAATTGCCCTCTTCAAATGCATATAATTACTTGTAATATACCCTTAAAGACATGTGTTAACCCAAACTCCCTATATCACTATGTAGGAATTATTAAATATGCATGGTATTCAAACTTAAATCCCATAATCCTATTAAATGTATTTAATTAAATATGAACAAGAACATTATTCAATTAACAAATATATCCAGAAGTCTGAAATCAAATTATAAAACCAAGGCATATAAGTAATCAAAGACAAGCTCGAAATACATAAATATGGTCCAACCCAAAACATGGTGAGTGAAATATACTTAGTAAGTATGTGACATTTTGACACCTTACACACAACATCATAAATAATCATAATCACATAAGTGTCCTCTATTGAATCTCTTTGTGGCATTTCAATTGTTTTACTAGTATCCTGGATGCCAATAACAATGTCATCCTAGTTGATTGATGTCAAATGATTTATGTCAGCATCTCGAACATCTGGTGAAAGCATAAGACATCCTAATGTCAATCATAAGGTGTACCTAGTACACTTGTTGGTTAGACTTCGGGCTATGGATACCATATCACAAAAGGACTAAGGGCCCAAACCTCTCACAATATCGTACAAGTATCCCAAATACTAAGACACCTAGTGTGAGTGCGTGCATAAGCACTCCATAAGCTAAGGTACCTAACTCTTATGCATAATCATCAAATAGGTGTCAAAGTCAGATAGACTAGCCCTAATGCTTTCATAAAATAACATAATACATTGTTCTTAGTTTTCAACTCGAAGTAGCTCTAGTCAGGGTTTGTGTCATTAAACATACAGTTAAACACTCTGAATTCTCTTTCGTGCCATCAAACACACAGTCAGGCACAATAAAATGATTTCTCATCATTTTATATTTGTTAAGGCCTTTTTTATCTTTATTTCCTTACATTCATCCTTCATAAGGCCAAAATAGTTACTTTCAGAACTCTATATAAACATTGCTAACCACATAAATGTTAAATCTCAAATTCTCTAATTTTACACAGGGTTATACCTTCCATACATGAAAGTGTACTAGATTTACATAGATAGGCACGTATGAACTATACACAAGCATGCGACTTGAGATAGGATACATGACCATGTCCTATACCACACGGGGCATGCACTTGTTCCCAATTTGACATACCTATAAATTAACCTAACATGGGGAGTGTTTATCCCTAAAAGTACATGGGCTTGTTAAACTACTAACACAAACGTGTATTGTTGATTTCTAAAGTTTGACTTTGCCTGAAAAATCTATTTTCGACTACCTAACTTTCATTTTAGTAATCCAAAATATTCTCTTAAACCATCATACCTTAGGTTTAAACCAAAAGTCTACTCATTCTATATTGCAAATTTTACACAAACTCCACCAATCACGTATATATAATCTTCTGGTAAGATTCACACTTAATGATATGACAATCATTGATACTCATGAACATATGTACAATTAAATTATCATCCATAATACGCCTCTCATTAAAATGTGTTAAGCTAACATATATATAATCCTCTGGTAAGACTCACACTTTATAGGTCATAGATTATAGAACACAAAATCTAACCATGTACAACCTCGGTCCATAAACCTATATACTACTATTTCATAGCATTAAACTAAATACATATAATCACATCTCTTCATTCCAATTTAACAGATCAAAATTACCAAGTTCAAGTGACACATCAATCTATATCAAATCACCTCAAAAAATTAACTAGAGGGAACACAGTACTTACCTTTTTTCTTATGTCCTAGCAAATCTTCACATGGCATGATTAATTTCCCAAGGCTCCTTTTGCATCCTTTGGCCTATAAGACTTCAAAATCTCTTAGTTTCCTCTTAAATTTTCTTTGAATATGGTAGCAAGAATGAGCCAAAATACGTCTGAACCCTTTTTTGTTTTATCAATAATGTATAATACATGGTCATATGTCTTACCACATAGCCATATATGTCTTTACGTATTAACAATAGTTTCTGAAATCACCATGAAATTGCTCTTTATCCAAAATCCAAACACTAAAAAACCTTTTTGAATGGCTAAAATAAACCTAGAAAGGGGTGAATAAGTTCTTTAAAAATATTTAAATGTATAAGCAATTTATATAAAACAATCTACAATAATTAAAAACACAAATGCAAATAGTAAAGATAGAAAAGGCTTAATTTATAATGGTTCAAAATTTTCTCTTGTAAGCCTTCTACATCCAATTCTCTAAACAAACTGTCTTAGACTTCCACTATCACTTGAACAATTTCTTTAAATTGAGTTTGTTTGGGATTGCACCCAATACACTAGTTGATAGGAGATTTTGCCCACATATGTTTGAAATACATATTTTTTATATTAAATGTCTCATGAAGGCCAAAAATACAAGTTTAGCATAAGTGTTCTCTCAAGTATGCAAGTTTAAGCTTAGAAAGAGAAAACGATGAATAAGCAATGAAGAAAGTTAGTATACTAAAACCACATTTTACTCTTAAAACTATTTGGGTAAGGTTAACAAGTTCAAAAGGCATGGCTAGCACCTAAGTTTTACAACTATGGTCAACCTTGGTTAGAGTTTCTAATAGATATCTTTAAATGCTCATGCCATAAAAGGAATGAGTGGCAAGTTCTTAAAACAAATGGCTTTCACTTCAGCTCCTTGTTTTTGAAAAATTATAGAAGTCTACATGGTATGAATGCTAACTTGATTTTGCACAAGACATGGATGGCATATTTGAAGCATGGTTGGACATGAATTTACTAAGTTTCAAGTGAACCTTTGTTATGCATGGCTTGCATTGCTCTTACATGGTTGGACAAGTGGTGGCATAACTAGACCTTGCTTTGGTACAAGAATAGAACAACTAGACAAAATGAAGCACGATTGGACATGAAGTAAAGCATTATGGTTAACATCAAGTGAAACACAATTGTCATCCAACATTTTCTTTAAAACTCAACACAAATTCTAGAAAGCTGAATGGATAACACACAGTTAGAGCACGGTTCAATGTCTAGTTTCATTCTCTTCATGAGTTAGGCATGCCATAAGAGGATCAAGTCGCTTTCGACTTCTTATATGTAAATTTCACATTTTGTCCATTTTGTAATGCTTTGACACATTCTTTGGATATATTAGTATTTTTAACATATGTTTTTATCATCATTAAAATACTAAGGATCTAACAATCTCTCTTTTTTCATCAATAACAAAAATTAAGTTTGAAAATATACAAATCAAAGTAGGAAGTTTCATTTTGTGTCAAACTTACTCCCCATCACTTTAAGCCTTTAACACTCTCCCTCAATTTAACATTTTGTTTAAAAAAAAGATCATGATTTTGTTAAAGTAGGAAATTTTAAAAGTTTTAAATTTTGGAAAAATTTTGACATAATCTACCCATATATATTCTTTTCTCCCCTTTTTTGTTATCAATAAAAAATCTGTAACACTCTTAATATATTATCCATAACTTTTTCCAAGCAATTCAATATTCAAGCATCAATAATCAAACAAAATCAACCATTGATCAAAATGGCATCTAAACATATACATGGCCAAAATTTGATGTCAAAGGTTAAGTAACATCTAAAGTTTGAAACAAAATAAGGCAACTAAACAAAGATAACTAAAGTTAAAAAATAACTAAACATATGCAAGATAGCCAAAAGATGAAATGAAATGCAAAATGAGAATGAAATGCATGATCATTGATATATACTCATCCAATCTCGAAATTACTTTCAAAAGCTCTCATCATCCTATCGAAGTTGTTGTTGTTCTTGCATAATTTGATCTTGCCTCTCAAGGATTACATTTTGCCTCTAATGAAGTTCATTTGTACCGAGTTGTATACCCTGAAACCCTTCACTCATGAAGTTTATCATATGAGTGAATTATTCTTTGAATAAGTTCATAAAGTTTTCTTCTTCTTCCATTCTTAATTGTTTATCAAGCTAAAAGCTTAGCCCAAAGATATCACTTGGTTGACTCTAAGGAGCATGAGGCACATCCACTTGAGCTTTAGCTTGTTGAACATAAGCAAACTATTGTTCTTAACCATGAAGTATTCTTTGACGCCTTGGATGGTATTCTTTGAATCTATACACATCTTGGCTATCTTTTTCCAACAATTCCATCATCAGGAACAAGGTGATGAAATAGTCAAACTTTTTGAATTTAAGGTGGTGCTCCGAATCCTTTGCTTTTAAATTTAACTCCAATTTCTCAATAATAAATGAAATAAGCATCTCAAATGAAATGACATGTTTATCATTCTTGATCAGGTATAGTTTGTGAATAAACCATCTAGCAATGTCAACTTGTATCCCATGGTGAGCTGCAAATATCAACTTGAAATCTTGAATTGAAACTTGTCCATTCAAATTAGTTCTAGCATATAGAGTATAAGTAATAATTTTGTGAAGCACTTTGTATGTCGGATTATCCGATTTTGTTTATTTTGAAATATCCAAGTGATATGTTTCCCTTCCACCCAATTTGGCCCAAGCGTCATATTGGTTAAATTTCTCTAGAGTATTTAGCATGTCTTCATAGTTACACTCTAACTATTCAACAAGTTGCTCTGAACTGATTGTATAAAGCTTACCACACAATATAAATCTTCTCATGTAATCCAAAATAGTATACCTTTCATCCGTTGTCAACTTCAAAGAACTATAATATTCATATATCAAATTTTTGTATGCATCATATTTCATAAAAAATAAATTCTTCTGTTTCATTCTATTTACTACCTCCATAAATTCCTTAATAATTCTAACTTGTTCCAAAATAGGCAAACAAACACATCTAGCCATATGAACATCCTTATGTCTAATAATCTTGAAACACTATTTTTTATCATCATTTGCAATAACAATACCATAATGAGAAACTTTAACACATGCATTTTGGAAAGTACCTGTGGCAGTTATTCTTTTAGTTCTTGGACCCATTAAGATGAACTTGAAGTAAAAAACTTAAAAAACCAATGAAAATTTGTGAAAGCTTAAGAACCCATTGATAGAGACTTTATTGAAGCGTTTAGAGCAAAATCCATGGATGAGAAGATGGACAAATATGCAATTGGGTGAATCAATGTTGTCCTAAAAGAGATTTTTTTTTTTTTTTGTGTGAAAATGGAGTACTTTAGGGGGAAGGAGCTATCGGTGATGAAAACAAGAAGCTAGGGATTTTTAATTTTTAGGAAAGGTGTAAGGAAAGGCTGACGAGGAGAGATAAAGTTGGCTAGGAAAAGACGTCTTTCTTATTATATCCATGATGGCACAGGCAACACAATTTGTGCAAGCTGGTCATGCCACTTTAAAATAAATAAATATATATATATATATATATATATATATATATATATATATATATATAATTTTTTTAAATAAGAAATTGGAATTGGTTATGTGTTATGAAATTAAAGTCGTTCCCAATGTTTATTCAGACACATTTTTCAAAAATTTAGGCGAGCCAATTGATGGCATGTTTGTACCATAAAAAACACATCTATGCAAGTATTGAAGATCAGATTTTTAAAAAAATGATATAATTTTGCAATGACCGAAATACCTCAAAATATGATTCTTGGATTTTTTGACTAATTTAAAGAGATTTGATGTGATTCAAGGTTTGATCAACTTTAAACACAAATTTGAATTGATTTAACTCGAACCTATATTAAGCATTTATGCAATGTGAATGTAAATGCATTTTCAATTACTCATGATCATTCACATTTCATTCAAATAGCACCCAATAAGTACATATATCACAAAATCAATCAAGATAGCATAAAACATCATTGTAAGCATGAATCATAGTATTGAAAACATTATACACTTACTTAGTTTGCATCGATCATACCAAGCTCTCTTTAAATGAAGCTAAATCGATTCTTATCAAGAGGCATAGTAAAAATATCAGCAATTTGATTAGTACCGTCAATAAATTCAATTTTGATATCATATTGCTAACATGATCAAGCAAAAAAGATGTCTAATGTCTATATGTTTGTTCTAGAATGCAAGATTGGATTTTTAGAAAGTTTGATGACACTTGTATTATCACAAAATATTAGAATATTTTTTATTTTAAAATCAAAATTTATCAATTGTTATCTCATTTATAAAAGTTGTGCACAATAACTATCCGTGGAAATGTATTTGGCTTCTGTAGTATAAGTTGCCACTGAGTTTTATTTCTTTAAAAACCATTAGACTAACATATTTCCTAAAAGTTGACAAGTGTCACTTGTGCTCTTTCTATTAATCCTAAAAGTAGACCAATGTTCAGGGTTTCCTTAAGGTATTTAAAAATTCTTTTCATAGTATTTAAGTGTGATTTTTTGGGATTAGCTTGAAATATAGCAGACATGAAAACATTAAACATTATATTAGGTCTAGATGTCGTTAAATATAATAATATACCTATCATATTTTTGCATGTTTTAATGTCAACACTTTTACCTCCCTCATCTGCATTTAACTTTACTGAAATGCTCGTAGGAGTTGGTTGCTCCTTTGCATCACTCATATTGAATATTTTGAGGAGGCCTTTCACATATTTTGATTGATTGAGCAAAATTTCTTCCTTGAATTGTTTGATTTGAAAACCAAGGAAGTAGTTGAGCTCTTCCATCATACTCGTTTCAAATTTTCCCTACATCATCTTAGAAAACTCTCTATATAGAAATTCATCAATAGCACCGAAAATAATATCATCCACATAAATTTGCACTGTTAAAATATCATACTTATATCTTTTTATAAAAAAGGTGGTATTCACCTTTCCTTTTGTAAAACCATTTTTAATAAGAATATTGCTCAATTTTTCACACCAAACTCTAGGAGCTTGCTTTAAACCATAGAGAGCTTTTGCAAGTTTGAAAACATGGTTTGGAAATTCATGATTTTCAAAATCAAGAGGTTGTTCAATATATACCTCTTGTATAAAACCATTTAAAAATGCACCCTTAACATCCATTTGAAATAATTTGAAATCTAAATAGCATGCATAAGCAAGTAACATTCTGATAGCTTCTAATCTAGCTATAAGAGTATAAGCTTCATCAAAATCAATACCTTCCCTTTGAGAGTAGTCTTGGGCAACTAGTCTAGCCTTGTTTCTTAAAACACCAGTTTCATCCATCTTGTTTCAATATACCCATTTTGTACCTATGGTGGGATGATCTATTGACTTTGGAACTAGGTTTTATACTTTGTTTTTCTCAAATTAATCCAATTCCTCTTGCATTGCTAGCACCCAACTCTCTTCTTCAAGAGCTTATACCTTCTTAGGCTCCATTTAGGACAAGAATGCCACAAATTGGCATGTGTTTATCAATGAAACTTTTGTCCTCACTTTCTAGGTAGGATCTCTAATAATTTTTCCTTCCTTCACTTTATCCTACCCTTAGATATTCAAATTTTTTTTTTTTTTTGTGGTTCTTGTGGTTGCATGAGTTCACCTTCTTGTTCTTTAACCTCAATTTGATGATCTTTTTTTTTCTTTTTTAGCTTAAGATGAGTCTTCGATTTGTAGATCCTTCATGAGCTCAATAATTTCATCTTCATTTTTACTATCTATACAGTTAGAAAATTCATCAAATACTGCATGTATAAATTCTCTAACTAAGAAAGTTTTCTTGTTGAGGACTTTATACGCTTTGAAGGAGGTAGAGTAACCTAGGAAAATTGTCTCATACAATTTAGCATCATATTTTCCTAAGTTATATTTACCATTGTTAAGCAAAAAATACTTGATTCCAAAATAATTTAAAGTAAAATTTTGTTTGTTTGCCTTTTATATATATATATATATATCTTACACATGATCCTTTCTGAAAATCAATAAGAAAGTTGCTTAATCTTTCATATCAGGTTCTAGGAGCTTGCTTGAAACCATAAAGAGCTTCTGCAAGTTTGAAAACATGGTTTGAAAATTCATGATTTTCAAAATCCGGAGGTTGTTCAATATAAAGCTCTTATGTAAAACCATTTAAAAATGCACCTTTAACATCCATTTGGAATAATTTGAAATCTAAATGGCATGCATAAGCAAGTAGTATTATGATAACTTCTAATCTAGCTACAAGAGTATAAGTTTCATTGAAATCAATACCTTCGTATTGAAAGTAACCTTAGGCAACTAGTCTAGTCTTGTTTCTTACAACAATATCAGTTTTATCCACCTTATTTTAGTACACCCATTTTGTACCTATGGTGGGATGATCTATTAACCTTGGAACTAGTTCCTATGCTTTATTTTTCTCAAATTAATCCAATTTCTCTTGAATTGCCAGCAACTAACTCTTATCTTCAAGAGCTCATACCTTCTTAGGTTCCATTTGGGACAAAAATGCCACAAATTGGCATGTGTTTCTCAATGAAACTCTTATCCTCACTCTTTGGGTAGAATCTCCATTGATTTTTCCTTCTTTCACTTCATCCTTTGCCCTTGGATATTCAAATTTTTTTTTTTTGTGGTTCTTAAGGTTGCATAAGTTCACCATCTTGTTCTTTAACCTCAATTTAATGATCTTCTTTTTCTTCTTTAGCTTGAGATGAGTCTTCGATTTGTAGATCCTCCATGAGCTCAATAACTTCATCTTCATTTCTATTATCTATACACTTAGCAGCTCATCAAATACCACATGTATATATTTTTTAACTAAGAGAGTTCTCTTGTTGAAGACTCTATACACTTTGGAAGAGGTAGAGTAACCCAGGAAAATTGCCTCATCCAATTTAGCATCAAATTTTCCTAAGTTATATTTACCATGGTTGAGTAGAAATTACTTGTATCCAAAATAATTTAGAGCAAAATCTTGTTTGTTTGCCTTTCATATATATATCGCACACATGATCCTTTTTGAAAATTTATTTTGGCAAACATTTTACTAAATTTCTTTTTGAATGCTTTTGTAAAACATAAATGATTGCATGTCCTAATAGCTTATGCCATAGCCACATGTTTTCCTCCTTGGTTGACATGAGACATAGGTCTCTAGATGCAATGTCATGCAAATCTAGAATGTACATATTTGAATGCCTATGACCAATTAATGCAATTGCATTTGTGCTAGCATTAACATTCTCACAACATAAAGAATATAAACTAATTTTGAAGCCCTTAATACATAATTGACTTATAGTAAGTAAATTATGTTTAAGACCTTCAACAAGCAATACACCATTAATAGAGAAATAAGAATTACCTATGGTATTGATGTCGATTACCCTTCCTTTAGAGTTGCCCCAAAATTGGCATTTTCGCTATCTTTGGCCTTCAATAAGAAGAATAAGCTTGTATCTCCCGTCATGTGCCTTGAACATCCATTGTCCAAGTACCATTTGTTAGAGGACCTTAAAGAAGATTTATAGCATACCCACAACACAAATCAATTTATTTACTTTTGGTACCCAAATGATTTTGGGCCTAACAATGTTTGTAAAGAGTAGATATGGACTAGGTTGAACCTGAACACCTCGACTTAAGTTTAGCTTGAAGAAAAAATAGTCTGATTCGAGTTTGACTCTATTTTTTAAGCCAAAATTAAGTCCAACTCAAGTTTAGCTTGGATAAAAAAAGGTTCAACTCAGTTCAATTCGAGTTTAACTCGATTCTATAGCTTGAATCAATGATTCAAATTTGTAGTTCAATTCGGCTCGAATTAATAGTTCAAATCTATGACTATGATTTATTGCTTGAGTTCATAGTTCATTAACAAAATGATGTCATTTTACTTAAATAATATTCTAAATTTCTTATTCGACCCATGGATTTGAGTTGAACCAAGTTATAAATTTAAACCACCAATTCAAATTATGAATTTGAGCTGATTTAAGCCACGAATTCAAATTACTAATTTGAGCTAAACCAGCCGAATACCTCTTAGCTTGAGTTCGACTTGATTTAAAAAATTAGCCAAATTTTTTGGCTCGAGTTCAATTCAAATTTGAGCCAAGCTAAATTGAGTCAAACTAGCTTTCAAGATTGAACTATCTCGAATCATATCCAAGCCTAATGTTAGTTTTAGACACCCTTTTTGAAACCCAAACCTTTTTAATTTTAAAAGGTTTACCATTCTTAATTGGAGATTGTCTAATGGTATGCTTAACAAAAGAACAATATTTGCATTTCATGTGCAATGCATGTGGTTTTTCAAAGGCCTATATGTATTTGTGAAGGGGTTACCCCCATTGTATCCTAAGCCTTTTTTGTTAATACCACTTCTTTGAGATGCAAGTGAATTTTTCAAATAATTCATTAAAGCTAGACGCCTTCTTTTTCAACTATTCATTTTCATTTGTAACACTTTCCAATTTTTTTATGCTTATTTCTATTCCATTTAAAGCAGTGTCATATTTCTCTACTAATGGATCATGATCATGCAAAATTGTATCATGTTCACTTTTAATGCATACTAATTGTTTTTTTAATACTTTGTATTTAGTTTGCATGCTTTCATATTCATCTATTTAAGAGTCAAATGCATCTTGTGGTTCATTTAGGGAGTATAAGTTAGAATTATTTACCTTATCCTCTGAATCATTTTTGGTTATAAAACATAAGTTGGCCTTTTCCTTCTCTGACTCATTTTCATCACTTGAGTCATCACTTCCACTCAAAGTGGTTTCAATCACTTTCTGTTTGAACATCTTTTCTTTCTTGTCCTTCTTTTTCTTCCTTAGAGGACAATCTTGATGAATATGCCCTGATTTCTTGCACTCATAACATACAATATCATTACTGGTCTTCTTATTGTCTTCTTTTCCTGTTAGTTTAACAAATCCTTTTCCTCTGTTCTTTTATTATCTTGATAGAAATTTGCTAAATTTTCTTGGTAAGAGACTCATATCATCTTTATCCATGAAGGAATTCCCTTCCTTTTCCTTCTCATCAACCACTTTCAAGGCAATATCCTTTTTTGTCTTGACCTTTTCCTTTTTTAGTTTCCTCTTCATCTTATGAGTGAAGAGACTTCTTATAAGCTAATCCATACCTATTTTGCTAAGATCCTTCAACTCCTTGATAGTCATTATTTTCATGGTCCAAGAATCTAGTAATGATCTCAAAATTTTCTTAACCAATTTAGTTGTTTCAATTCTTTTTCCAAGCTCTTTGAGATCATTCACCAAGTTTGAGAAGTGCTTGCACATGTCAATGATGTTTTCTCTGGACTTCATTTCAAACAATTCATATTATCGGAAGAGAAGTTCGATCTTGGACTCTTTAACTTGGCTTGTTCTTTCATAAGTGGTTTGGAATATGATCCAAACTTCTTTAGCAAACTCACAAGTCGATACCCTATTAAATTCGATAGCATTAAGAACACAAAACAAATTGTTAATGGTTTTAGCATTTAAACTCATCATTTTCTCATCTTCATCATTATAGTTTATTTCATTTTTTTTTTTCATTAGTTTTAGGGTTTATTGGAACTAAATCACCATATTCAATAATTTTCCACAATTTAAAATCAATAGACCAAACATGAAGTCTCACTCTAATTTTTCATTGGGTATAATTGGTTCTAATAAACAATTGGGGCCTAGTGACACATTGGCCTTCGACTAAAATGAGTGTGGAAGTACTAGACATTTTATAAGATCTTTTGACTCTAAAAATTGTTAGATTTTAATAAAAATAGAGCCCAAACTCTTATACCAATTAAAAAACCCTTTAGAATGACTAAAATGAACCTAGAGGGGAATGAATAGATTCTTTAAAAAAAATTAAATACACCAACAATTTATATAAAACAATCAACAATGATTAAAAGCACAAATGTAAATAGTATTGATAAGAAAGACTCAATTTATAGTAGTTTGGAGCTTTTTCTTGCAAGCCTCCTATATCCACTATTTCAAGCAAACCACTTTGAACTTCCACTATCACTTGAACAATTACTTTGCATTTAGTTTGTATGGAATTGCACCCAATACACTAGTTGATACAAGATTTTGCCCACAAGTGTTTGACATACAGATATTTGGTATTAGATGTCTCACAAAGGCTAGAAATAAAAGTTTTGTACAAGTGTTCTCTCAAGTATATGAGTTTAAACTTCCCTTCTTTACTTTAAAATTACTCTATTTATAAAGTTAGAGTGGTTGTTATTCACAATTTTTCCATTGGAGTTAGAAACTAGTCATCTATGTACTAAAAACCACATTTTACTCTTGAAATGCTTAGGCATAGTCGGCAAGTTCAAAAGGAACGGTTGGCATCTAAGTTTTACGACTATGGACAACCTTGGTCAGAGTTTCTAATGGATAACTTTAAATTCTTGCATCATAGAAAGAACAAGTGGCAAGCTTTGGAATGAGCAATTTCCACTTCAACTATTTGTTGTTGAAAAATTATAGAAGTCAGTACGGTGTTCATGTCAACTTGATTTTGCACAGGGCACGAGTGGCATATTTGAAGCACTGCTGGACATGAATTTACTAAGTGCCAATTGAACCTTTTTCGTGCATGGCTTGCATTGCTTTTGCATGGCTAGACAAATGATGGCACAACTAGACCTTGCTTTCGTACAAAGATGGAATGGTTGGACATGAAGTGAAATAGCACGACTGACATCAAGTGAAGCATGGTCAGCATCTAGCATTTTCTTTAAAACTCAACACAAATTCCAGAAGGCTAAACAGGCGGTGCATGACTAGAGCACGGTTTAATGTCTGACTTCATTTTCTTTATGTTAGCATTTTTAACTTATGTCTTTATCATCATCAAAACACTAAGGGTCCAACAAATGCGTTGACCATACATGGCATGTATGTCTCTCATACTTAGCTAATTTTAACACATCATATAGAAAAATGTTATTTTGCCCTTGCCATCACACATACAAGCGTGTGCCTCTCCCACACGACTAAGCAACCCAAAAACACTTAAGCACAATTAAACAAGTATATTTAAGAGATAAAAAGACCAAATTAACCTTGGACATATCTGAGGGTTTATAGGTTTGTTAATTTATTAATTAACAAATAAATGCAAGAAAAAACTAAGTTTTTTCATTGTGTGAACAATGCTTTCTGCATATGAGCACATTGCATGTATAATGCATTTTGCTTGCGAGTGTGAACAGTGTAGTTTGCGCACAACAGTGCATATATGCATGTATATGTGTTAGCATGTGTGTTAGCGTGTGTGTGAGCGTGTAAGTGTGAACAACAATCTTCATCGATGATGACTGTTTTGTCCATTTCCGACCAACTTACACATTTTATATGAAATCAAATAAATTATCACAATCCCATTTCTGACATCTTCCAACTACAAAATTAATCAAATAATCACTCAATTAGCTGATTAACTTAAAAGCACAAAAATCCTTAAATTGACAACAAATTTCCTAAACCGGTAACAAATGGTCACACAACAATACAACGTAATCTACAACACAACCTATTACAATTTCACTATACAAAAACAAAATCATCCAAAAAATAAAACAAAATTAAGCATTTCAATTTTGAGTTGTAAAATAGGAAGAAATGGAAGGCAAAAAATAAACATCAAAAAATTCTTACCTCTCGATCCATCGCAATGTGTATTAATGTTTGTTTATGAAAGATTTGCAAGAATAAGTTGTGAAAGTTGCTGGTGGTTCTCACGGTTAATTTAAGCTTTGTATGTGGTGTGAAAAGAGACTATTTGACGTGTCTATTTCTGTTTATATATCAAAGGGCATAATTGGTAATGCATATATTATTTGTTTAAAAAGATTTTAATTGCCTACAAATTTCTCCTTTTAACTTTTTTTTTTATACGTAGACTTAAATACCCATGTGGGTTTTACTGTATTACCGTTCTGTCACAGATTCTCCAAGTGCACTAATCAACTGCTTTCAATTTCGATGTTATGGTCCTGCCATTCAATTCTTAGCCTTGTGGTTTTGTTTCTTTATTTACTTTTATTTATTTTCAGAATCTGAATTACAATTTTAAATATTAATTTACCACGGGCAATATTATATTACGAAAATATAACAAAAGCATAAATTAGAACCACCTTACTTTTTTAATACTGCATGTGTTTTCCCAAACAAAATGTCAAATCCCTTTATGCTATAAAACATGTCCCAAAAAAGAAAGCTTACACAAAATTATGTAAATTTTATAACACTTTGCACTAGAATTGATGCACGAAGGTAGAGAGGATTCCAAATAGTAAAATTATGAACAAAGGGTGTTTTTTCAGGTGGTTTGGCTGATTACTCGACAACCTATGTTTATCAATATACTATTATGTAGTTTTTAGAACAGTCTGACAACTTAACAGTGAAATCTTTGACAGTCACGATTCTTTCTGTACAGTCTTATGGGTTGAAGTTTGTATAACATGATTCAGTATTGCATGTAACTTATATGGTTAATTATAATATACTGACCAATGGATTTTTTGTCATTGCTTTCCAAAAGTTTGATTGAGAAAAAGTGTTGACTGTACAACAAGTTTCATACTTTTATAGTTAGGGATAAAGTAAAAAACAAAATGTAAGGGATCAAAGTTAGAATAATAATAAAATAATTCATTTTCATTTAAAAAATGAATAATGTTATGTGTATATATTTTGAATACATAAAATAAATATATAAATTATTTGTAATTATATGACTGAGTATTATTTTATCTTTAATTTAAAGTCAATCAATTATACAACGATACATTATTAATGTATTTATTTTATATATTCAAAATACATTCATAGTTTTATTATTTGAAAAACTTTTAAGTCTTAAAAGAGGGTCAAGACTTAACCATACTTAGCCAAGCCCCATCACCTCTCTTTGTATATAGGTCGATTATAATTTAGGGAATTAATAGTTTACCAAATAGGTTAAGTAATTAGTTATCATTTAATGACCTCTAACTTGGATAATTCTTCTCATTTGCCAACAAAGTGATGTAGATGGATGATGCATCTCAATGCCCAAAAAAATAGAACTGTGGCACCCAAACTATTCATTAGTCAACAATATAATTTATGTACCGCAAATTTCTAAATCAATTAACCAACCAATTCATCTTGACCTTGACTTGTTTCTTATTCGCCCCTTTTATCTCTTTTTCCATTACATACACCAAGAATTTTGCATATTAATTATCATACCCAAATTTAATGGCATCATTTAAATCAATTGTTGTATGATATAATTAATGAAACAAGCTATTTTTGAGACTCAAATGAAAATACATTGTTTATAAAAGTATTGTCTTATTCCAAATTTTCAACCTTGATAGACTATAATACCCTTTTTAATAGAAAGAAGCCGTCAATTACCGGTGTTTTTCAAATAAAACCTTACTTGTAGAAATTGATATAAATAAAACATAAAAACAAAAGAATTTCCATTTAATCACATAAAAAACAATTTATAATAGTGGATTCAAATCCAATTCAAATTAAATAAAGATTAATTTGAATTTGATTTGTATTTAAACTAGTTGACTTAAATTTAAACTTATTCAAATTAATAAATAACTACGTTAGAGAAAGTGAATTATCATGTTAGAAAAAGAAGAAGAATTATCATAAATAAAAAAAGAAAAATCACCACTCAAGAAAAGATAAAAAGGTATCACCAAGGTGTGCCATAATATTGGTATGGGTGTTAATGTTTTCAATTTTTAATTAAAAAAGGGTCATATAGCCTAATTATAATAAAAATTCTAAATAAATTACTTTTTTTGGCTAAAAAAAAGTAATATAATATAAATTTTCTCCGATTATGTCAATTATTTTGTCATATCATATCACCTAAATTAAAATATAGATAGTCTATAAGCATATTTCTGTTTACCTAATATTACCCAGTTGGGTAAAAATTAAATGCATTATTAATAGGCCAAACGACTATTTCCCATCCAAGGTTTGACGTTTTCTCAAAAGTCCCCCCTTTAACTATGAAAACACCAAATACCCACCCTTGACCGGTTAGATTTAACAAAACCCTAACGGTGGTAAGGGTAAAATCATCATTTTTGCTATAATATTAAAAATAAACTAAAATAGAATCTATTTTGCCCCTCTAAACTTTAAAAACTAAAATTTTCCCCAGCCTAAGTTTTAAAAAATAGCAGTTTCACCCTAGAGTTTGATTTTGAAATCTCCGGCGACCATTCCGGCTCCATTGCCGACGATTTCTCCCTCCCGAAGCAGTCTCTCCTTCCCTCGAATGTTTTTCTCCCATTTGGAGGCTCAATCGGCGTCGAAGATGTCTTAGGAGACGAAGAACTTCGTCGGGGAAGACTCTTGAGATTGGCCAAATAATCAACTCTTAAGATTCTGATTTTGTATTGAAAATTCAACTTATAGATCAGCATGAGCATCATCCTCAATGCACGTTGGGATCTCTCAATCAGTAAAACTCTGAACTAATGTTCCCATGGAATGCATGCATGGAGATTCACCTAATGCGTACGTTAGTTACTTCCTTTCATAGGATTTCTAACATATACCTCACTCAACAGCATGGTGCATATTACCGTTGTGTCCTTTTCTCAAGAATTTTGCACACTTCCCGAAAAGTTAAAAAAATTAGACAAAAAGACTATTTTCTATCCAAAGTATCTTGTTTTTCTAAATATCTCTTCTTTAACTTTGAAAATCTCAAATACTTATCTATAAATAGTTAAAATTAACAGAATCCTAGCTTTTTAAAATTTTATTTCTTTTTCCACTCTAAACTTTAAAAACTAAAAGTTTCCCCTTAATCTAAGTTTTAAAAAATGATGTTTTCCCCTAGGGGTTAGTTTTCAGATCTCTGACGTTAAATTCAATGTCATTATTCGTTGTCTATCCCTCTCAAAGTCTCCTCTCCCTCTAACTGTCTCTCTCTACCTATTTAGACGTCTAATCTGCATCAATCTTTATTTGAAAGACGAGTGATGAAGCTCTTCGTCTTCTAGACAAAGATCGATGCCGAATAGACATCCAAATGGGTGAAGAGAGATCGTCAGAGAGAGAGAAAACTTCGGGAGGGATAGACGATGGGCAATGTTGTTGGATTTGACGTCGAAGATCTGGAAATTAACCCTAGGGGAAAACTTTCATTTTTTAAAACTTCGGTTGGGGAAAAACTTTTAGCTTTCAAAAATTAGGACAAGAAAAGGAAATTATATTTTAGTTTATTTTTAATATTATAGATAAAATGATAATATTAAAGTATGTTGTTTTCCTAAGTATCTCCTCTTTAACTTGAAAAATCTCAAATACTTACCTATAAGCAGTTAAAATTAACAGAATTCTAATCCTTTAAAATTTTATCTCTTTTTTCATCCTAAACTTTAAAAACTAAAATTTTCCCCTCAATCTAAGTTTTAAAAAATGATAGTTTCCCCCATAAGGTTTAGTTTTCAGATCTCTAACGTCAAATTCAGTGTCATTGTCGACTGTCTATCCCTCTCAAAGTCTTCTCTCCCTCTTACTGTCTCTCTCTACCCATTTAGACGTCTGATTTGCATCAATCTTTGTCTAGAAGACGAGTGACAAAGCTCTTCATCTTCCAGACAAAGATCGATGTCGAATAGGCATCCAAATGGGTGAAGAGAGACTCTCGGAGGGAGAGAAAACTTTGGGAGTGGTAGACGGTGGGCAATGTTGCTGGATTTGGCGTCGAAGATATGGAAACTAACCCCTAGGTGAAAACTTTCATTTTTTAAAACTTCGATTGAGAGAAAACTTTTAGTTTTTAAAAATTAAGACATGAAAGGAGATTATATCTTAGTATATTTTTAATATTATAGATAAAATGATAATTTTATCCTTATTATCTTTAATTTTAATTAATTATAGATAAATATTTGAAATTTTTAAAGTTAAAAGGAGAATATATGATAAAGCAGTATAATTTGAATGGTACATAGTCCTTTGGCAAAAATTAACAAAGCGGAAAATTATTTTAATTACTTTTTAATTGACGCGTGATAAGTGGAGCCCATAGAAAGTGACATGTTATTGCATACATTTCAACATCCCCATCATAGGTACAAGTATATCATTAATTGTATAAATCATTGGGGTTAAAATAAAATAAAAATTAAAAGTAGATATTAAAATTAGGTTGAATTCTACGTACTTTATGTTGAGAGCATACAAAAGGTATGAAGTTCCTAAAACATGGTACCTTAATACTCAATCAAAGGCAATCCTTTTTTTTTGACAGATTAAGATTGTGAGATAGCTAAGACTCTAATAAACATGTTAGAGTCATTGAAGACAGTCATAGAGCATTGCTTAGGTGTATGTTATCCAATTACTTGTTCAATAATATAAAATATAGTAGAAATAAGTGATCATTTTAAAGAACATAGGTCTCAGACTCTCATCATTCTTTTCAGAATATATCTAGGCAAATAGAACAAAAATTTTTAAAATTTTGGAGTGAATTTCCTTTACTTTATTTTGCAACTACTGTGTTAGATCATAGGGTAAAAACTAATAAACTATAAAATTGATTTGATGTTATTAATGAAAATTTGTCAATTAATAGCAATGTTAATAACGTTGAACATGTTCAAGATTTTTAACTAGAAATACATAGCATTTATGAACAAAAATATGGAAAGACTGGACAAAGTTTTGTACCAGAGGTAAGTTTCGATAGTTTAGAAAAACAAGTCATGTATATGGTTGCTCTTGCCTAAAGGTATGCAGCCTGTGACTCAAAGTACAAATTATGGTCAATTTTATAATTGTATCAACATTAACCATTATCTAAAAATTGTTCAAAGATACAATACTGAAAAATTAGATGTTTTGCATGGTGGAAAGACAAAGCAGAAACCTTTCTTGTGTTTGTCGTCATAGCCTGAGATCTACTAACATCTTCAGTGTCGACTATAGCATCGTAATTCGCTTTTAGTACAGGTGGATGTATGTTAGATGATAAATGATCCAATTTACACCCAAACGTGGTTGAGACAATAATCTGTATAAAAGATTGGGTTAAAGCTAAATTCAAATCACAAAATCGGATGACAAAAAGTATCTTTGAAGAATTCAAAAACTTAGACGTTGAGGATGAGCAGGTAAATGGTATGGTATGTATATTTTATTTATGTTTGTAATTATACAGTATTTAAATTAATTTATTTGTACTATATTATAATGTTTTTCATCATGTTACCATGGTATTCCTCCTCCATATGTGAAGATTATAAAAAAAATATTCGGGGTACTGTATTCAGTTTTAATAATTGAAAAATAATTTGTGTTTAAATTTTTAATTAATTTTTTAAATTTGTTTAAATAGGTTGACATGATTAAGACCCAACCCTATATCAAGGTCAGACCTTAGGCCTTAAAAATTTCATAGGTTGGCTTGGCTCAGTTCGAAGGCCCAACACTATGCGGGCTTGAGGCCCAACCCAATCTATGGGTTTGATGGGTCGAGTCAAAACTAGCTCAACCTAACCTATGGACACCTTTACTCCCATTCTGATAGTGCAAATTGTTTAACTTTACTATAAATTAAACACAAATCTCTATTACCAAACTATCCTTAATTTTTATTAAGATTACGAAAATACTATAAACTAATCATAAATATTAATTATAATTACATTCTTTTTTTTTTTTTTTTTACTTTTTCCCTCTTTTTATTTTTTATTGTCCTATAGAGAAAGAAAAACATGAAAGTCATCTCATTTTCTAGTTGAGATATATATTAACTTATGACTTTTTCTATATCATTTTTAAGGTGAAAAAATCAACAGAAGAGGGATTGCCAAGTTCCCGAAGAGGATCTATCTTAAGACATTTGGGCTTTGGAGAAATTATGGCCAGAAACACATCAAAGGCTCTCTTTATCCAATTTTTGTCTTTAATTGAGTTCAATAATTCAACAATTATGTGCATCTATTTACATTTTCATTTTTGTTTATATTATGTGTTATATGTGATGAGCGTAAAATTGTATTGGGGTGATTTTAGTGTAATTGATTGAGTATTTGTTTATTTAACAAGGGTTATTATAGGTGTAGTAGCTCAAAGGGGTGTTTGGCTAGTAAACAAGAGGAACGAAACGAATTGGAGCTGGGCACGTTCATGGTAATATATACAACAGAGCAAAACCCATGTGCATCAAGGCCAAATCACCATCACCTCCATCACTTGAGACTAACAAATCCCTTTCTTTAGAGAAACTCACTTCTCTTCCTTTTTCTTCGTAAACCTATGATTAGATTTATATAACACAAATTAATAATCATTATTAATGTACAAAATTTTACTCTTTATAAATTTGCATTATGTACTTATGGGCTTTTGGTATGAACTAGGCCTAATTTAGAGTCTCGACTTAGTTCGAGTATGTTCATAGTAATATACACAATAGAGCACAACCACTAAGCACTAACTCAATAAAAGTTATTTGTTGACAGCACACAATCCTGTGATGCCTCAAGGCCAAATCACCATTACCACCACCACTAGAGACTAACAAATCCCTTCTTTAGAGAAACCCACTTCTCTTCCTTTTTCTACATAAGCCTACGATTAGATTTCCATAACAAAAATTAAATAATCATTATTAATACATAAAATTTTACCCTCTACAAATTTGCATTGTACACTTATGGGCTTTTGGTCTAAACTGGGCCTAATTTACAGTCTCGACTTAAGTGAATCATGGCCTTAAGATAGTATCACCAACTCTAGGACATACTCAATATGGGCCGAACTCTACTATCATTAATGTTGCTTCAATCCTCCAAGAAAATGTTTACTAAGAGAAATTATTTAGGCAAATTCATGTCATAATGTAGAATTCACATTTTATTATAAATCTTTTTTTTTCCCTTTTATTCTGATAACTTTTACGGGTTCAACTCAATTAAATAGAAGTCCAAGTTGATATCAAAATATCATGTAACATGTTGAAAACGTTTGGACAATATTTTTCCTGGTCCAAGAAACTCAATAAATTAAAAGATTCCAAAGCTTTTCTATAGTGGTAAACCCCTATATACAGGCTATTCTTAGCCACACAAGAACACCAAAACTCCTTTTGAATTATTCACAAAAGCCGTCAATTACATTGATTATGTTTGTGAATTTGCATGCAGCTTAAACAACAAAAACAAACCATGCAGGACCACACCTTGAAGCAATCGATTCTGGTAAATATTGTAGAAATCTCAACAGTGAATCAATGTTTCATAAAATTTATGACTTTGGGTTAAATATTCTTTCTATGATGTTTTCTATTTCAACCAAAACATGGCCAACATGAAATAAGGGGGAAAATTGTTGATAAGTAGAGTGAAAAATAGCTATTATAGCAGCATTACCTAATCAACTAAAGCTTTCCCAATTCTCATTCTCGCTCAAAAACTTTTATTTCTTTACATAGTTTTGGCGTGATTACTTGGACTTTTTACTGAATTTATTGTGAGATTAGTAAAAGAAATAGCTCGATTATACTTACATTAGGGATGTGTTTGGTTGGAGAAATAAAAGATTAATATAATTATCTATTTTTTATTAGATATATTAACTTATTTGGTTCATTAGACAATAAAAGAAATAAAAATTTGATTATCACCTTCTATTTACTTTTTCATATTAAAAGTTTATGAATATAACTTTAATTTTATTATAATTTTATTTATTTTATAAATTTAATTTAATATATTAAAAATATTCTAATAAAATATTATGTTAATATTCAATTATAAACCAAACACAATAATTTATAGTAATTTTTCTTACGGAAAGATTAAAATTTTTACAGTAATTTTTTTAAAAATAATTTTGGCATGAATACTTAGACTTTATTTTCAGAATTTATGGCGGGACTAGTAAAAGAAATAATGGCAGCATGCACATAGGGATTGTCTCTTTTCTTTGCCTTGGACCAAGACTTCCTTTGTTCCCATCACCATCACCCAGCTACACAGTTACTATTTACTTTGGAATTAGGGTTTTCCTTTACTTATTATGGTTCAGAAACTTGTTTTTCACGTTAAACATACTGATTTTGTATTCATTGCTTAATTTGCATGGTTTTTAAAATATTTTACTCAAGCAATTTCATATAATGTGTCTAGCATTCTGTGACGCACTAGGGCATGTGAAGAGTCATAGTTAAACTCAACATATCTATCCGATCCCACAATTATTTTCTTTTAATTTGTATTTACAATCTCATGATATATACAGTATGCGTATGAAATAAGGTCAAAAGTTATATCATTATTTCTATGTGTTTGCATGTTGACTCAAAACGTACACACTTATAAAAACATAAAAATATATACATGGAATATTTAGGTATCATATATACAAATAGTATGTTTAAAAAGTATATATAACTCCATATATATATTTTTATGTTTTGAAAATCTGTTGTCATAACTATATAAAGCATCGCCTAAAACTAAACTCATCGCGTTAGTTTAAAAAGTATATATAACTCCTAAAAATATAAAAAACTTGTCTGAAAAAATATGGAACTCCCTACTTCAATTTTTAGAAACCTTAATAGGAGGCATCTATTATTATTTTAATGAAGTGGACGAGTTTAGTATTAAACTATCTCACAAAAAAAAAAATAAAAAATAAAACCTATAAATATATGTATATTGTTGATGTGATTTATTATCATTGATGAATAAAATTTTGAATCTTTTACAGAATAAATTAAGGCAACATTGATTAGAATCTGAAGAGATTCTAGTATGTCTACTACGGTGTAATTATAATTAAACGAAAAACATTGAGATAAAAAAAATGAAGCATAAGACTTTTATTAAATGAAATCATACTCTATTTTATTATAAAAAAAAAAGTATATATCTGTCCAATTATAATATATTATTTTATTTTTATTAATGAAAAAGTCTAGAATCTTGAATTTGGGATGTCGATTACCAATAAATTTTCTTAAGATAAAAAAATTTTGTTCTCATATCTTGTCATGACACTTAATAGTTAAGAGTACAGAGATATGAAAGGCTTCGAAATATGCATTTAAAAATGAAAGATTTTTAATAATTCGTATGATTAAGCATTAAGGTCATGCTCACAAAAATACTCTTGATAAAGAATGTTTTGAAATCTAATCTAATTAACCAATTCAATTAAGTTTCAATGGCTAGTTGGGTAAGTAAAGTTTTAAAACTATGCAATGGATGAATAATATGTTATATATAAAAACATAAAGTTGTATATTTTTTTATTTATAGGGATTTTATATACACACACACACACAAAAACACTCATGTGGTATTATTGATTTAAGTAGAAATTTGGAAAGCGTGGGATAGAAGGAGTGCCCACGTGTGAAAAGGATAAACCCAAATTCTACTATCCAAAGACAAAGAAAACTGTCAACTCTTTCAGATGATGTGTTTGATATAGATCCTTATCGAAAAAGTCAATACAAGTGTTGTATGTTGATTGGGTTGTTTTAGAAATTGAGGGAGGAAAAATCATTTAGTGAAAAAAAGGCTCATTTTTTTATAAGGCGATCAAACATCCCCCTTTGAACTAGAAACATGGAAAGCATTTTTGTTCTTAACTTCTTGAGAAGTAAAGCATAGAACTAAGGAAACTTTTTTTTTAAATATATAAATTGTATTTATTTATTTTAACTTGACCTAATTATAAGTTGATATATCAATTTTTGTAATTAGTATACAAAGAAGCTCTTTCTTATCGGAATCACACATACGACTTTTCGTAGGCTATTATCAAGTGCATCTCTAATCTATAAATTGTCCAAGAGTGAATAAATTTTATACTCTGAGATAGCAAAATAAACTCTACATAACAATATATTCCTTCAATATTTTCTTATTATTTCTCATTTATATAAAAGAAATTTTTTAATTTCTTACCAAGTTGTGATTAACTTTCACATATACACACATGCACCGTGCATGCACAAAGAGGGACACACACATACATAAAAGAGAGTTATTTTTCATAGTAGTTATTCTCAAATGTATTGAAAAGGCCCTCCTAAAAATTTATTTATTACCCTCTGTACAATTCTCTTTCCTTCTATTAGTCTGAATATTATATTTACAAATTAATCCACTCTTATTGGTTGACTAAGAGATTTTCTCTTGATTACTAGGAATTGATTTAAGCTCAATCTTCTCAGATTTAGGAATCATTCCTACACGGCCGTAGAAAATGGGGAATCCATCAAAGACACCTATCTTGGAACATAACCATCAAAGAGCTTTCGTAAGGCTATTTACTAGTTGATCATGAGTTGAAACATAAGACATATTTAAAAGGCCTTTTGTAACACCCATAGGTATGTATAAAGGCATTTATGCCTTTTTTCCTCTTATTGGACCTGATTATATATTTTTTTTTTAGTGCCTACACTATAGAAGTGTACATCTATCTATGCCTTAAGAAGGGTAAAACTGTCATTTCATGTTATGCATGTGAAAATGATTAAGGATGAAAGACAAATGATTGTGCATGTTAGGAATGCATTATCATGCATCTATTCATTGAATTTGAAAATTGGATTAGATTAGTTTCACAGTGATTTTGGAGCATGGTCTTTGCCACAAAATGTTAGGGATGACTGTGCATAAGGGATGCATGATTGTTCATGATGTTATTTTGGTAAAATAAAAAAAAAGGTGTTGTGTTGTTTGGCTTATTTATGTGTTTACACATTTTATAGTCAAACAAAGAGAATTGAGAGCATTGGAGTGCAATCAGATGACATCAAAGAAGAGGTTGGATCATAAAAAACCTTGCCATGTGAAGATTTCATTTGACTTTGGAAGCCAAGTAAGTATGATGGTCTCTATAGAGTATTTTAATTTTGGCTTGATGACATGAACTATAAAGCCTATTTTATGCATTATGTGATGTATATACAAGTAGAAGTATGTTGGTTTATGACTAGCGAAAGTGTTTGTGAGGAAGTCTTGTTTATGAATGTAGTCAACCTAAGTCTTGATACGACTTGATGATATATTGACCTAAATAATGATATGAATATGTAATGCATGTTTGATTGTTACTTTGATGTGAAAACATGTTTAGGGATGAGTATATATGATTTTGTATTAATTAGAGACTAGAGATATGAGTTCAGTGGCCATAAATCATAGAAACCTGTAGGATTGAAATTTCCAGGCTCTAATGCATAGTCTTGCCTACATATAGAGACAACCATGCATCTTTAGCTTAGAAAGAGACTTCCAGTGAGTTGACTCATGCTTGTCCTAGGGTTTTAGAGTTTGCATAGATGTTCAATATGAGACATACATCTGTGCATGGCTTTTAGAATGTGCATTATTGCTAGAAAGAATGAACGATTGTGATTCAAGAGTAAAGACATAACGGGCTTCAATCAAACGTTAGGTTACCATCAGTCAAAAGTGTGTAGATTTTTCAAAGTGCCAATAACCAACAATGCAATGAAATTTAAAATTTAAGACTAAAACAATCTTGAAAACCCTAACTAGGATACCCGTTTTAAACATAGTAGTTATGAAACATGCAAAACATATATAGGGTGTTTTAGAATTATACCTGTGTTGATAACTCTTTTAACCTTCATATGGCTATAAAAAGTATGTTATCCAACCCTTAGAGCACAAACACAAAAAAGGAAATCCAGGTGAAGAGACTGTAAAGGCTTTTGACTAAAATCATTGTTTATGATAAAAGGAAAAAATGCAAAACCAATAGCTATTTTTGCTTATTTTATTTATGCAAAAAAACATGTCTTATATATATGTATAGGTATCCAAGTATGACTGGAATTCCAAGCATGCACAGTACCCTTAACACAAAAATGCATAGCTGGTATAAAAGATTGTCCAACCGACATTCATTAGGCCATTTGGTCAATAATATTAACATGGTCAAACTGAGTCTTCTCGAACCATTAGACAAACCTAATCCATTTGTGGTCTATCTCTTAGCCTTGAACACCAGGATTGTCAACAAATAATCCTCTTCTTTGAGTTTGATTCAACTCTTTTATACGTGTGACTCATAAGCTTTATGTTAAACTGCTAGTGTCCAAATTTGAGGTGAATCTAGACACAAAGCAAAATTGACCTCTAACAGAGCATATGACCATTTAAATAACAAAGTGTCAATGAATATCTCTTAAGCTTTTATCATATCACAATTACATGCAATTCAATTCTTTCATCAACCAATATCTCTCAAGTTTGAGACATAGAAGTGTATTTATCTTAGTAGTTCCTCAATATGAACTTATACACATCAATGACTAATTTGGATTAAGCTACAACCATATCCCATTGTGATCACGATTCAAACAATCATATTTGTCATTTAGTATTCTTATGTGAGATATCTTCTCCTATACTCAAGAGTGACGAATCTTTATCAATTAACTTTATCTCACAATATGGTTTATTGCTATCTTTATGATAACCCCAATTATGGTGACATGTTATATAGCATTAAACCATACTGATCTTTACATAGGACGGTCTAGCAATCTTAAGTTAAAGAATCACATACACCTATAGTGTTTAAAGAATTTATTTCATAGACACTGAAGCTACCATTCATATGAATATCCTTTAATTAGGTCAGTCTAATGAACATGTCTACAACATGTATCTATGTGTTACACAAAACTATCTACAATAGCTTCGATATATAATAACTGTGACCACTTTTGGTGACTCACTCCATACTATGATAATTCTATCATCATTGCACGTGCCTTTATTCATTACAATGTCAAGATTATGGACATTTCTAGAATAACAACTTAATGTATACATAAAGTTCTCATGATCAATCGTCTTATACCCGTGTCATTGTTCTACTATTCTAAGGGCATGTTATTTATACAATCATATAAATAGACAACATATGAATTAAATAACAATAAATTCTTTTATTAATGATTAATATAAAATTAGATCCACAAATACCAAATTCTATTGGCTTTAGAGCATCTACTTTAACAATATCCCACTTACACTATAGTTAATTGGTCATATATTTAATGCCAAACTTAGCTACATGCCTATTATGCTTCTGTTACGACAGAGGCTTTGTCAGTGAGTCAGGCAAATTATCATCTGTATCAATCCTTGCTATTTGTATGTTACCTCATTAAACAATCTCTCAGATTAAGTGATATTGTCTGAGTATGTGTTTAGACCTTTGATGAGACTATAACTCTTTTTCTTAAACAATCATTCCATTGTTGTCGCAATAGAGTACAATTGGCTCGATGATACTCGGAACCACTCTAAGTTTAGTCACAAACTTCTTGATCCATACAACCTCTTTTATTACTTCTAAGAAGGCAATATACTCAGACGTTTTTGTAGAATTAGCCATTGTATTTTGCTTGGAGCTTTTCCAACTAACTATACCATCATTCAAACAAAACACAAAACTTGATTAGGATTTGTAATCATCTCGATCATTTTGAAAATTGACGTCACTTTAGCCTTTTACAATGAGTTTAAATCTCTCAAGAACATATCTTAAGTCCATTTCAGGTACTTCAAGATGTTCTTGACAACTATCCAATGTTTTTTACCTGGATCAGATTGATATTTGCTACAAACGCTCAAGGTATATGAGACATCAATCTTTATACATATCATGACATATATAATTGATCCTATAGCCAAGACATATGAGATCCTACTTATCTTATCTCTCTTAGATTGTGTACTTGGACACATATCTTTTGAAAGATATACACTACAAGACATGGGTAGAAATTCTTTCTTAGATTCTTTTATATAAAATCTGGTCAAAACCTTGTCTATGTACATACTTTGACTTAGGCCTATCAATCTACGCTCTCTATCTTAGTAAATGTTAATCCCAAAAATGTAGGTTACTTCTTTTCTAAGTCTTTCATAGAGAAGCACTTGGATAACCAAACCTTTACCGATTAAAAGTTTGATATATCATTTCCAGCAATCAAGATGTCATTAACAGATAATACTAGAAACGTAGTCACACCCCTATTGACTTTCTTATATACACAAGGTTTATCTTCATTTTTTGTGAATTTGAACTCATGAACAACTTCATCAAAATGAATATTTTAGCTTCTTGAAGCTTGTGTAAGTTTATAAATGGACTTTTCTAGTTTGCATAATTTGTCTACTTGTCCAACAAGAATGAAACTATCAAGTTATGCCATATAGATGCCTTCTACAAGGTTACCATTCAAGAAGATAGTCTTAATATCTATCTGAAAGATTTTATAGTCATAATATGCAACTATAACAAACATAATCTTAATAGATTTAAGCATAATGACTAGCGAAAATGGTTTCATTATGGTCGATGTCATACTTTTGAGTGAAACCTTTGGTAACCATTCATGTTTTATACGTATGCATGTTATCCTCCATGTCAGTTTTTTTTTTTTTTTTTGAAACCTATTTACGCCTTACAGGTTTTACCCCTTTAGGTACATCCACTAGAATCTATATTTGGTTTTGGTATATAGAGTTTATTTCAGATTTTATGGTATCTAACCATTATCAGAATCTGGACTTCAAATAACCCTATTGTAGGTCTTAGGTTCATCATCATTAATGCCCAATAAATTACTATACTGAGTCAAGAGAAAACCAAATCTCTCTAGCTCATGACATACTTGTTAAACCTATATAGCTCATGTATAAGTTGAGGTTGTTCCACCTAAAGTGGAGAAACTTCCTTATCATGATTAATCATTTGTGATGACATATCGTCTTGTCGAACACCTATGGTATCTTGTGGTTTAGGAACTTCATCAAGTTCCACCCTTCTCTCACTAGTTATCTTGAGAATAAATTCCTTCTTAAGGAACACACCAGTGCAAGCAACAAAGACTTTTTACTTTTTTATATGGTAAAAGCAATATCTCTAAGTAATCTTCTAGTACCCAATAAAGATACACTTTTTAAACTTAGCACTCAACTTGTTTGAAGTCAATTTCTTAACATAAGTTTCATAACCCCAAATCCTCAAGTAATCTAGATTGGCTTTTTACCTAGTCCACAACTCATATAAATTTTTATTCACAGATTTAGATGGGACATGGTTTAGTGTATAAGCAGCAGTTTCTAGGGTATAACCCTAAAAAGACATAAGTAGATCAGTAAAACTCATCATGGACTTGACCATTTCTATCAAGGTCTTATTGTTTTGTTCAGATACAATATTATATTGTGAAGTACTAGGAAGACTGAGTTAAGATGTTATTTTATATTCTTTTAGGTATTCACCTCTTTGATTACTTCGAAGGACTTTAATTTGTTTTTCAAGTTACTTTTCTACTTCATTCTTGAATTTTTTGAATTTACCAAAGCATTTAGACTTGTGCTTCATCAAAAACACATGCACCCATATGTTGCACCAATTTGTCTATAATAACTTCGACACATGAGAACTATCACTACTTTTGGTGGGATTGTTTAATACTATGATAATCTCATAATCATTGCATATGCCCTCGTTCATTGTAATGTCAGGATTGTGGATGTTTTTAGAATGGCTACTAAAAGTGTATATAAGGTTCCCACGATCAGTCATCTGATCCCTTCGTCATAGTTTTACCATTTTAAGGGCATGTTATTTATACGATCATATAAATAAACAATATAAGCATTGAATAACAATAAATTCTTTATTAATTATTGGAATAAAATTACATCCACAAATGTCAAATTCGATTGGCTCTAGGTTACCTACCCTGACAATCTCTTACTTGCACTATAGATAATTGGTTAGAAATATCTAATGTCAAGATTGGCTATATACTTATCATGCTTCTACTACGATAGAGACTTTTTTAGTTAGTCATCCAAATTGTCATTTCTATCCATCTTTGATATCTATATATCACCTCATTGTATAATCTCTCAGAGTATGTGATATCATCTAAGTATATATTTAGAACTCTGATGAGACTACAATTCCTTTACATATGTAATCACTCCATTATTGTCCCAATAGAGCTCAATTGGCTTAATGATACTCAAAACCACTTCAAGTTTAGTAATGAACTTCTTGATCCATACAACTTTTTTTTACTTGAACTCTGTTATTAAATCAATCACTGTACTTTGTTTGAAGCTTTTCCAACTAACTATATTGTCATTCAAATAAAACACAAACCTTGATTGGGATTTGTAATCATCTCGATCAGTTTGAAAGCTAGCATCATTGTAGTCTCTTACAGTGAACTCAGATTCTCTTCCATAAACCAAAAATGAATTTTTAGTCTTTCTCAGGTACTTTAGGATGTTCTTAATAAACATCCAGCGTTTTTCACCTAGATCAAATTGATATATACTACAAATGCTTAAAACGTATAAGACATCAATCCCCATACATAGCATGACATACATGATTGATCCTATAGCCAAAGCATATAGGATCCTACTTATCCTATTTCTCTTAAATTGTGTACATGGACACATCTCTTTTGAAATATATAAACCATGGGACTTGGGTAAAAATCCTTTCTTGGATTCTTCCATATTGAATCTAGTCAATAGCTTGTCTATGTACATGCTTGGACTTAGGCCCAATAATCTACACTTTTTATCTCAATAAATTTTAATCCCAAGAATGTAAGTTGTTTATCCTAAGTCTTTCATGGAGAAACATTTGGATAACCAAGCATTTATCGATTACAAATTAGGCATGTCATTTCCAATAACCAAGATGCTATCAACATACAATACTAGAAATATAATCACGTTTCTACTTTCTTATATAAACACAGTTCTTTTTTTTTTTTTTATAAATCTAAACTCACGAATAGTTTTATCAAAATAAATATTTCAACTTCTTGAAATCTGTTTAAGTCTATAAATGGACATCTTTAGCTTTCATACTTTATCTACCTATCTAATAAGAATAAAACCATTGGGTTGTGTCATATAGAAGTCTTCTGCAAGGTTGTCATTTAGGAAAAAAGTTTTGACATCAATTTGAAAATTTTCATAGTTATAGAATGCAACTATAGCAAGCATAATCCTAATAGACTTAAGTATAGTGACTGACAAAAAGGTTTCATCCAATCAATGTCATACTTTTGAGTGAAACCTTTGGCAACCACTCATGCTTTATAAATATGCACGTTACCTGCTATGTCAATTTTCTCTTTGAAAACCCATTTGCACCTTACGGGTTTTACCCTTTCAGGTGCATTCACCAAAGTCAATACTTGGTTTTGGTACATAAAGTCTATTTTAGATTTCATGACATCTAACCATTTATCATAATTTATACTTGATACAACATCGTCGTAGGTCATAGGTTTGTTATCATTGATGACCAATACATCACTTTATTGAGTCAGGAGAAAACCAAATCTTTTTAGCTTATGACGTACTTTGTAAACCTATATAGCTTTTATGTACATTGAGGTTATTCCACCTGATATGAAAGAACTTCCTCATCATTATCAACTATCTATGATGACACATTCTCCTATCTAATATCTATGGTATCTTATGGTTAAGAAACTTCATTGAATTCCACCCTTCTCTTATTAGTTCTCTTGAAAATAATTTTTTCTTAAGGAACACATTGGTACGAGCAACAAAGACTTTTTGCTCCTTTAGGTGGTAGAAGCAATGTCCTTTAGTAACCTTCGGTTTCCTTATAAAAATACACTTTTTAAACTTAATGCTCAGTTTGTTTGAAGTCAATTTCTTGACAAAAGCTTTACAACCCCAAATCCTCAAATAATCTAGATTGAGCTTTCATCTAGTCCACAACTCGTATGGAGTTTTATCCACAAATTTAGATGCGACACAGTTTAGTGTAAAGGCAACAATTTCTAAGGTATGACCACAGAAACACATAGGTAGATCAGTAAAACTCATTATGAACCTGACCATTTTCATCAAAGTCTTATTCCTCTATTCAGATACACTATTATATTGTGGAGTACTAAAAGCAATAAGTTGAAATATTATCCTATTTTCCTTTAAGTATTGTTTGAATTCAAAACTTAAGTATTCACCCTTTCGATCACTTCAGAGGATTTTAATTTGTTTCCCAAGTTACTTTTCAATTTTGTTCTTAAATTCTTTGAATTTATCAAAGCATTTAGAGTTGTATTTCACCAAAAAATGCAGTCATATCCACTGAAATCATCAGTAAATGTGATAAAGTAGGGTTCCCCATATCTACTAAAATCATCAATACATTGAAGTTGTTCCACCTAATATAAAGGAACTTTCTTATCATTATCAATCATCTGTGATGGCATATTGTCCTATCTAATATCTATGGTATTTTATGGCTAAAGAACTTTATTGAATTCCACCCTTCTCCTACTGATTCTTTTAAGAATAATTTTTTTCTTAAGGAACACGTCAGTACGAGCAACAAAGCCTTTTTTCTCTTCCAGGTGGTAGAAGCAATGTCCCTTAGTAACCTTTAGTTACCTTATAAAAATACACTTTTCAGACTTAACGCTTAGTTTGTTCAAAGTCAATTTCTTGACATAAGCTCCACAATCATAAATCCTCAAATAATCTAGATTGAGTTTTCGCCTAGTCTATAACTCATATAGAGTTTTATCCACAAATTTAGATAGGACACAGTTTAGTGTAAAGGTGATAGTTTCTAAGGTATAACCCTAGAAACACATAGGTAGATCGATAAAACTCATTGCAAACTTGACCATTTCTATCAAGGTCTTATTCTTCCATTCAGATACACTATTATGTTGTAGAGTGCTAGAAGGAATAAGTTGAGATATTATCCTTATTTTCTTCAGGTATTATCTGAATTCAAAACTCAGGTATTCACCTCTTCAATCACTTTGGAGGATTTTAATTTGTTTCCTATGTTGTTTTTCTATTTTGTTCTTAAATCCTTTGAATTTATTAAAGCATTCAGACTTATGTTCCACTTAATATAAAGGAACTTTCTCATCATTATCAATCATCTGTGATGGCATATTGTCCTATCTAATATCTATGGTATTTTATGGCTAAAGAACTTTATTGAATTCCACCTTTCTCCTACTGATTCTTTTAAGAATAATTTTTTTCTTAAGGAACACGTCAGTACGAGCAACAAAGCCTTTTTTCTCTTCCAGGTAATAGAAGCAATGTCCCTTAGTAACCTTTAGTTACCTTATAAAAATACAATTTTCAGACTTCACGCTTAGTTTGTTCAAAGTCAATTTTTTGACATAAGCTTCACAATCATAAATCCTCAAATAATCTAGATTGGGTTTTCGCCTAGTCTATAACTCATATAGAGTTTTATCCACAAATTTAGATAGGACACAGTTTAGTGTAAAGGTGATAGTTTCTAAGGTATAACCCTAGAAACACAGAGGTAGATCGATAAAACTCATTGCAAACTTGACCATTTCTATCAAGGTCTTATTCTTCCATTCAGATACACTATTATATTGTAGAGTGCTAGAAGGAATAAGTTGAGATATTATCCTTATTTTCTTCAGGTATTATCTGAATTCAAAACTCAGGTATTCACCTCTTCAATCACTTTGGAGGATTTTAATTTGTTTCCCATGTTGTTTTTCTATTTTGTTCTTAAATCCTTTGAATTTATTAAAGCATTCAGACTTATGTTTCATCAAAAATACATAGTCATATCTACTAAAATCATTAGTAAAAATATGATGAAGTAGGCTTCTCTATATCTACTATACACTGTCATGACCTTATACACATCGCTATGTATGATCCCTAATAGTTCAATCGTTATTTCACTGTGTTGAGTGAAAGGTGTTTTGGCCTTTTTACCCAATAGATATGATTCGCTTTCATCATATGATGGGAAGGCAAATGATTACAAAACTCACTGTTCAATAAATCTTGATATACGTTTTAGTCCTATATGGGTTAGCCTGCAATGCCACAGATATATAGTATTCAAATCATTTGATTCTAGTCATTTATCATTTTGTACATTAAGAATTTCATTATCCAGTTTCAAAATATATAAACCATTATACAATTCAGTTATTATATAAAGAATATTATTTAAGCTAATAGTTATAATACCATTAGTAATTGAAAATAAATATCCTTCTTTGTCCAAAATAGGCATAAAAACTAGGTTTCTAAAATATAGGTCAAGCTCTCTTTTAGCAAGCAATCTAGTCGGTCGTAGTCCCTACATATCAGAACAAATATAAGACCCATATCTTGGATCTACAACCTAAGATAAACAAGGAAAATAGTTTATCTCAATGACAAACATACCTAAAGTAGAGGCTTAAACTACATTTTTCTTCTTATTCTCTATAAAGGCCTTGTAATGTCTCTATCAATGACCTGACATGCCACAATAGAAGTTAACAAGCTTTCATTTCCCCACACCACTTGTAGGCTAAGTAGTAGTATTAGGATACTTTTTTGCTTTAGGCTTGGGCTTAGCCTTAGCCTTGTGTTTGCCCTTAGCCTCGACTTTTGATACTTGAGTTTTAACCACAAGTAGATTAGTCAAAACTATTTTTCATAATTCTTGTTTAGCCTATTTGAGCATATACAACAACTACTTAAAGGTTTTCTCCTTTTCGTTTAGGTTAAAATTCATAATAAAATTACCTCACAATTTTAGGAAGGATTTGAACACCAGGTTAATTGTAAAGTCATTGTCCATGATGAAACCCAAGCTCACCAATCATTCAATATAGCCCATCATTTTGATCATATGAGGTTTAACTTGTCCTCCCTCAGAGATTTTGCAATCAAATAGTGCACTTAACACCCATATCGTTCAGCCATCACATAAATGGCATATAACTCTTGCAAGTGAACAAGTATAGATTGCGCATCCATTTCCTTTTTTTTTTTTTTGAAACTCAAGTGACATGGAAGTCAGCATAAGGTATTAAACTTCTACAAGGTCATCAAGATACCTATTAGAAGTATCATTTTCCTTTTAGGTGGCATCGAGACTAAGCTTATAGGATAACACCCCTTAAGGATATATCATTTTCCTCTTAACGTAGAATAATTCAAAGATTTGTGTACCAATAAGTACAGTTGTTTCGAATGAGCTTATTTTTTTTCGAGAATTGATCGATTCATTGGGTTTGACATGGTGATTATGTGATCAATAATTTACAGATAAAAAAATTAGTAATTTTATTTAATTATTAATATTTATTTTAATTATGGATTTAATTATTAAAATACTCCCACTATTTTTCTCAAACTAATAGCCCTCACTATTGAACTCGAGAAGTTCCAATGAACTTCCTAGTGAATTAAGACTCTATCACATTAATTCTCCCTTTCACTTAAACAAACAAGTTTGAATTAATTGAATATGTAAATTTCAAATTAATCATCAAAAGCCTACGATCTTAAGCTAATTGTCACCCTGACAAATCATGCGACCTCAAATGTGACTCTTGGTACTAGTAGGGTGGATACTACATATCTCCTTGCATCGACAAATGCATTCTCTTCTCATGTCTCTAACATACTTCACCTTCGCTTTGGAGAACAACTAAAGTATATTAGTTAAGTCAGGCCCAACATGGTCATCACCTAATTTTCCACATGGTAAAATGTACCTTTCACTTTGGTAGACAAGGTTATAGCAAATAGAAGCTTAATTAAGGCATCATATTGGAAGCTACCAATTAAATCTTAAACTTGATATTTAACTTGAGGGTTTTATTATTTATTCTCATCAAATTTTAGTCGCATGTTATATGATATTTGTTAAAATAAACCTACATATACATTCTACAATGTAAAATAAATGTCAAACCCCTCGAGCTAAAAGAAGTTTGATTGGTCAACCTAAATGAATCTTCATTTTTAAGTCTTTGCACTTGTCCTTTCATCTCTAGTCTTTACTTATTACATGGTTTTATTTTCTATTTACATAATTCCAAGAAAATAAGAATGACCTAATCTAAAAGAATAAAAGGGATAAAGACAAGGCGCGCAGACCCTATTTAAGAAATACAATCCAAGAAATAAAATTAAAAAAAAATCCACAAAGGTTATTTGACTATATACTAGACACCATGCATATATACATCCATACATATACATGCCAATTAAAAATTAAAATTTTAATTATCATTATCCCAAGTGTAAAATTACATTTTGGCCCCTAAAGTCTTTCAAAATTTATTCAACCCTCAAAGCCCAAGAAGATCTCAATTTAGTCTAAATTTGATGAAACAAAATTAAATCATAATTTTCAACTTTGTTGAGTAAACAGGTATGACATCCAATCGTACATCTATAATTCACCAAAATTCTTGAATGTTACACCACTAAAGTCACGACTTGGGCATGGCTAGAAAAGCCAAAGTAGCTAGTACCAAGGATAGGTCATAGTTAGACAAAAATTAGTCCAGTCATACAAAGCAACATGGTTGGACTAAAAATTTGTCCAGCCATGCAAATCACATAGTGCCAAGGCACCAAGAGATAATTATGGCTAGACAAAAATTTGTTTAGCCATGCCACACAAATGGTGCCACGACTCCATGAAACAATCACGACTAGACCAAAATTGGCCAAGCCGTATATCATGCTTTAATCTCTAGTCTCAACTTTCTGGGTTTTCTAGCAATGAAAAATCCAGAAAACCTTTTTGTTTTTAGCATGCCAATCATCCGGGTAAAGGAATATGACATGTAAACCAATTCACTATGGCAGTAACCGTCAGATCATGCAATCAATAGGATTCAAAGGCGATTTCATGTAACAACATGAAACTTATGGAATTCAATCAACAATTAAACTTGCATAAGTCAACAAAGTTCAAACAAAAATCCAAGAATCATAACTTGATAATTTAACACAGTTTACGTTGTAGATGATACTTAGCAAATCGTGTAATAACACGATTACAAATCATCTTTGCAAATTTTAACAGTCTTAATTAATCTAATTACAAGCAATTAACATATAAAATTAATCAAAACAATCAGAAGGTATAATTTTCATGAATATATGCTAAACGGTAACTATAATACCACTATAGGGTTTTCGGGGCACCGATAACCAGCAGCACAACGAAATTTAAAAGTTTAAAAATCATACAAACCTGAAAACAATGACCAAGATATCTGTTTTAAACATACATTCATGAACATGCAAAAACACTTATAGTGTGTTTTAAGTTTATATATGCATTGATAGCTCCTTCAACCTTCACGTGGTAAGAGAAAAAATGTTATTCAACCCTCACAAGACAATGTTTTGGTATCCATGTAGAGCATGAACATGATATAGGAAATCCAGGCAAAACGGCTACTAGGGCTCTTGTTGGATCCACTATTTAAACAGAAGGAGAGAAAGAATTAGTGAGCGACGGCTAGGGTTGTACTCCGTTTTTAGTCTCAATTAATATGTTAATAATTATGCTTATATATATATACATACATACATACATATATATATATATATATATATATATATATATATATATATATATATATATATATATATATATATATATATACAAGTGTTCGAGCTTTATTAAAGTTTTCAGCATGTAGGCCGTTCTTTAACACAAACATGCACAGTCAATATATAAACATGTACAACTATATGTTTCAAGCATTGGATGAGTGGACATTCTTTTGTCCAACCATGAATGCCTTTTTTTTTATATTTTTCATAGTACTAGTTGTTCCATGCATTTGCATAGGTGACACCATGATAACTAAGTGAAAGACTGGCACATTAAAGTGCATAAGTATGCACTTTTATCAAGGCATAGTCAAATCAAATCTTTTTAATCTACTAAGCAAACCTAGTTCATTCACAATTTTTCTCTCTTTCCTAAACACTAGGATTATTAATAAACAATCCACTCTTCTATGTTTGATTCAACTTTTAAGCTGATAGTGTCTTGATTTAAGGTAAATCTAGACACAGATCAAGATTAGCCTCTAGTAAAGCATTATGGCCATCCGGATGGCAGAGTGTCAATAGACATCTCCTAAGCTTTTACAACATCACAGTTAGGTGCAATTCAATCCTTTTGTCAACCAATATCTCTTGAGCCTAACATAGAAATGTGTCTATCTCATTGATTCCTCAATATGAACTGATACACATCAATGACTAACATGAATTAAACTACAACCTTATCCTACTATGGTTCTAGATTCAAACTGTCATTAATGTCATTCAGTGTTCTCATGTCAGATATTTTTCCTTTTGCTTATAGTGGCAAATCCTTTATCAATTAACCACAGCTTCTATGTATCTAATGATATGGCTGATTACTACTTTTATAGTTACCTCAATTATAGTGGCACGTTAAATAGCATCAAACCATACTGATCCTTACACAAGATAGTATGAGGATCTTAAGTTAAAGAATCACATGCATCCGTGGTATTTTAAGGATTTATTCCATAGACACTAGAACAACCATCCCTATGGATATCCTTTAGTCAAGTCAATTCAATAAACACATCTATAACATGCACTCGTATGTTGCACCAGCTTGTCTGTAATAACTTTGACATGTGAGAACTATCATCACTTTTGGTAAGATCACTCAACACGATGATAATCTCATCATCATTATATGTGCCTTCATTCATTGTTATGTCAAGGTTGCAGACGTTTCTAGAATAGCCACTAAAAATATACATAAGGTTCCTATCAATTATTTGATCCTCTCATTACAGTTATATCATTCTAAAGGCATATTATTTGTATGATCATATAAATAGACAACATATAAATTGAATCTGTAATCTAGACATTAATCTAGTAACTAGTTTTATCAAACCTCTTATTAACTCCTGTTATAACTTCTAACAAGTAGTTATTTGAGACAAAGTGGCTCTCATACTTAAAGCATTTGTCACAACATTGGCTTTACCTGGGTGGTATCTGATAATATAATTATAATCTTTTACCAACTTTAACCACTACTTTTGTCTCTTATTCAACTCCTTCTAAGTGAAGAAATACTTTAGGCTCTTATTATCCTTGTATACGTTACACTTGACCTCGTACAGATAATGTCACCAGATTTTCAGTGCAAACACAACCACGGCCAATTTCAAATCATTGGTAAGGTACCAAGCTTATAATCCTTAAGTTATTGAAAGACATATGTAATCACTTTTCCTTTTTGGGTCTGAGTTATTATATAGACTTTCACTCATAAGCAAAGTGACTTAGATATTTGCACCTGAAATAGAATCTCGACCTTGTACACTCTTTGGTATGCATACACCCATACCTATGATAGGAAGGAAATTTATCTTACCTTAGAAATGAATGATTTTAAAAGGTAAGGCTAACCATGGTACTCGAATCGTGTATCAAAAACTTAATTTTTCATATTGTGTATTATATCATATGATACATTTTTTAAAAAAATAAAATAATAAAAATTATAATTGGCATGTCATCATTTTGAAAAATATCATAAATACTCTTAACATTTTAGAATTTATAATATACATTTTTTTTACACTATCATTTTCTCTAAAAAGTATAACGATCCATATAAAAAATATGTATCATATCTTAGGATATGTATTATCATATTGCATATCATATTGCATGACACATTTGTTATATCATATTAATTTGATACACTTTATAATACGCATTGTTTTCCACTTGTATTGTATTGTATCATAGAATACATATCATGTAACATATGATATTGATAATTATAGTTTAAACTATAATTTAAACCACATCAAACTATATTTTTTCAGTTTGGTTTGGTCTGGTTTGAAACCAAAAATGGTTTAGTTTGGTTAGAAAATTTTTCAAACCATTTTTTTCAGTTTGGTTTAAAAAAGCTTTCAAACTAAACCAAATCAAACTGTGCACACTTCTAACAAAAAATGTAACAGCCCTCTTCAAATGCATATAATTACTTGTAATATACCCTTAAAGAGACGTGTTAACCCAAACTCCCTACATCACTATGTAGGAATTATTAAATATGCATGGTATTCAAACTTAAATCTCATAATCCTATGAAATGTATTTAATTAAACATGAACAAGAACATTATTCGATTAACAAATATATCCAAAAGTCTGAAATCAAATTATAAAACCAAGGCGTATAAGTAATCAAAGACAAGCTCGAAATACATAAATATGATCCAAGTTCAACCCAAAACATGGTGAGTGAAATATACTTAGTAAGTAGGTTACATTTTGACACCTTACACATAACATCATAAATAATCATAATCACATAAGTGTCCTCTATTGAATCTCTTTATGGCATTTCAATTGTTTTCCCAGTATCTTGGATGTCAATAACAATGTCATCCTAGTTGATTGATGTCAAATGATTTATGTCAGCATCTCGAACATTTGGTGAAAGCATAAAACATCCCAATGTCAATCATAAGGTGTTCCTAGTACACTTGTTGGTCAGACTTCAGGTTATGAATACTACCATATCACAAAAGGACTAAGGGCCCAGGCCTCTCACAATATCGTACAAGTATCCCAAATACTAAGACACCTAATGTGAGTGCGTGCATGAGCACTCCATAAGCTAAAGTACCTAACTCCCATGCAAAATCATCAAATAGATGTCAAAGTCAGATAGACTAGCCCTAATGCTTTCATAAAATAACATAATACATTCTTCTTAGTTTTCAACTCGGAAAAGCTCTAGTCAGGGTTTGTGTCATTAAACATACAGTTAAACACTCTAAATTCTCTTTCGGGCCATCAAACACACAGTCAGGCACAATAAAATGATTTCCCATCATTTTGTATTTGTTAAGGCCTTTTTTATCTTTATTTCCTTACATTTATCCTTCATAAGGCCAAAATAGTTACTTTCAGAACTCTATATAAACATTGCTAAACACACAAATGTTAAATCTCAAATTCTCTAATTTTACACAGGGTTGTACCTTTTATACATGAAAGTGTACTAGATTTACACAGATAGACATGTATAAACTATACACAAGCATGCGACTTGAGATAGGATACATGACCATGTCCTATACCACATGGGGCATGCACTTGTTCCCAATTTGGCATACCTATAAATTAACCTAACATGGGGAGTGTTTATCCCTAAAAGTACATGGGCTTGTTAAACTACTAACACAAGCGTGTATTGTTGATTTCTAAAGTTTGACTTTGCCTGAAAAATCTATTTTCGACTACCTAACTTTCATTTTAGTAATCCAAAATATTCTCTTAAACCATCATACCTTAGGTTTAAACCAAAAGTCTACTAGTTCTATATTACAAATTTTACACAAACTCCACCAATCACGTATATATAATCCTCCGGTAAGACTCACACTTAATGGTATGACAATCATTGATACTCATGAACATATGTACAATTAAATTATCATCCACAATACGCCTCTCATTAAAATGTGTTAAGCTAACATATATATAATCCTCTGGTAAGACTCACACTTTATAGGTTATAGATTATAGAACACAAAATCTAACCATGTACAACCTCGGTCCATAAACCTATATACTACTATTCCATAGCATTAAACCAAATACATATAATCACATCTCTTCATTCCAATTTAACAGATCAAAATTACCAAGTTCAAGTGGCACATCAATCTATATCAAATCACCTCAAAAAATTAACTAGAGGGAACACAGTACTTACCTTTTTTCTTATGTCCTAGCAAATCTTCACATGGCATGATTAATTTTCCAAGGCTCTTTTTGCATCCTTTGGCCTATAAGACTTCAAAATCTCTTAGTTTCCTCTCAAATTTTCTTTGAATATGGTAGCAAGAATGAGCCAAAATACGTCTGAACCCTTTTTTGTTTTATTAGTAATGCATAATACATGGTCGCATGTCTTACCACAGCCATATATGTCATTACGTATTAACAGTAATTTCTGAAATCACCATGAAATTGCTCTTTATCCAAAATCCAAACACTAAAAAACCTTTTTGAATGGCTAAAATAAACCTAGAAAGGGGTGAATAAGTTCTTTAAAAATATTTAAATGCATAAGCAATTTATATAAAACAATCTACAATAATTAAAAACACAAATGCAAATAGTAAAGATAGAAAAGGCTTAATTTATAATGGTTCAAAATTTTCTCTTGCAAACCTCCTACATCCAATTCTCTAAACAAACTGTATTAGACTTCCACTATCACTTGAACAATTTCTTTAAATTGAGTTTGTTTGGGATTGCACCCAATACACTAGTTGATACGAGATTTTGCCCACATATGTTTGAAATACAGATTTTTTATATTAAATGTCTCATGAAGGCCAAAAATACAAGTTTAGCATAAGTGTTCTCTGAAGTATATGAGTTTAAGTTTAGTAAGAGAAAAAGATGAATAAGCAATGAAGAAAGTTAGTCTACTAAAACCATATTTTACTCTTGAAACTATTTGGGTAAGGTTAACAAGTTCAAAAGGCATGTCTAACACCTAAGTTTTACAACTATGGTCAACCTTGGTTAGAGTTTCTAATAGATATCTTTAAATGCTCATGCCATAAAAGGAATGAGTGGCAAGTTCTTAAAACAAATGGCTTTCACTTCAGTTCCTTGTTTTTGAAAAATTATAGAAGTCTACATGGTATGAATGCTAACTTGATTTTGTACAAGACGTGGATGGCATATTTAAAGCATGGTTGGACATGAATTTACTAAGTTTCAAGTGAACCTTTGTTGTGCATGGCTTGCATTGCTCTTACATGGTTGGACAAGTAGTGGCACAACTAGACCTTGCTTTGGTACAAGAATAGAACAACTGGACAAAATGAAGCACGATTGGACATGAAGTAAAGCATCATGGTTGGCATCAAGTGAAACACAATTGGCATCCAACATTTTCTTTAAAACTCAACACAAATTCTAGAAAGCTGAATGGATAACACACAGTTAGAGCATTTTCTTCATGAGTTGGGCATGCCATAAGAGGATCAAGTCGCTCTCGGCTTCTTATATGTAAATTTCACATTTTGTCCATTTTGTAATGCTTTGACACATTCTTTGGATATGTTAGTATTTTTAACATATGTTTTTATTATCATTAACATACTGAGGATCTAACAATCTCTCTTTTTTCATCGATGACAAAAATTAAGTTTGAAAATATACAAATCAAAGTAGGAAGTTTCATTTTGTGTCAAACTTACTCCCCGTCACTTTAAGCCTTTAGCACTCTCCCTCAATTTAACATTTTGTTTTTAAAAAAAAAATCATGATTTTGTTAAAGCAGGAAATTTTAAAAGTTTTAAATTTTGGAAAAATTTTGACATAATCTACCCATATATATTCTTATCTCCCTTTTTTTGTTATCAATAAAAAATCTGTAACACTCTTAATATATTATCCATAACTTTTTCCAAGCAATTCAATATTCAAGCATCAATAATCAAACAAAATCAACCATTGATCAAAATGGCATCTAAACATATGCATGGCCAAAATTTGATGTCAAAGGTTAAGTAACATCTAAAGTTTGAAACAAAATAAGGCAACTAAACAAAGATAACTAAAGTTAAAAAATAACTAAACATATGCAAGATAGCCAAAAGATGAAATGAAATGAAATGCAAAATGAGAATGAAATGCATGATCATTGATATATAACCATCCAATCCCGGAATTACTGTCAAAAGCTCTCATCATCCTATCGAAGTTATTGTTGTTCTTGCATAATCTAATCTTGCTTCTCAAGGATTACATTTTGCCTCTAATGAAGTTCATTTGTACCAAGTTGTATACCCTGAAACCCTTCACTTATGAAGTTTATCATATGAGTAAATTGATCTTGGAATAAGTTCATAAAGTTTTCTTCTTCTTCCATTCTCAATTGTTTTTTAGGCCAAAAGCTTAGCCCAAAGATATCACTTGGTTGACTCTAAGGAGCATGAGGCACATCCACTTGAGCTTTAGCTTGTTGAACATAAGCAAACTGTTGTTCTTAACCATGAAGTATTCTTTGACGCCTTGGATGGTATTCTTTGAATCTATACACATCTTGGCTATCCTTTTCCAACAATTCCATCATCAGGAACAAGGTGATGAAATAGTCAAACTTTTTGAATTTAAGGTGGTGCTCCGAATCCTTTGCTTTTAAATTTAACTCCAATTTCTCAATAATAAATGAAATAAGCATCTCAAATGAAATGACATGTTTATCATTCTTGATCAAGTATAGTTTGTGAATAAACCATCTAGCAATGTCAACTTGTATCCCATGGTGAGCTGCAAATATCAACTTTAAATCTTGAATTGAAACTTGTCCATTCAAATTAGTTCTAGCATATAGAGTATAAGTAATAATTTTGTGAAGCACTTTGTATGTCAGATTATCCAATTTTGTTTATTTTGAAATATCCAAGTGATATGTTTCCCTTCCACCCAATTTGGCCTAAGCGTCATATTGGTTAAATTTCTCTATAGTATTTAGCATGTCTTCATAGTCACACTCTAACTATTCAACAAGTTGCTTTGAACTGATTGTATAAGGCTTACCACACAATCTAAATCTTCTCATGTAATCCAAAATATTATACCTTTCATCCGTTGTCAACTTCAAAGAACTATAATATTCATATATCAAATTTTTGTATGCATCATATTTCACAAAAAATAAATTCTTCTGTTTCATTCTATTTACTACCTCTATAAATTCCTCAATAATTCTAACTTGTTCCAAAATAGGCAAATAAACACATCTAGCCATATGAACATCCCTATGTCTAATAATCTTGAAACACTATTTTTTATCATCATTTGCAATAACAATATCATAATGAGAAACTTTAACACATGCATTTTGGAAAGTACCTGTGGCAGTTATTCTTTTAGTTCTTGGACTCATTAAGATGAACTTGAAGCAAAAAACTTAAAAAACCAATGAAAATTTGTGAAAGCTTAAGAACCCATTGATAGAGACTTTATTGAGGCGTTTAGAGCCAAATCCATGGATGTGAAGATGGACAAATATGCAATTGGATGAATCAATGTTGTCCTAAAAGAGATTTTTTTTTTTTGGTGAAAATTGAGTACTTTAGGGGGAAGGAGCTATCGGTGATGAAAACAAGAAGCTAGGGATTTTTAATTTTTAGGAAAGGTGTAAGGAAAGGCCGACGAGGTGAGATAAAGCTGGCTAGGAAAAAACGTCTTTCTTATTATATCCATGATGGCACAGGCAACATAATTTGTACAAGTTGGTCATGCCACTTTAAAATAAATAAATATATATATATATATATATATATATATATATATATATATATATATATATATATATATATATATATATATATAATTTTTTTAAATAAGAAATTGGAATTGGTTATATGTCATGAAATTAAAGTCGTTCCCAATGTTTATTCGGACATAGTTTTCAAAAATTTAGGCGAGCCAATTAATGGCATGTTTGTACAATAGAAAACACATCTATGCAAGTATTGAAGATCAAATTTTTACAAAAATGATATGATTTTGCAATGACCGAAATACCTCAAAATATGAGTCTTGGATTTTTTGACTAATTTAAGGACATTTGATGTGATTCGAGGATTGATCAACTTTAAACACAAATTTGAATTGATTTAACTCGAACCTATATTAAGCATTTATGCAATGTGAATGTAAATGCATTTTCAATTACTCATGATCATTCACATTTCATTCAAATAGCACCCAATAAGTACATATATCACAAAATCAATCAAGATAGCACAAAACATCATTGTAAGCATGAATCATAGTATTGAAAACATTATACACTTACTTAGTTTGCATCGATCATACCAAGCTCTCTTTAAATGAAGCTAAATCGATTCTTATCAAGAGGCTTAGTAAAAATATCAGCAATTTGATTAGTACCATCAATAAATTCAATTTTGATATCATATTGCTAACATGATCAAGCAAAAAAGATGTCTAATGTCTATATGTTTGTTCTAGAATGCAAGATTGGATTTTTAGAAAGTTTGATGACACTTGTATTATCACAAAATATTAGAATATTTTTTATTTTAAAATCAAAATTCATCAATTGTTGTCTCATTTATAAAAGTTGTGCACAATAACTATCCGTGGAAATGTATTTGGCTTCCGTAGTATAAGTTGCCATTGAGTTTTATTTCTTTAAAAACCATTAGACTAACATATTTCTTAAAAGTTGACAAGTGTCACTTGTGCTCTTTCTATTAATCCTATATCCCTCTAAATCAGGATCTAAAAATGTCCTTAATTCAAATGAAAATCCTTTAAGATATCATAAACCAATGTTCAGGGTTTCCTTAAGGTATCTAAAAATTCTTTTCACGATATTTAAGTGTGATTTTTTGGGATTAGCTTGAAATATAGCAGACATGAAAACATTAAACATTATATTCGGTCTAGATGTCGTTAAATATAATAATATACCTATCATATTTTTGTATACTTTAATGTCAACACTTTTACCTCCCTCATCTGCATTTAACTTTACTGAAATGCTCGTAGGAGTTGGTTGCTCTTTTGTATCACTCATATTGAATCTTTTGAGGAGGTCTTTCACATATTTTGATTGATTGAGCAAAATTTCTTCCTTGAATTGAAAACCAAGGAAGTAGTTGAGCTCTTCCATCATACTCGTTTCAAATTTTCCCTACATCATCTTAGAAAACTCTCTACATAGAAATTCATCAGTAGCACCGAAAATAATATCATCCACATAAATTTGCACTATTAAAATATCATACTTATGTCTTTTTATAAAAAAGATGGTATTCACCTTTCCTTTTGTAAAACCATTTTCAATAAGAATGTTACTCAATCTTTCACACCAAGCTCTAAGAGCTTGCTTTAAACCATAAAGAGCTTTTGCAAGTTTGAAAACGTGGTTTGGAAATTCATGATTTTCAAAATCATAAGGTTGTTCAATATATACCTCTTGTATAAAACCATTTAAAAATGCACCCTTAACATCCATTTGAAATAATTTGAAATCTAAATGGCATGCATAAACAAGTAACATTCTGATAGCTTCTAATCTAACTATATGAGTATAAGTTTCATCAAAATCAATACCTTCCCTTTGAGAGTAGTCTTAGGCAACTAGTCTAGCCTTGTTTCTTAAAACACCAGCTTCATCCACCTTGTTTCAATATACCCATTTTGTACCTATGGTGGGATGATCTATTAACTTTGGAACTAGGTCTTATACTTTGTTTTTCTCAAATTAATCCAATTCCTCTTGCATTGCTAGCACCCAACTCTCTTCTTCAAGAGCTTATACCTTCTTAGGCTCCATTTGGGACAAGAATGCCACAAATTGGCATATGTTTCTCAATGAAACTTTTGTCCTTACTTTCTGGGTAGGATCTCCAATAATCTTTTCTTCCTTCACTTTATCCTACCCTTGGATATTCAATTTTTTTTTTTTTTTTTTGTGGTTCTTGTGGTTGCATGAGTTAACCTTCTTGTTCTTTAACCTCAATTTGACGATCTTTTTTTTTTCTTTTTTAGCTTAAGATGAGTCTTCGATTTGTAGATCCTTCATGAGCTCAATAATTTCATCTTCATTTTTACTATCTATACAGTTAGAAAATTCATCAATGCTGCATGTATAGATTCTTTAACTAAGAAAGTTCTCTTGTTGAAGACTTTATACACTTTGAAGGAGGTAGAGTAACCTAGGAAAATTGTCTCATACAATTTAGCATCACATTTTCCTAAGTTATATTTACCATTGTTAAGCAGAAAATACTTGATTCCAAAATAATTTAAAGCAAAATTTTGTTTGTTTGCCTTATATATATATATATATATATATATATATATATATATATATATATATATATATCTTACACATGATCCTTTTTGAAAATCAATAAGAAAGTTGCTTAATCTTTCATACCAGGGTCTAGGAACTTGCTTGAAACCATAAAGAGCTTCTGCAAGTTTGAAAACATGGTTTGAAAATTCATGATTTTCAAAATCTGAAGGTTGTTCAATATAAACCTCTTATGTAAAACCATTTAAAAATACACCTTTAACATCCATTTGGAATAATTTGAAATCTAAATGGCATGCATAAGCAAGTAGTATTATGATAACTTCTAATCTAGCTACAAGAGTATAAGTTTCATCGAAATCAATACCTTCGTAATGAAAGTAACCTTGGGCAACTAGTCTAGTCTTGTTTCTTACAACAATATCAGTTTTATCCACCTTGTTTTAGTATACCCATTTTGTACCTATGGTAGGATGATCTATTAACCTTGGAACTAGTTCTTATGCTTTATTTTTCTCAAATTAATCCAATTTCTCTTGAATTGCCAGCAACTAACTCTTATCTTCAAGAGCTTATACTTTCTTAGGCTCCATTTAGGACAAAAATGCCACAAATTGGCATGTGTTTCTCAATGAAACTCTTATCCTCACTCTTTGGATAGGATCTCCAATGATCTTTCCTTCCTTCACTTAATCCTTCGCCCTTGGATATTCAAATTTTTTTTTTTTTTTGTGGTTCTTAAGGTTACATAAGTTCACCTTTTTGTTCTTTAACCTCAATTTGATGATCTTCTTTTCTTCTTTAGCTTGAGATGAGTCTTTGATTTGTAGATCCTCCATGAGCTTAATAACTTCATATTCATTTCTATTATCTATACACTTAGCAAATTCATCAAATACCACATGTATAGATTCTTTAATTAAGAGAGTTCTCTTGTTGAAAACTCTATACACTTTGGAGGAAGTAGAGTAACCTAGGAAAATTGCCTTATCCAATTTAGCATCAAATTTTCCTAAGTTATATTTACCGTTGTTGAGTAGAAATTACTTGTATCCAAAATAATTTAAAGCAAAATCTTGTTTGTTTGCCTTTCATATATATATCGCACACATAATCCTTTTTGAAAATTTATTTTGGCAAAGATTTTACTAAATTTCTTTTTGAATGCTTTTGTAAAACATAAATGATTGCATGTCCTACTAGCTTATGCCATAGCCACATGTTTTCCTACTTGGTTGACATGAGACATATGTCTCTAGATGCAATGTCATGCAAATCTAGAATGTACATATTTGAATGCCTATGACCAATGAATGCAATTACATTTGTGCTAGCATCAACAATCTCACAACATAAAGAATATAAACTAATTTTGAAGCCCTTAATACATAATTGACTTATAGTAAGTAAATTATGTTTAAGACCTTTAACAAGCAATACACCATTAATGGAGAAAGAAGAATTACCTATGGTATTGATGTCGATTACCCTTCCTTTAGAGTTGCCCCAAAATTGGCATTTCCTCTATCTTTGGCCTTCAATAAGAAGAATAAGCTTCTATCTCCTATTATGTGCCTTGAACATCCATTGTCCAAGTACCATTTGTTAAAGGACCTTAAAGAAGATTGATAGCATACCCACAACACAAATCAATTTATTTACTTTTTGGTACCCAAATGATTTTGGGCCTAACAATGTCTGTAAAGAGTAGATATGGACTAGGTTGAACCTAAACACCTCGACTTAAGTTTAGCTTGAAGAAAAAATAGTCTGATTCGAGTTTGACTTTAGTTTTTTAAGCCAAAATTAAGTCCAGCTTAAGTTTAGCTTGGACAAAAAAAGGTTTAACTCAGTTCAATTCAAGTTTGACTCGATTCTATAGCTTGAATCAATGATTCAAATTTGTAGTTCAATTTGGCTAGAATTAATGGTTCAAATCTATGGCTCTGATTTATGGCTTGAGTTCATAGTTCATTAACAAAATGATGTCGTTTTACTCAAATAATATTCTAAATTTCTTATTCGACCCATGGATTTGAGTTGAACCGAGCCATAAATTTAAACCACCAATTCAAACTATGAATTTAAGTTGATTTAAGCCACGAATTCAAATTACTAATTTGAGCTAAACAAGTCAAATACCTCCTAGCTTGAATTTGACTTGATTCAAAAAATGAGCCAAATTTTTTGGCTCGAGTTCAATTCAAATTTGAGCCAAGCTAAATTGAGTCAAACTAGCTTTCAAGATTGAACTATCTCGAATCATATCCAAGCCTAATGTTAGTTTTAGACACCCTTTTTGAAACCCAAACCTTTTTAATTTTAAAAGGTTTACCATTCTTAATTGGAGATTGTCTAATGTTATGTTTAACAAAAGAACAATATTTGTATTTCATGTGCAATGCATGTGGTTTTTCAAAGGCCTATATGTATTTGTGAAGGGGTTACCCCTATTGTATCCTAAGCCTTTTTTGTTAATACCACTTCTTTAAGATGCAAGTGAATTTTTCAAATAATTCATTAGAGCTAGACGCTTTCTTTTTCAACTATTCATTTTCATTTTTAACACTTTCCAATTTTTTTATGCATATTTCTATTCCATTTAAAGCAGTGTCATATTTCTTTACTAATGCATCATGATCATGCAAAATTGTATCATGTTCACTTTTAATGCATACTAATTGTTTCTTTAATACTTTGTATTTAGTTTGCATGCTTTCATATTCATCTATTTAAGAGTCAAATGCATCTTGTGGTTCATTTAGGGAGTATAAGTTAGAATTATTTACCTTATCCTCTGTATCGTTTTTGGTTATAAAACATAAGTTGGCCTTTTCCTTCTCCAACTCATTTTCATCACTTGAGTCATCACTTCCACTCAAAGTGGTTTCAGTCACTTTCTTCTTGAACATATTTTCTTTCTTGTCCTTCTTTTTCTTCCTTAGAGGACAATCTTGATGAATATGCCTTAATTTCTTGCACTCATAACATACGATATCATTACTGGTCTTCTTATCGTCTACTTTTCCTGTTTGTTTAACAAATCCTTTTCCTCTGTTCTTTTTTTATCTTGATAGAAATTTGCTAAATTTTCTTGCTAAGAGACTCATATCATCTTCATCCATGAAGGAATTCCCTTCCTTTTCCTTCACATCAACCACTTTCAAGGCAATATCCTTTTTTGTCTTGACCTCTTCCTTTTTTGGTTTCCTCTTTATCTCATGAGTGAAGAGACTTTTTATAAGCTCATCCATACCTATTTTGCTAAGATCTTTCAACTCTTTGATAGTAATTATTTTCATGGTCCTAGAATCTAGTAATGATCTCAAAATTTTCTTAACCAATTTAGTCGTTTCAATTCTTTTTCCATGCTCTTTGAGATCATTCACCAAGTTTGAGAAGTGCTTGTGCATGTCAATGATGTTTTCTCTGGACTTCATTTCAAACAATTCATATTATCGGAAAAGAAGTTCGATCTTGGACTTTTTAACTTGGCTTGTTCTTTCATGAGTGGTTTGGAATATGATCCAAATTTCTTTAGCAAACTCACAAGTCGATACCCTATTAAATTCAATAGCATTAAGAACACAAAACAAACTGTTAATGGTTTTAGCATTTAAACTCATCATTTTCTCATCTTCATCATTATAGTTTATTTCATTTTTTTTTTTTCATTAGTTTTAGGGTTTATTGGAACTAAATCACCATATTCAATAATTTTCCACAATTTAAAATCAATAGACCAAACATGAAGTCTCACTCTAATTTTTCATTGGGTATAATTGGTTCTAATAAACAATTGGGGCCTAGTGATACATTGGCCTTCGACTAAAATGAGTGTGGAAGTACTAGACATTTTATAAGATCTTTTGACTCTAAAAATTGTTATATTTTAATAAAACTAGAGCCCAAACTCTTATGCCAATTAAAAAACCCTTTAGAATGACTAAAATGAACCTAAAGGGGAATGAATAGATTCTTTAAAAAAAATTAAATACACCAACAATTTATATAAAACAATCAACAATGATTAAAAGCACAAATGTAAATAGTATTGATAAGAAAGACTCAATTTATAGTGGTTTGGAGCTTTTTCTAGCAAACCTCCTATATCCACTTTTTCAAGCAAACCACTTTGAACTTCCACTATCACTTGAACAATTACTTTGCGTTTAGTTTGTATGGAATTGCACCCAATACATTACTTGATACAAGATTTTGCCTACAAGTGTTTGACATACAGATATTTGGTATTAGATGTCTCACAAAGGCTGGAAATAAAAGTTTAGCACAAGTGTTCTCTCAAGTATATGAGTTTAAACTTCCCTTCTTTACTTTAAAATTACTCTATTTATAAAGTTAGAATGGTTGTTATTCACAATTTTTCCATTGGAGTTAGAAACTAGTCATCTATGTACTAAAAACCACATTTTACACTTGAAATGCTTAGGCATAGTTGGCAAGTTCAAAAGGAACGGTTGGCATCTAAGTTTTACGACTATGGACAACCTTGGTCAGAGTTTCTAATGGATAGCTTTAAATTCTTGCGTCATAGAAGGAACAAGTGGCAAGCTTTGGAATGAGCAATTTCCACTTCAACTATTTGTTTTTGAAAAATTATAGAAGTCAGTACGATGTTCATGTCAACTTGATTTTGCACAGGGCACGAGTGGCATATTTGAAGCACTACTAGACATGAATTTACTAAGTGCCAATTGAACCTTTGTCGTGCATGGCTTGCATTGCTTTTGCATGGCTAGACAAATGATGGCATGACTAGACCTTGCTTTCGTACAAAGATGGAATGGTTGGACATGATATGAAATAGCACGACTGACATCAAGTGAAGCATGGTCAACGTCTAGCATTTTCTTTAAAACTCAACACAAATTCCAGAAGGCTGAACAGGTGGTGCACGACTAGAGCACGGTTTAATGTCCGACTTCATTTTCTTTATGTTAGCATTTTTAACTTATGTCTTTATCATCATCAAAACACTAAGGGTCCAACAAATGCGTTGACCATACATGGCATGTATGTCTCTCATACTTAGCTAATTTTAACACATCACATAGAAAAATGTTATTTTGCCCTTGCCATCACACATACAAGCGTGTGCCCTTCCCACATGGCTAAGCAACCCAAAAACACTTAAGCACAATTAAACAAGTATATTTAAGAGATAAAAAGACCAAATTAACCTTGGACATATCTGAGGGTTTTATAGGTTTGTTAATTAATAATTAACAAATAAATGCAAGAAAAAACTAAGTTTTTTCATTGTGTGAACAATGCTTTCTGCGCATGAGCACATCGCATGTACAATGCATTTTGCTTGCGAGTGTGAATAGTGTAGTTTGCGCACAACAATGCATATATGCATGTATATGTGTTAGCATGTGTGTTAGCGTGTGTGTGAGCATGTAAGTGTGAACAATAATCTTCATCGATGATGACTGTTTTGTCCATTTCCGACCAACTTACACATTTTATATGAAATCAAATAAATTATCACAATCCCATTTTTGACATCTTCCAACTACAAAATTAATCAAATAATCACTCAATCAGCTGATTAACTTAAAAGCACAAAAATCCTTAAATTGACAACAAATTTCCTAAACCGGTAACAAATGGTCACACAATAGTACAACGTAATCTACAACACAACCTATTACAATTTCACTATACAAAAACAAAATCATCCAAAAAATAAAACAAAATTAAGCATTTCAATTTTGAGTTGTAAAATAGGAAGAAATGGAAGGCAAAAAATAAACATCGAAAAATTCTTACCTCTCGATCCATCGCAATGTGTATTAATGTTTGTTTATGAAAGATTTGCAAGAATAAGTTGTGAATGTTGTTGGTGGTTCTCACGGTTAATTTAAGCTTTGTATGTGGTGTGAAAAGAGACTATTTGACGTGTCTTCTTCTGTTTATATATCAAAGGGCATAATTGGTAATGCATATATTATTTGTTTAAAAAGATTTTAATTGCCTACAAATTTCTCCTTTTAACTTTTTTTTTTATACGTAGACTTAAATACCCATGTGGGTTTTACTGTATTACCGTTCTGTCACAGATTCTCCAAGTGCACTAATCAACTGCTTTCAATTTCGATGTTATGGTCCTGCCATTCAATTCTTAGCCTTGTGGTTTTGTTTCTTTATTTACTTTTATTTATTTTCAGAATCTGAATTACAATTTTAAATATTAATTTACCACGGGCAATATTATATTACGAAAATATAAAAAAAGCATAAATTAGAACCACCTTACTTTTTTAATACTGCATGTGTTTTCCCAAACAAAATGTCAAATCCCTTTATGCTATAAAACATGTCCCAAAAAAGAAAGCTTACACAAAATTATGTAAATTTTATAACACTTTGCACTAGAATTGATGCACGAAGGTAGAGAGGATTCCAAATAGTAAAAGTATGAACAAAGGGTGTTTTTTCAGGGGGAAATTTTAAAAACTAGGTAAAATTAAAGGGGTCTAAGCGAAATTGCCCAAAAAATTCAGGTTTAAGCAAAAATGCCCATGTTTTGTAAAATGACGAAACTGCCCCCATATATAAACACAGCAAATTTTCACTGTACAATTCAAAGAAAATTCGAATTTTTTCCACATCCCACGGCAATCCCACGGCGAACGTCATTTCCGCCAATTTTCTTGCTTTTCGGCAACCGAAAATGGAAAATAATGTTATCACATCTCCCGTAATCTTGTTTGGATCAAGTTATTGCTCATATTATTGCGATTTGATTGAGAATTTTGGGTTTGAAATTTTAGGGTTTACGGTTTGAATAATGCTTAAAATGTTTCAATTTTTGGTTGTTTTTGTTGAATTGATTGAGGGGTTTTATGTTATACAATATGTAGATTTGATTTATGTGAAAATCGGAGGTCGAAATGACCAAAAATTGGCCGAAATTGGCTGCCGAATGGAACGGCAGTCTGCCGTGGGAACGGAATTTCCCACGGCAGGACGAATTCTCCCACGGCGGTTGAATGAACAATGGGTTGTGGGGGGGTAAACTGGCTTTTTTAAAACATTGGGGTGTCGAGGAAATCCTTAGCCCACGTCAGGTTTTTTTGAAATTTCGCACGTTGTCGTGGGAAAAGCAAAATTACGAACCTGCCCCCTTTATATACAAAGCAAAATTTCCAACGGCAGCCCTGATTTCACTGTGCATTTCCACGAAAAATCGCAAAAGTTTCCTCCTCCCACGTCAATCCCACAGCGAAGGTCATTTCGTCGATTTTGGAGCTTCCCGGCAACCGAAAATGGCAAAGAAGGTTAGTATATCTCCCGTAATCTTGTTTGGATCAATTTATTGCTGATATAATTGAGATTTGATTGAGAATTTTGGGTTTGAAATTCTAGGGTTTTCGCTTTGAATATTGCTTAAAATATTTGGATTTTTGGTTGTTTTTGTTGAATTGATTGAGGGGTTTTATGTTATAGAATGTGTAGATTTGATTTATGCAAAAATCGGAGGTCAAAACGACCAAAAATTGGCCGAAATTGGCTGAAACGTGGATCGGCAATCTGCCGTGGGAACGGAATTTCCCACGGCAGAACGAAATTTCCCACGGCAGCGGCCTTTTCCTACTTAGTTGGGTATTTTTGACATTTTAGAAAAAGTAATAAAATATATAAATAAATATGAAAATGCCTTTACAATGTAAAATATCCAAAAACCTCCCATATTTATCCTAAATTATTTTAACCCCCAATACTTGTCACATATTGCATTTAACCCCCATATTACGACATCAAAACTATACTTAACAAATAAAATGAAGTTTTAGGATAAGATTGACATAAATACCTTTTTTTGATGAATAGTATTTTTTCGTGTCGAATTCAGAAATACGAACTTCCTTCGTCCGAACAAACCCCTACTAATTGATGTTGAAAAAAAATGAAAATGAGAGTGAATGTTTGAGTGATATGAGAAGTGTGTGGAAATAAAATGAGTGAGGAGGGTTTATATAGATGAGGGGAAGGGTATTTTTGATATTTGAGGGGAATGGTATTTTTGATATTTTAGAAAAAGTAATAAAATATATAAATAAATATGAAAATGCCTTTATAATGTAAAATATCTAAAAACCTCTCATATTTATCCTAAATTACATTTAACCCTATAGTGAGTGAGGAGAGTTATATAAATGAAGGGAGGGGTAATTTTGTCATTTTAGAAAAAGTTTTAAATAAATAAATAAATATCAAAATCTTTTATAGTGTAAAATATCTAAAAACCCTCCATATTTATCTAAAATTCCCTTAAAACCCCTATAGTGAGTGGAAGAGTTATATAAATATAAGAGAAAGGGTAATTTCGGTATTTAAAAAAAGTCATAGGCTTTTTTTTTTAAAACAGTGATTTTGGGCATTTTAGCTTGGAAATAGTGATTTTGGGTATTTTGGCTTAATGGGAGGGCATTTTGGCTATTTTTTAAAATTTCCCTTTTTCAGGTGGTTTGGCTGATTACTCGACAACCTATGTTTATCAATATACTATTATGTAGTTTTTAGAACAGTCTGACAACTTAACAGTGAAATCTTTGACAGTCACGATTCTTTCTGTACAGTCTTATGGGTTGAAGTTTGTATAACATGATTCAGTATTGCATGTAACTTATATGGTTAATTATAATATACTGACCAATGGATTTTTTGTCATTGCTTTCCAAAAGTTTGATTGAGAAAAAGTGTTGACTGTACAACAAGTTTCATACTTTTATAGTTAGGGATAAAGTAAAAAACAAAATGTAAGGGATCAAAGTTAGAATAATAATAAAATAATTCATTTTCATTTAAAAAATGAATAATGTTATGTGTATATATTTTGAATACATAAAATAAATATATAAATTATTTGTAATTATATGACTGAGTATTATTTTATCTTTAATTTAAAGTCAATCAATTATACAACGATACATTATTAATGTATTTATTTTATATATTCAAAATACATTCATAGTTTTATTATTTGAAAAACTTTTAAGTCTTAAAAGAGGGTCAAGACTTAACCATACTTAGCCAAGCCCCATCACCTCTCTTTGTATATAGGTCGATTATAATTTAGGGAATTAATAGTTTACCAAATAGGTTAAGTAATTAGTTATCATTTAATGACCTCTAACTTGGATAATTCTTCTCATTTGCCAACAAAGTGATGTAGATGGATGATGCATCTCAATGCCCAAAAAAATAGAACTGTGGCACCCAAACTATTCATTAGTCAACAATATAATTTATGTACCGCAAATTTCTAAATCAATTAACCAACCAATTCATCTTGACCTTGACTTGTTTCTTATTCGCCCCTTTTATCTCTTTTTCCAATTACATACACTAAGAATTTTGCATATTAATTATCATACCCAAATTTAATGGCATCATTTGAATCAATTGTTGTATGATATAATTAATGAAACAAGCTATTTTTGAGACTCAAATGAAAATACATTGTTTATAAAAAGTATTGTCTTATTCCAAATTTTCAACCTTGATAGACTATAATACCCTTTTTAATAGAAAGAAGTCGTCAATTACCGGTGTTTTTTAAATAAAACCTTACTTGTAGAAATTGATATAAATAAAACATAAAAACAAAAGAATTTCCATTTAATCACATAAAAAACAATTTATAATAGTGGATTCAAATCCAATTCAAATTAAATAAAGATTAATTTGAATTTGATTTGTATTTAAACTAGTTGACTTAAATTTAAACTTATTCAAATTAATAAATAACTACGTTAGAGAAAGTGAATTATCATGTTAGAAAAAGAAGAAGAATTATCATAAATAAAAAAAGAAAAATCACCACTCAAGAAAAGATAAAAAGGTATCACCAAGGTGTGCCATAATATTGGTATGGGTGTTAATGTTTTCAATTTTTAATTAAAAAAGGGTCATATAGCCTAATCATAATAAAAATTCTAAATAAATTACTTTTTTTTGCTAAAAAAAAGTAATATAATATAAATTTTCTCCGATTATGTCAATTATTTTGTCATATCATATCACCTAAATTAAAATATAGATAGTCTATAAGCATATTTCCGTTTACCTAATGTTACCCAGTTGGGTAAAAATTAAATGCATTATTAATAAACAATGGCTGTGATTGGCCAAATAATCAACTCTTGTGATTCTGATTTTTTATTGAAAATTCAACTCATAGATCAGCATGATCATCATCCTCAATGCACGTTGGGATCTCTCAATCAGTAAAAATCTGAACAAATGTTCCCATGGAATGCATGCATGGAGATTCACCTAATGTGTACGTTAGTCACTTCCTTTCATAGGATTTCTAACATATACCTCACTCAACAGCATGGTTCATGTTACCGTTGTGGCCTTTTCCGGAGAATTCTGCACACTTCCCGAAAAATTAGGGCCAAATGACCATTTCCCACCGCAGGAATATTGTTTTCCTAAGCATTTATTATTTAACTTTAAAAATCTCATATACTTATCTATAAATAGTTAAAATTAATAAGACTCTAATTCTTTAAAATTTTATTTATTTTTTATCATAAATTTTAAAAATTAAAATTTTTCTCCTAATCTAAGTTTAAAAAAATGATAATTTTCTTATAGGATTTAATTTTCAGATCTTTGACGTCAAATTCAGTATCATTATAGAGTGTCTATCCCTCCCAAAGTTTTCTCTCTTTGATTGTTTCTCTCTACCTATTTGGACATCTAATTTGTGTCAATCTTTGTCAAAAAAACGAAGAGTTTCATCTTCCTAAACAAAACTCTTTGTCTTTCAGATGAAGATCGACGTCAAATAGATGTTCAAATAGGCGGAGAGTGACCGTTGGAGATAGATAAAGTTTCGAGAGAGATAGACGATCGGTAATGTTACTGGATTTAACGTTAAAGATCTGGAAACTAACCGTAAAAGAAAACTTTTATTTTTAAAATTTTAATTAGAAGAAAATTTTTAGTTTTGAAAGTTTATAATAGGAAAATAAGATTATATTTTAATTTATTTTTAATACTATAGATAAAATAATAATTTTATCTTTATTATTATTAATTTTAATCAATTATGAATAGGTATTTAAGATTTTCAAAATTAAAAGGAGGATAATTGAGAAAACAGAATAATTTTGATGGAAAATAGTCCTTTGGCCAAAAATTAACAAAGCGGAAAAATTATTTTTAATTACTTTTTAATTGAAGCGTGATAAGTGGAGCCCACAGAAAGTGACGCCGTTCTCAATGGACGTTTAAAGGGGATAGATAGACTTGAGAGACTGAGCTCCATGATTAACGGTGTTAACGTGGGTAGGCTTGGCTTATAAATTGCGGCATATCTTACGGGGCCCCAGATATGCCAACGGCTAGGAGGTGCCGACGTGGAGGAAACATGTTCTCGCGTCAGCTGAGAAAACCACTGTTATGGTGTAGGGTACTGGGAGAGCATCCGTCCCACAAACGAAGAGGAATATATAAAAATTAAATTAATTTAAAAATAACTAAAATAATTTATTCTCGTATAATAATTTATAATACAAAATATTAAATTTTTATTACATGTGAAAATTAATTTTTATATAATAATTTATGATAAATAATTTTCATATTTGTAAGTAAAAAATAAAATCAATTATATCAAATAATTAAAAAAAGTAATATTATATATATCAACTTCAAACATATAAATATATATTTATATATATTATTATATAATTAAAAATTATTTTATATTTAATTTAAAATTATTAATTATATAATAATATATAAATATTTTATATATTTAAAATAGATGCATAAATTTTTAATTTAAATATCACACAAACTATCCAGTTTATTCGGGTTTGATGTTGAGAAAGAAGGCAATAAGGGGGCGTTTGGTTGGGGGTTTTTAAGATTACTTTGGTAATCTATCTTTTATTCTCTTATTTGGTTTGTCAGTAATAAAAAATTACAGTAATCTTCTATTACTAATGTTGACGTGACAGGTAATATAGGTGGTAATCTGATTACCACATTCACTTAGGTATTTAAAAATTATTGAGGTAATCTTGAGTTTATTATAATTATATTATTATAATTTTTTAAGATAAAAATAAATTTATTTTTAATTAATATAACAAATAATATAAAAATATTTAAAAATAATTATATTCAAGGGTATTTAAGTAAAATAATTTACTAGTAATCTTTTATTACCTTTAACCAAACACAATAATTATTTATACCTATCAAATTTTATCAAATATAGTAATCATTTATACCCAGTAATCTTCTAAGTAATCTATCTTCAAGATAATTTTTCTATTTTAGTAATAAAACATTACTTAAACCAAACGCCCCCTAAATGGAACAAAAAGTGAAGACGCCTCCATCGAATCGAAAATCGCGTGGGCCAATCATCAAACTTGGGCGCTTGGGCACTCAACACGGATTTCTCACGTGGCTCGTTTTCAGCTACGCTCTTCAGGAGTGTTCCTGCTCCACTTCCAGCCATGCTTTTTTATTTTTTTGCCCTATTTCTTTCTGTTAACAGCAATTTTTTATTTTTAGGATTATTACCTTTTAACTTTGGAATCAGATAAATCAGTTAAAAAAATATTTTATATCTTAAATTTAAGGGTTTTTTAATTATATATATTTATTTTATGTATATAAAAGTATATAAATTTATACATACCATTATATAATCGAATGTTATTTTTTTATTAATTTAAAATTATTTAATCATATAATAATATATATATTTATATATTTAAAATAAATATAAATAATTTTACTGAAAAAACTTAAATAAAATTTATCTCAAATTAAACTTAAATATAAAATTATAATTTGAGTTTTACTTTACGTGAGAAAGAGAAAGGATATTATATAAAAATAAAAAATGATTGAGAAAAAACAAAAATCTTTAACAAGTCTGCCTCTGATGTCAACTTCAATAAGTTGAAATTAATTAATTTAACTAAAAGTTGACTTATTTGGCTTAAACATAAATTAAAATTCAATGGTAACCGATTCGAATTTACAACTAGTTTTGAATAGCCATTAACTATGATATCGAATCATTTCTAAGTTCTTGGACAAAAGAAGGGCATTTTGGGAAACGTAACCAATGATAACCTGGACTGAAACGTGGTGGCGCGGCGGTCCAAGCACCCAATCGGCCAACACGGACCCCACTAGCTCATCTGGGTTTGGTTTTGATAAATAATAAAATATATGGTAAAGGAAAAGCTTGTGACCCCAAAGTCTTAATATATTATTTTTACCGCTAATGATTTATACTTCCTTGCGTTGTGCTATTGTCCTCTACCTTTTTTTTATATTATTATTATTATAAAATTTGGCATTTTATCGCTCTTTGAAGAAAAAGAAAGTTTGATTTCCAAGCTTAGTGAATAAAAATTAAATATTTCAAAGTCTTGCAGGAGGGATAAAGTGCTATGATTAATTTTCATTTTATTTCAAAATTTTATCAATAATTAATTTTCATCTGCATCATCACCATGAACAATTTCATGAAAAATCATACATGAAAAGTTTTTTATGTATAATTATTTAGATATGTCATTATGTATAATTATTAAATATTAATCAAAATTAGTCCTCATTATTTTTTGATGTTTGTAATCTTACTTACTCTTTCTTCTCTCCCCACACCAGAGGTAGCTGTAGACAGATATATTCCCTTTCCTTTCTCAACACTTCTCTTTCTTCCTTGTTTATTTATGTTCACTCAATTTCACTCACATTAATCTCTCTCTCTCTCTCTCTATATATATATATGTATGAATTAAGCCACACACTCCAAGTTGTCATTCATTCTTACACAGAAAAAAATATATATATATGGTACAGAATGATGGTCTCCACTCCTACTCAAATGGGTTCTTCTCTCTTAGTCTTTTCTCTTCTTCTTGTTCTGGGGTCTGGGTTTCACACAAACTTGCCTTTTGTTCCCTTTGATGAAGGCTATACACATTTGTTTGGAAATGATAATCTTGTTGTTCATAAAGATGGACAATCTGTTCATTTAACTTTAGATGAATCCACAGGTGTGTCTCTTTTTCTTTTTCCCTCTTTTCTGTTTTTTAATCTTTTTTTTTTTTTGTGCTTGTATTTTTGTTTTTGTTTGTTGTGTTGCGTGCAGGTTCTGGATTTGTGTCACAGGACCTTTATCTTCATGGCTTCTTCAGTGCTTCAATTAAGTTGCCTTCAGATTATACCGCTGGAGTTGTTGTTGCCTTCTATGTGAGCTCTCTTCTCAACATTCTTACATTTTTTATTGCTAGAATAAACTATAAATTTTTCATTTTCTCTTCTTAACAATCAAAATCAGTTTTCCCTCTGGTTCTGGGTCTCTCTTGCTTTAAAGTTCACACTTTCAGCAATGTTTCTTTTTTTCTGATTGTTTTATGAACTTATCAATAAAACCCAGATGGGTTTATTTTGCAAACTTTTTTGGTTTTCAGACAGAGTTTGAAACTTTGGTTGCAGATGTCAAATGGTGACATATTTGAGAAGAACCATGACGAGATAGACTTCGAGTTCTTGGGTAACATTAGGGCAAAGATTGGAGAATTCAAACGAATATTTATGGTAATGGAAGCACCGGTGTAGGCAGAGAAGAGAGATACAATCTCTGGTTCGATCCTTCTGATGATTTCCATCAATATGGTATTCTGTGGACCGATTCTCAGATCTTGTAAGCATCAATCTCTAACTTCACCACCATCTTCTCTTCTTAGTTAGCTAAAATTTTCTGCTATTATTTTGTTCTTGAACGGTGTGGAATTTAATGATTTTGCCCTATGACGTGATGCTTTTCTATATTGTTTTATAGCTGGAGTTTCTCTTTTCAGGAAAGTTTGTAGTTTCTACAGCATCTGCTCTGCTTTCTTTCCAATTATTGCATCCCCTGTTTTACCAATGCCACTTTTTCCTTCATTTTCTTAACTAATTTTAACAATTCTCTCTTGTCTTTCTGAGCAATAGCTATGGTTGGATTGAAATTCTAGATCTTTCATCTTCAAGAATCTATTTTTAACCGTGACCTTTCACTTTATTTTGCTTCCTATAGTACATTTTGTGGTTGATGCTTTCTGTGCTATTCATTTCTTTGAATTTGTATTGGTTTTCTGTCGTAGATTTTATGTAGACAATATTCCCATTAGGGAGGTTAAGAAAACAGCATCAATGGGAGGAGATTTTCCTTCTAAGCCAATGTCTTTGTATGCAACAATCTGGGATGCATCGGATTGGGCTACCAATGGTGGCAAATATAGAGTAAATTACAAATACGCCCCTTATGTCACCGAGTTCTCCAACTTCATCCTCCACGGTTGCGCTGTCGACCCAATTGAACAGACATCATCAAGGTGCGATACCACCCACGACTTGATCCCTGCAGGTTTATCCCCATCGCAAAGAATCAAAATGGACAACTTCAGGATGAAACACGTGACATATTCCTATTGCTATGACCAAATTCGGTACAAAGTTCCTCCGTCTGAGTGTGTGATTAATCTCCACGAAGCTGAACGCCTCAAGGCTTGTGACCCAGTTACATTTGGAGCAGGTAGGCGCCACCACAGCAAACGCCACCATCGGAGCCACGTTATTGGATCCACAGCTGCAGATGCCATTTGAGAAAAGATGTTAATTAATTTATGTTTATTGTGGTCTCCTATAAAGTTATTTTGTGTATAGGCAGGGAGATACAAGGCACAGAAGAGATTTTATTCAGCATGATAGAGTTCGTTCTATGGCTGATGGAGGTATGTTGTATATAGTTCATAACTTTGATTTTATCATTTGATGTCGTTGGTTTTTTTTTTATTTTTAAACTTATTGAATTCTGTGGTCATTTTCTGTACTCCTATGAACAGCCTCATGGGTTGAATAAATATTATATTTTTAGCATATAGGAGTTAATTTTTTATAATGTTTTAGGTATCGGAGCATTCATTATTTGTTGTTGTTTTCAATGACATGTTTGCAGGACATATTGTCAAGTATTAGTTGGAATAGTGAATGAGTTGGATTTGATTGACAAAAAGTTTTTGTTTAATCTTCATTTTCACAATTGTGTTGAGGCATAATAAAAAGTATAATTATGATTAGTGATTAAACTCTTGTATTATGTTAATCAATCTATATAGTTAGTTGTAATGTAGTAGTGGTGGGCAATCAAGGGGCAAAATTGTTTGTTCAAAAATAGGTGATCAACAACAAGACCTGGAAACGGGTATTATTAATAGGTGGGGTAAAAGAAACCCATTTGAAAGAACCAAGAAGAAATGATAAATGCATTTATTGTAATTTTCATGAAAAGTCTCTAATCAGGGATGAAATCATAAAACAAAAATTATGATGATTTGTGCCTTAAGTTAAAGGGCAGCCAATTGAGAAGAGATCTGGTGGAAGCTACTAAAACAAAGATAGACGGCAAGCAATAAAGGTACATTTGTCTTTTCATTAAAGGACTAATTAAACCTTATTTTTCACTCATTTCCCTACATAATTGGCTACTTTGATTAATTTTTTACTTTTATATTCTCATTCATAAAGAATTTATTCTTTTCTCTCTCTCTCTCTCTCTCTCTCTCTTTTAATATAAATCTTTTCTATTGCTTATTTGGCAAGTTTATTTGATTATTTAAGGTGGGTCAAATTAATGAAATAAAGTAATGTTCCTTCTTACTTAAAAATAATTTAAATTTTCTTCTAATGAAACTTAAAAAATAAAAGCTATGTTTACTGCAGAAAAGGCTAACACACAGGAGGGTAACCAGTAGATTCTCACAACAGAAAATGCCAATAAAAACTCATTCTACATTAAAATAATTTCAGTTTGTATTTTAATCAAACTATAATAAAATTATTAAAATTTGCTTTGAAAGCATTTTTTTGCACTCATCTATTAACGGTGAGTAAACTATCTATTTGAATTGAGTAAAATTATTCACACTAATATTAAGAAGTAATTTTTGTATTAATGATAATATATTAGTATGTAAATAAGTGTTAATTTATTTTTAATTTAAAATTATTTAATCACATGATAATATATAATCATTAAAATAAAATTTAATAATAAGTAATAAGTATTTTATTTTTATAACAATAATATCAAATAATTACATTAAAATAACAAATTAATATATTAATTCTAAAAACCAATATTTGTTGCAAATTTTATATGGGTTTAGGGTTTAAAACTAAATGAAAACTAGCTAGACTTACATTTCTAGAGAGTAATTAATCTATATCACCGCATTTTCTTTTCTTGTTAGTTTGTAAGGTTTTAGGGCGTCATTAATCGGTAGTGTAGTGAAATTAAAAATTTAAGAAATACCAAAGATCTTAAAACTCATCTAGGATACTCGTTTTAATGCATAGATTCATAAACATTTTAAACATACATAAGGTGTTTAAAATTTATACCTCCGTTGTTGGCTCTTCCAAGAGATCACGTGGCTATGTAAAGATCGTTGTCCAACACTTTTGAGGCGATGCCTTGGTATCTATGTGGAGCACAAATGAGAGATGATCCATAAAGAAAATTTCTAGGGCTTATGTCGACTGAATCTTGGAAATTAGATCACGATAATGGAAGCTTGCATTAACAAGATTCTAAGCGTAGAGATGTGTCTTTATGATGTATGTGTTTTTTATTGTTGTGTTAAAAAAAATTGACTCAAACTAAACACCTTTATTTATAAGGTGTGCATGAATTCTAAGTTAATTAGGATTTTAACTACTTAGGTGATAAGGTGTCTTAAAGTTCTTATTATATTAATACTATAATTTATTGAAAGTTGTAATACATATACTAATTAAATTAGGATTTCAACTCAATACAAATTTTCTATCAAACAAGGATTTTAAATTTAGTAAAAGTTTTAATGCATAAGAATCTTAATTAAATTATAATTCTAACTCAACCTAAACTTTCTATCAAACAAGGACTTTGAAGAATCCTTGTTTAAACTAAAACACCTTACCCACGAGTTAACTCATCCAGTTGACTTTCATCCATCATTTGGCCTTGCTTAGTTGGACTCTTAAGTGGGTCTAGCTAAAACCATACAATGCATTTGCATGATGCCACATGACACTGTGCACACTAGATGATTCCAGTCAAAACACATTCATACGTTTCTTTTTTTCTATGATCTCAAGATTGTTGTTAAATGATTTTTATCTCTTAGTTCATATCAACCCCTTAATATGTATGACCCATAAGCTTTTTATTGAATCAGTAGTGTTTGAATTTAGATCAAATTTAGACATAAAACAAGATTGGCCTTTAGCAAAGCATCATGACCACCCAAAGGACAGAATGCCAACAAATATCTCTATAAGCTTGTACAACATCACAGTGACATGGAATTCAATCATTTTGTCAATCGATATCTCTCGAGGTTGAGACATTGAAGTGTATTTATCTCAGTAATTCCTTAATATGAGCTAATACACATTAATGACTTACACATATTAGACTATAACCTTATCATATTGTGACCACAAATTCAAGCAGTTATAAATGTCCTTCAGCATTTGCATATGAGATATCTTCTCCAATGCTCAAGAGTGATGAATCTTTTATTGATCAACTATAGCCTCTATGTATCTCAAAATATGTTTGTTCATTACCCTTAAAATTCCCTTATTACAACAATACGTTAGATAATATCAAACCATACTGATCCTTGCACAAGATAGTTTGGCAACCTTAAGTCAAAGGATCACATGTACCCATGGTGTTTAAAGGATTTGTTCTGTAGACATTAAAGCAACTATCCATATAGATGTCCTTCGGTGGGGTTAATCTAATGAACACATTTATAACATACACCTATATGTTACACTAAGCCATTAGCAAACAACTTCAACATTTTATAATTATCGCCACCTTTTAGTAGGGTCGCTCAACGCTATGAAAATTCTATCACCATTACATGTGCCCTTGGTCATTATAATGTTAGGACTATGAACATTTCAATAATGGTCATCTGATATGCATATAGGATTTTTATAATTTTACCATTCTAAGGGCATGTTATTTACACAATCATATAATAAACAAGCATATGGACTAAATAATTATAAATCCTTTTATTAATTAATGAGATAAACTATAATTACAAATGTCAAATCAATTGGCTCTACGACATTTACCTTAACAATCTCTCACTTGCACTATAGTCAATCAGTCATGTATCTAACTCCTAATCCTTTTACGTGCTTGTCATGCTTCTATTGCAACAAAGGCTTTGTTAATAGGTCAACTAAATTGTCATCTATATGAATCCTCTCTATCTGTATGTCACCTCACTAAATAATCTCTTGGATAAAATGATATCCTTTGAGTATGTGTTTAGACCTCTGATGAGATCGTGACTTCTTTGCTTAAACAATCGCTCCATTATTGTCATAATAGAGCTTAGACGACTCAACAATACTTGGAACCATTCCAAGTTCTGTCACAAACTTCTTGATCACATTATTAGATTATGCCCTAAAAACCAATCGCTTTGTTGGTTTTAGGGTTATATTATTAATAAAAGAAGAGTTCTGTTATACTTCGCATGTTTACTATGTCACGTTTATATATATGTTATAGTTGTATATTACATTTATATTAGCTACATACATATGTCATGTGAGAGATCCTGATGAGTTTTAATAAACATCATCAAATCGTTCCCTATAGAGGCATTCTGTTTGGGTAATAGTATTGCATAGTAGGCGTGTGCTACATCACCATAACATATTATTGGATGATAGTAGACATGGTGGATGTACACATGGGTAAACAACAAAACTGTTTGATGGTTGAAAAAATGATTAAAAGTTATTATATTATATTGTTTATTGAACATGATCGCTAAACGATGATTACATGGGCATTGATATGCAGTCAATGATACATCGTAAATCATACTAGTGTATAGATCTTTTGACCTGAGATATCACGCTTGTTCTTCATTCCGAGACATATGGTTCATATGGTGTATACCATGAGGTTAATCATGTCTCATTCAGAAGTCAATTTGATTATATATTGCTTGAACGAGAGGACAAGTGATGATCATATAGAGATCTGTCAGCTTGACTCTTCTCGAGTTTCTATGCGAATATCAAGAAACATGAAAATCTAAGAGGTTGGGTAGTACATATAAAAGTCCACATAAAAAGAGTTTCAATTTGGCATGTTTTGATGTATTACTTGATATTTGAAAAGATTAAATATTGGATTTTAACATTCCATGAATCCAAGTTTGATAGGATGTAACGATAAAAGGATTGAACTATATGGTAAGTATAAGTAAAAAAGGTTCATTTGACATAATATGAAACTTGTACTTCGTTGTGATGTAAGGGTCATGAGACATTGCTAGATGATACCACATGATTAGTGGGAGCTTCGTTTCGTAACAAAAAATGAAGTATATCAGTTAACGATAGTTTTGGATTATATAGTAATATAACAAAACGTATTGTCCGATATAGGGCTTACGGCTATGTCACTATGAACCTTGAAGGTCAAACCCATATTTCAAAGAAAAAAATGGTGTTAAATATTTATCCAATGTTGACTAACACTTTCTGAGGGTAAAAATGGTGTTTTTCAAATGAGATTCGAAAAAGGGGCAAAATTATCATTTTGCAATTTTTAAATTGTTTAGGAAGTTGAATAAATAATTTTTGGGTACAAATTATTCAACATGTGTCAAAAGAGTAAATAAATATTGTTTACTCTTAATTACAAACCAATAGAAAAATGACATATGCTTTAAGTTGAAAAATATCAAGTTTATGCTTAAAAATGTGTGAGAAGAAGAAAAGAAAGATTTTTTCCCTTTTCTTCTTCCTTCAGCCATAAAAGACACCATTTCTTTCCTTGAAAGGTGCAAGTCAAAAGATCACTTATTTTAGTGATTCAAGCTTCCTAATTCAAATTAATTACAAAGTGCAAGATATTTTTCATATTTTTATACTTTATTTCTTGAAGCAACATGTAAATTTCATATTACCATGTTGCATATGATGTGAACATGATCTAAATTATTTAATTTTGTTATCAAAATCCTTCAAATGGTATTAGAGCAAGAGTTTGATCCTTGAATGACAAAAATATATCATAGTTTTAGGTGTTCAGAAGTGTTAGTAATCAAAAGCTAAGATAAAAGTTTTGTTATGTGTGATTTGTTCAAACAAAGTGTAAATATGTTATTAGGAATGTATGAACAACAATTAAGAGCCTTTAATTTGTTCAAATTGTGTTAGACAAATTTTGACATAAAAATCCTAATTTTGGAAATATGGGTGTTTTTGAAATCAATAGTTTAATTATTTTTTATACATGATTGTCATGATATACACATTAATTTGGACTTTATATGGACATGTGGTTTAAGAAACTTAGTTTGTGACTTGGTGAAGGGTATGAACAAGGTGACATGGTTTCCATGTGTTTGGTTGATAGAAATAACATTCATTGTTGATTTAATTGTTATTAATTCATTAAACTATTATTTGACTTGGTTTGATTGAGAATTGGATTCCTGATAGCTTGGTTTGGATGAATTACATAATGTGTAATCTTATTCATGCTTGAATAATAATCATATGGTTAGATGGATTATGTTTGACTGATGAATGATTCTTATATATCATGATTTGGTGAAATGTATAACACTTGTGAATTTGGTTCACATTAGGCATGTGTTGTGTGCTTAGTTTATAACTTGTCATTCTAAAACCTTTTCATGTTTAGGTGTGAATTGAAACATGTTTGTGAGATTTTGGTGAACTCGATATGTTTTGGAAATATTAAGAGTTATGGTTTTACGTTTGGTTTCAAGAAAAATGTAATTTTATTTATGTATACAATTTTGGTTTAATTACTTTGTATACTTGTTATGGTTTGATCTTGTAAAAACTTGTTATGGTTTGATCTTGTAAAAACCAAACAATGGATTTGTTTGTGTTTTAGCAAACTTGAGTAAAGAATATAAAGTATGGTAAATCACTTGTTAAGTTTACCAAGTTACAAATTTAATTTCTAAGTTTGAATATTTTACCATGGTGTTACAAATATTTAATATGGTGCCCACAATGTCATGTCATTATAATGTATATGTGATAACATTAATGTGTGACATGTGTATGCTATATATGGGACATTATGACATGCTAAACATCATACATCGAAATATTTGTATGATGATATAAGTGTTGAAATGGATATAACATATTGGATGTGTTTATTGTCTTAGATATATAAATAAGAAATCAAGTTTCCTATTATAAACTTAAGTTATAAGATATTGGATGTCTAATGTTCAAGATTAACCCAATGTACATTTTAGATATTTGATATGCTAAGTTGTATGAAAATATAAATTCTTTTGATTATTAAATAATATTGTTGCTGCATGCTCCTCAGATTTATGGATTTGCAGTGGGCCTGAGGTCCTATGTAGTTGACTAACAATGACAAAGGCCTGTGAAACTAAGTAGGGTCTTTTGAATTGAATCTTAAGTAGTCTAAGTCTATCAGTGCTGCGAAACAGCTTTGCCCTTTTTTTAGTAGGGACGCGAAAAGTTAGACTTAGACCTTAGAAAGTCACCGAACAATGGTTCTTCTATGTAGGTAAAGTGCAGTTGATATGTGTTTAATAGCATGCCTAAGATTTTATGTTTTATATTACTATGTAATTTATTTATGGCATATAATACATAGTTTTGTGCTTTAGAGAACTAAAACTTTTAGACATGAAATATTTTTACAATATTATTTAGGTTATTAGATAAGCTTTAAATGACATAAATCGTAAGAATATGGTTTAGTAAAATGTCTTGGGTGACAAATATGTATCCTAAGATATGCATTAGACTACTTGAGATATAAACTGAACCTAATTAATAATAATAAAACCTTTCCCAAATCTTAAATATCAAATTTGAGCTTTTCATTGTGGGTCGATTAGGGTTACATTATATGGCTGAAAATCCTAGATTTCTATTATGTGACGAAGACTATGCAATATGACGTAAAATTAGTCGATTGGTGTCTAAAGTAATATTTCTATCATTTCCTAGATTCTATTATGTGTAAAAGTGATGACGTATTATGTCTAGAAAGCACAATGGTTGAATTTGACTAGTCTAGAGTACTTAGATCTATTATATGCGATGCTTAAAGCTAGAGGCTCACATGAATTATAGCTTGCATTTGGAATGTAAGAGGAAATAGTTTCCTACTTATTGAGCTTGACAGACTTAGATCTATTATATGCGGTTTGTCAAGTTTGATAAGAACTTGATTCTCTACTAGAAAGTGATCAAATGAACTTTTCAAATCTTCAGTTAGAGAAGTTTGAGATTTGAAAATGGGAGCTGATAAGATTAGGTTTCTTGGTAATTAATGATGAATTTGTTATTTCTTGCAGCATTCTTTCTTATGATATAGAATTTCAAAATGTCAACGGCAAACAATAGCTTTGGCATGTGATAATTGTCACCATTTTTGGTGAGATCGCTTAACACTATGATAATCCTATTATTATTGCATACACCCTTATTCATTATTATATCGAGATTAAGGATGTTTCTAAAAGGGCCATTTAATGTATACATAGGGTTCTCACGATCAATAGTCTGATCCTTTATTATAGTTCTATCATTCTAAGGGCATTTTATTTGTACAATCATATAAATAGTCAACATATAAATTGGATAACAATAAATCCTTTCATTAATGACAAAATTACATCTACAAATGGGAAATTTGATTAGCTCTAGGGTACTTACTCTACCAACACCCATAAGCACGCTTAAGGTTGTTTTTGTTTTTTGCCTTATAATTATGTTGTGTATTGTGTTTATGTGATTTTCATTGTACACAGTTGTGTGAGGGAGTTCACATGTCTCTATGTGTGTTGGCATGAGCAAAATGGTCATTTTCTACAAGGTGCATGAAAATGGTTAAGTATGGAAGAAACACATGCTTGTATGGTTAACAATATTTATTTTTTGGATTCAAAAAATTGTCACTTTTCGGTAAGGGCTTGCATGCTTATGTGTGAAGTAACACATAACCGTGTGTCATGAATTACAGTAAATTAAAAAGAAATGTAGAGGTGTTTGGCTTATATATTTCATTTTGCTTTCCAATAAACCAAAGAGAGTTTAAAAGTTTTAAAAACCCAAAAAGATCGAAGGATTACCAGAAATTTCTCTTTGCACAAGAAGACTAAGTTTGTCACTAAAAGAAAGGTAAGTATGGTGTTCACCTTTACGTTGAATTGATTATTTGGCTTATTTTTTGTAGACTGTGAGACACAAATCATGATAAAGAGTAATCTTTTAGTCTCTTAACCTGAGACTATGAATACACCATGGAATTGTGTTATGTATTAGGAACTCATTAATGAGATTTTGGATATGTAAAATAGTGGACCAATTATTAATGTTTAGTGATTTTAAAGTGCCAATGTTAATTCAATTGGGTTAGAAGCATGCTAGGATAATTAAGATAATGGGTGGTGAAATTGATGAGGAAATAAAGATAATCAATTATGTGATATTCCTATGAATGTTATAAATTCCATAATGCATTATAATTGCTAAAACTGAAAGATTCATGAGAGATTTTTGTTTGGTAATAGATAGAAATTTGTTTAGACAATGCTAGTTATACTTTTGGTCTATTCTGAAGTTTTATTTAGAGTTGATTGGTTAGAAAATAAAAGTTTCAATGAAGTCAGAATTCTATAGACAAGCATTACACGCATGTGTTACGTTCCTAACACGACTATGTATATTTAAGTTCAAATAATCCCCATGTAACTAGAATGAACAAGCGTTTAGATTTAAAGCAAGACATATGCCTATGTGGTATGGGACACACAATTGCTTATGCTACTTTAGGATAACATGCATGTGTAGAACTTTAGCATGGTTATATGTGTGATTCAATGTAACATGCACATGTAGAGATTGTGCACCATAATGACATCGCATATTGATATCTCGATCATAAAGTAGATTGTTTAAAAGTTTTTTCAAGAGAACTGTGAAGTATCTGAGAGTGTAGGACACCTAGTTAAAATCCTTCATGTTGTTGAGCACTCACTAACAGTTAATCAGTTGCTTCAGTAGGATCAAATGGGTGAGAAGGTTCAAAGAACAATTGCTTTGGTGGTAGTAGAGGACAACTTCACCCTATCTATAATTTGGTTGATAGACACCAAACTTTGAAGTTTAGAAATGACTCAAAAACCAGATCAATATTGGCTAATGAGTAGCTACAATCTGTTAAGGATATTATAGGTTTATTTAAGATGATGAACTATGAGAGGTCTAATATGCCAATTTCGTACTTAAAAGAGATATCAAAATATAGTGGTAAATTTAATCTAATACCTATTTGTCTACTAAGATAATTTAGGCAAATTTCATATAGGTTTCTTAGAAAGAGTATCTGTTTATTGATGCACTATATGTTTAAGCCTAAAAGTTTATTAACTAGAGATAGGAGTAAATAACTATCAATGAGTACTTCACCAAACTTAATGTCATTGTCTGATATACCATTAATGTAGCCAGTACTAACAAGGGTAAAATGAAAATCTTTATAAATGGGTTAAGGCCAGACACTGCCAAAGATATGCTAATAGGAGATAACTCTTCTAGATCATATTTAGAGGTTTTAAAGAGAGCTTAGAGATAAGAAGCCATAAGATTGAGGATGGCCAAAGAAAAGGGTTTTCTTGAACAACCCTAATCAATAGCCTTAGTCTTAAGATCTAATAAAATAGTTACAACTGGCAACTGAAAAAGAGGTGACCAAGATTACAAGGGCAAGAAGAGTTTAAGAAGAATTAGAAAGGTAAGAAATCTAGGTATGATAAGTAGCCTCAAAGAAAGAACTAGCTAAGGTGAGATGATCCTTCTACTTGTATCAAGTGTGGGCACAAACATGTTAGAGATTATGTTGGGTAGAGGTTGTGTTTCAAGTGTAAGCAGCCAAGACATTTTGCTTGTAAGTGTATAATGGTAGCACTAGCCCCTATTAAGTAGACTGTTGGGGAGGACTAACCATAATGTATATAACAACTCAAACCTAAGTTGAAGCAACCCTTCTACAGTGACAGGTCAATTAATTTTTCTTTCAAGTTCATTATACATGTTAATTGATTCTTATGCCACTTACAGTTTTATTACATAAGATATGGTTGAGACATTCATATTAAAGTCTACATTGGTGCATCTTATATCTATTGAGATGCATGAGGGGGATAAAATTAAGAGTAATTAGATGTTATTAGGTAAAATAGTAGTTCTAAGAGGTCGAGAGTTAACCATTGATCTAATTGTTTTTGACATATCAGACATTAATGTAATTCTTGGCATAAACTTCCTGAGTAAGTATGGAGCTAAGATAAACTACGAGAAGAAGAAAGTTCAACTCTATTTAGATGATTGTGATAAGTTCACTTTGGAGAGTGTCACATCTTGAGTATGATGAGCAGTGTGAAAGCAAGAAAAATGATGAGTAAGGGTGTACGAGTTATTTAATGCATATTATGAATAAAATGGATGAATTAGTCCTGAGTTTACAAAATACTCCTATAGTATGTGAATTTCAAGATATGTTTTCTAATAATCTACCAGGGATGACACCTGAAAAAGAAGTTGAGTTTAGTATTGAGTTGACTTTTAAGATAAGCCTTATTTCTAAAACACCGTACATAATGACCCTGACCAAACTTTAAGAATTGAAAAAATAGTTACAGGAGCTTCTAAGCACTAGCTTTATCAAACCTAACCATTCACTTTGGGGATCACTGATCCTTTTTATGAAAAACAAGGATAGGTCAATACGCATGTGTATGATTACAGAAAATTGAAAAAGATGATTATAAAAAACAGGTATCTACTTCTGAGGATCGATGATTTGTTTGATCAATTGAAAGGTGTCTCGACATTTTCTAAATTTGACTTAAAATATGGTATCATCAAGTCGGGTAGTTAAGAGGGATATTCTAAAGATTGCATTTAGAATGAGATATGAGCACTATGAGTTTGTAATGATGTCTTTTGGTTTAATAAATGCTCCGATAATCTTCATGGATCTGATAAATAGAGTTTTCTATGATTGCCTTGATAAATTTATTATGGTGTTTATTGATGACATTTTGGTATATTTTAGGACTCGAAAGGAAGAAAAACAATATTTGAGGTTTGTGTTGTAGATATTTCGAGTTAGGCAATAATATGCTAAATTATCCAAGTATGAGTTCTAGTTGGATTAGATGGCATTCCTTAGATATGTGGTCTTGAGTAATGGTATCTTGGTGGACCCGAGTAAGATTGAAGTTATGTTAGAGTGGTAGAGGCCTAAGAAAACGAATGAGGTACAAAGTTTTCCAGGATTAGTTGGGTATTATAGATGATTTATGGAGGCCTTTGCTAAGTTGGCCTGACCATTGACAGAGCTAACTCATAATAATGGTCCCTTTAGATGATCTAATTTTTGTGAAGAGGGCTTCCAAGAACTGAAGAGGAGATTAACTTATGTTTTGACTTTACAAACCAAGGGTGAGGATTAAGATTTGTATACAAATACTTCTCACTAGGATTTGGGAGCTATATTAATGCAAAAAGTAAAAGTGATTACATATGTGTAACACCATTCTTTAGATATATACCTTTACTAGAAATATGCCCTCGAGTAGACATATTAACCCAAAACTTTTCTTAAACACACAACAATAATAATTACATGGTAAGTAATAAATCTCTACAACCCAAAAAAATGCATTAATGAAAATAGCAATAATTAATTCCAATCCATAATAATTTGTCTGAAATCCAAAATTACAAATTAACATGCATAATAATAAATACAAATGATAGAAATACCCCTTATCTCATGCAATGTTTCATACTAACCCACTAACTCCCCCACCGCTCTACTGCTCTATAATCCTACCTGTAAAACCACAAAAAAAATACAGTGAGTGAAACACATTCAGTAAATAGTTAACCTCTTAACACCTTGCACATAACATCGTCAATAATCACAATCTCATAAAGGTCTTTTATTTAATCTTTTAATGGTATTTTTGATGTTTTTCTAGCATCCTGAATACCCATTCGAATTACCTAAATGCCCAATGCCTAATCTCCAATGACGGTATCATCTCAAATGACTGTGGCAAATTATTTATATCGATGTATGGACATCTGGTGAAAACTTGAGATATCTCAAATGTCAATCATAAAATGCACCTAGTACACTTTTGTGAACTTCGAATTATGGATCCTATATCATAAGAGGAGTAAGACCTCGTGTCTCTCCTAATATTGCACAAATATATCAGATACTAAAACACCTATTGTCAGTATGTGCACGAACATCCCATATAGGGGTAAAATAGTCATTTTTGTGCTTATAAGAGCATAAAAACTTCATACTAGCACTACTAAATTCATATTCCTTTACTTCTAAATTTCCTCAAATGTACACAAGGTGTCCTTCATACACGAGGGTGTATGTGTGTTACCAAATACACATACATCGATATGCATCTAATATACATAGGTATGCAACACATGGCGGGATACACAGTCTTGTATCCCATACCATATGAGTGTTCTGATCCTAAATTAGGACATCTGTGTATTTTCTTTTACACAAGGATTGTTCATCCCTAAATATACATAACCATGTATTTCCTATACATAGGCGTGTAACGTGTTTTCTAGAATTTTGATTTCGTCTATGTTCACATTTTCCAACTATCTAACTCAAAATTCTAGACATCCAAACTACATTTGCACAATCCCATATTTAATCTTAACATGAATTCAAAATTTCTATACCAAAAAACTCTTAAATTCCCACAACTCATATCAATTATTTGGGCTTTCATCACAAGTCATTAATATAGGAAATTCTCAATTTAACTATACAATCTTCATCCCAAGTCATAACCAAATTTATAAACAAAATCCTTTAATAAACTCATATTCATTAATACATTATCATGACAGGATTATTAACACTTATGAATCAATCCAATCATCTCTCATATAATCACGTAAGTTCAAAAATATCGACCTTATCTATATGTAATCGCAACTCACAATCAATCATGTTATTATAGTTCTATATAATTGATTCTTTAACATATACTATCATGATAATATCCATTTCAGAAGAAAAAATCCATGCAAACAAGTCTACTATACTTACCTCTTTTTTAGTGATCACTAAACCTTCAGATAGCTTTGATGGCCTCTATCAATGATCTTTCGCATAACTAGGCTTCAAAAGCTCTCAAACTCTTTTTCAATTCTCTTTATTTTGTTAGAAAAAAGGTTAAACTCTTCTTTGCCAAACACGATTGGACTATTTTTATTTTTAACTGAAACTCATAATACATAGTCGTATACCTTTCATACACAAGCATGTATGTCGTTACCTATTTGTGGCAGTTTTTTAAATCATTGTAAAGCTGCTCCTTATCCAAAATTCAAATGCATTGACCATACATAGACATGTACTCCAATATACATGAGCGTGTATGCTTCTTATATATAGCCAATTTCACGCATAACACTGAAAAAGACTACGTTGTCGTTGCCAACACATGCACGAGTGTGTGACCTTCCCACAGGGCCATGCAACTCCAAAGTCACATGCACATAATCAAATAATCATAGCCAAACACAATTAATAAACAAAAATAAACTTAGATATATGTATAGGTGTTACATTTTTCCTCTTTAAAAGAATTTTATCCCCAAAATTCAATCAATCAGTTGTGAGAATCTCTATCTCATATCTAACTCCACCTCCCAGATGGCCTCTTTAACCTGATAGTTCCTTTAAAAAACCTTAGTTAGTGGAATTTGCTTGTTTCTAAGTTTTTTAACTCATTTATTCATTATATGAAATAGGCATTCCTCAAAACCAAATTATTTTCAAGTTTAACGTTATCAATTCTCAATCACTCATGTATTTACGTAACAATGATACATGGAACACATTATGGCTCTAGTCTATGCTCATTGGCAATGCAAGTCGATAGACAACTTTACTTATGTGCTCCAAAATCTTAAAGGTCCTACAAACCTCAAAGCCAAATTTCACATTCATCCAAACCTTATCACATGACGATAAAAGGCAAATATCACAGAAACCTTATCACCCACTTCAAACTCACCTCCTTTGATCTACATAACTTTTTTAATGCCTATGCGAAAGCATCCTTCTCACCTATCTCATCCCTATGAAGTAGTGATCTATATTTTCTACCATAAAATGCCTCATAGGCAACCATTTGGATGGTTGCTTGATAACTGTTATTATACATAAACTCCATAAGTGGCAATACATCAATCTAACTCAATCCCTGATCTAAACAATATGTTCTCAATATGTCCTCGATCACCTGATTCACTCTTTCTGTCTACCTATCAGTTTGAGGATGACAGACAATACTAAATGCTAATTTTATACTTATAGACCTTTGTAAAGTCAATCAAAATGTTGAAACAAATCTCATGTCTTTGTCTAAAACTATTGTCTTAGGCATACCATGGAGTCTTACAATCTCCCTAACATATGTATAATCCAACTTATCAGTACTTGCGTTGTCTTTAACTAGGGTTAAATGTCTTTACTAGATCAATCTATCCACAATTACTCATAAAGCATTAAATCCACCTCTGACCTTTAACAAACCAATCATTAAATCCATAGAGATATGTTCCCATTTCTACTCAAGGATACTTAAAAGCTGTAACAAACTCGTGATCTCTAATGCCAATAATACTAAACTTTGTCTTAATACCCTTAGTAACTCTCTACCTCATCTGATTGTACCACTCATCTGCTATTTGAGCTACATTGATCTTACTTAATAAGATTGACTGAATCCTTAACTCAACTATTAACCTAGTAACCAACTTTATCTTATCTCTTACCAACTTCTACTGTAACTCTCAGCAAGTAGTAATTTGAGACAGTATTAAGAGGCATATACAATCACCTTTCCTTTTTACATCAACATTGCTCTAAAACCTTAGTAAGAAACGTCTATATAAAAGTCATATTCTTCACCCTCAATCAGTAATGCCAAAATAAGATCCAAAGTCAACCTTATTTTCAATTCTTAGAAACTTAACTCACAAACATCATACTACAAATTGTCTATAGTAATACACCAATCATAGAAAACTTTGCACCTTTTTAGTTGTCCTAGGCCTCTACCACTCTAACATAACCTCAATCTTACTTGGGTCTACCGAGATATCATCAGCTAATACACCATGTCCTAGAAATGACATATGATCCAACCAAAACTAACATTTGAAAAATGTGGTATACAACTGTTTATCCCTTAATCTCTATAACACAAGCCTCAAGTATTGCTCATGATCCTTTCGAGTCTTGGAATACACCAATATGTCCTTGATGAAGACTATAATAAATTTGTTGTGGCAATCTTGGAAAATTTTTTTCATTAGATCTATAAAGCTATCAAAGTATTAGTTAACCGAAAAGGCATTACAACAAACTCATTATACCCATATGTTGTTTCGAAAGTAGTATTTAGAATATCCTTCTAGGCAACTCAGACTTAATGATACCTAAATCTCAAGTATTTTAGAGAACACTAAGGTACATTTCAACTGATCAAACAAATCATTGATCCTTAGTAAGGAATACTTATTCTTGATTGTCACCTTATTTAATTCTCTATAATCAATTCACATGTGCATTGACCCATATTTTTTTTTTATAAAAAAGATAGGTGTACCCTAAGGTGAATGGCTTGTTCTGATAAAGCCACTATCTAAAAGCTCTATAATTGCTTCTTCAATTCCTGAAGTTTAATTAAGGCCATCCTGTACAAGGCTTTAGAGATAGGCATTATCCTAGGAGCAAATTAAATACTAAACTTAACCTCCCTCTTAGGTGCCAACCTTGGTAGATTATCCAAAAATACATCTTAGAATTCACATACAATGAGAGTATTTTGGAAGTTTGGGACTGATTCATCAACTTTACTCACAGTATGTGTCAAATATCCCATACATCCCTTACTCAGCATTTTTCTTGCCTCCACACTACTGACCATCATATCAGTACACGACCTTCACCAAAAGTGAACTCCTTATTATCCGAATGAAACAAAACTTTCATCTTCTTGTAGTCAATCTTAGCTCCATACCAACTTAAAAAGTTCATATCGACCAAGAAGTCTATACCCAGAATAATATCAAAGTTCAACATGTCAAACACAATTAAATCAATGGCCATCCCTCAGCTACTCAAGAACATTGTCTCACCTAATAGCATCAACTTACTTAATAATTTATTCCTATCAAACATTTCAATAGAAATTTGGCTAACTGATGTAGGCTTTAAACCCTAGCCTTTTAATTATCTTTCATGCAATAAAGTTGTGAGTAGTACCATAATCGATCGGAATGTATAATGGACATGAATGGAAAAATAATTGACTCGTAACAACAAATAGGTTGGCTTCAACCTAAGTCTAAGTCGTTGCATAAACATTCACTTGTCCTTCACTTACAATTTGCTCAGTAATGGTTAGTGTTGTTATTGTGCACTAATAGGTAAAATGTCCTGGTTGCTTGCATCTAAAGCAAAATTTTTGTTCTATAACACATTCACCAACATGCCTATACCTATATCTATGATAACTAGGATAATCATCATGCCTCGATTGTTTATCTCTTTGCGGCTACTCATATGCCTTAGCCTCTTACCTTTCCAAGCCTTTTTAAAACCTCTAGACTAGAGGTTATCTTACCTTGTTATCATAATCGCCTCTCTCATAGCTGCCCTCAATCTCATAACCTTGGACTCAGGGTCTTACTCAAAGCCCTTGAATATGATTTGTGAGGGTTATGTCTAGTCAACACTTATAAAGATGGACTATAGCAATAGCAATGATAGGCATATATGGTTATTTGATGTTATTTGCATGGATGATTGACTATAGTGCAAGTAGGAGATTGTTAGGGTTGGTACCCTAGAGTCAATCCCCATGATGATATAATTTCATTAATAAAAGTTATATTTGCAACTTACTATAGCATTCTTTGTTTATAAAACATATTAATTTATAATTAGAAAAATATCCTAAAAATGGTTGAACCATGACGAGAGGATCAGTGTTCGATACTTGATTGTGAGAACGCTATATGCATATTAGGTGAATGACTAGGATTGTATATGAGAAAGTATAGGGTTTGATTAGATTTATCCAAGCCTAGTTTATAATTCCATATAGGCTATAAATTAAAGTAAAAATAATATAATACACTATAATATAATATTATATATGTAATATAAATATAATATTAATATATGTATACCCATGAATTTCAAAATGCAATTCATGGGTAGAGACTACAAGCATATATTTATATGCTTTATGTGAATTGTTTTTATAGTGATGACTTTTAAACTTTGATTAAAAGTCAACTTTCTCACAATATACAGGTGGCACACGCCATACATCTATTCTTCTTCTTACAAAAGAGAAAAAAGCACAATATACATACTTTAACATTAAGAACCCTAGCTGTCCTTTTAATATTCAAGGCTTATTGTTGTTATTATGACTTTCATCGAAAGGTCACAAACCATCCTCATGATTCTAATAGATTTTTTTAGCATGGTTTTAGTCTCCAATCAATTCGTACTCCATACAAATACCGAAGTTTAGGCTTACTCTGTGTTTTGGGAGTGACTTTACGATCTGTCTCAATCAATGTAAATCAAAGTAACTATCTTTACATAGGTATATTTTATAAACACTCTATGAGTGTTAATAACATGTTTATGAATTAACTATCGTATAAGGGCGATTCAAATGGGGTTTTTGTGTTATGTTTGTTCATTGATTAAAACTTTAAAAGTTTTTCACTGCCCAAAGATCGCAAATTCCCTACAATGGTATCAGAGCCAACCTTGAGGAATTAATTCACAAAGTTATACCTGTGAATTTATCTAATTTGATTGCATATTATAAATTGTTGATATCTAATTTTTTATTATTATAAATTGTAATTGGCTATTATAAAATTGTTGTTGCAATTTTATGATCGATATTGTTATTAATTTAAAATTGTTGGCTGATGTTTTGTTGTTGTAATACATTTGAAGCCATATAAAGAACGTAAATTTGTATTAAATTTATTGTGCTTTAGTTTCTTGAATTTTTTGCTTGATATTATTGAGATTTGCAAGTTATTAAAATTTTTGGTTGAGTGCCAAATTGCTTTTACGTTGTTGCATGAAATCGCCTTTAAATTGTGTTATTATGTGCTTTGAAGTTTATTGTTGGTATGAGGATAGTTTACATGTCATATTCCCTAACTCTAGTGATGTGGCTCACCGAAAATTGGGGAATTTTTTAGGTTTCCCCATTATGAGAAAAATTTGGAGAATTTGGGCTTAAAAAATGACATGCACGATTGGCTCCAAGTCGTGCATGGATTGGCCAGGTGGCACCTTCCTTAGCATCACTCAAGCATAATGTTGTCACGCATGATTGGACATGCCATGTCCAAGTCATGCCCTTGCACAAGTCAGGTTGTGCCCTTACATGATTTCCAAATGTACCCAAGGCTTCTAGTCATGCTCTCCAATTATGTATACTTCTAAAATTTTGCTTAATTTCATATACATGGCTAGACACTTTACCTACATACCTAATAAAGTAGAAAAGATCAATTTGGTCGTTGAATTGGAATTGAATTGAGATTTTCTTGACCTTTGGGGTTGAAATGCAATTATGCAAAACATAAGAGACAAAAAGAAATTGACACTTAAGTAAAATAATTAAAATTAATTCATTTTAATTTTGATTATGATGTATGTATGCTTGTATATGCATAGTGCCTAGTATAAAACTTAAGAACCTTATGAATGTTTTTATTTTATTTATTATTTTTGGATTTGTAATAATTAAAACAGGACCTACGTGGCTTGCATTCTCTGAAGTTATGTTGTACTTCTCTTCTCACTTAACTCCCTTCGAATGTAACTCAATGTTTTTGTTTTATGAATGTAAATAGGATTTAATTTTTCATTATTAAAAAAATTGTAACTAGGAATTGAAGCTATGTATAATTGAAGAATGAATATAAAGAAATTATTGAAGACCTAAAGAGCAAGACCTAGGTTGACCAGTCAACCCCTTATGGCTCAAGAGGATTGACATTAATTAAATTTGTATACCGTCATGCTTAATTTACATTATAGTATACATGTTAGGTTTTATTTTTTGAATAATCACCTGATATATTAAATAAATAAAATTAGTGAGACAATAATAAATCTCTTAAATATATATTAAGTTGCAAAATAATCAAATGTTTTCCAATACAATGCCTCGAGGCAAGCCCTTATTTGTCAGAGCCTATCGTCAAAGCGAAGGGCACACTTGTACCAGACGAAGGCTTGAGTGATTGTTTATATTGGGTCCAACTTAGCTAGTACACCTATCATGTTCGCCAAAGTGAAGGTGAAAGTGTATTAGAAGCAAAGTTAGGGACATGCAATTATTTTTACATAAGTGATATGTAGTATCCACCCAACTAAAACTGAAAATTACAATTGATATCTCATGATTATTCATGTGTAACTACTAAATTAGAGATTGTGGATTTTTGTAATTGGTTTAATTGACCTACTTAATTTGTTAATTTGAATTTATTCATAAAAGTGAAGGGAAAAATTAATTCAGTGAGATCTCAACCTATTAAAAAGTCCACCGAGATTTTCTAAGTCCAATGAAAAGGGTTATTGGCTTGAATAAAATAGTAGGAGCATTTATTTGACGAAAGACCACATTAAATAAATATACATGTCATTTTGATTTCAAATTATTTCAAATGGATGTTAAAAGTGTTTTTTAAATGGTTTTATTCAAGAAAAGATTTATGTTGAACAATCTTCCAGTTTCAAAAATTATGAATTTCCAAATTATGTTTTTAGATTAAAAAAGGCTTTATATGGTTTAAAGCAAACTCCAAAAGCTTGGTATGAAAGATTAAATCTTTTCTTAATTGAAAATAGTTTTTCAAAAAGAAAGATGGATACTACCTTATTTACAAAAAGACATATGCAAGACATTTTGATTGTTCAAATTTATATTGACAACATCATCTTTAGTGCTACTAATGAGTCTCTTTGTAAAGAATTTTCTAAGATGATGCAGGGTGAGTTTGAAATGAGAATGATTAGAGAGCTTAATTACTTATTAGGACTTCAAATCAAACAAACAAATGAAGGGATTTTGCTTAACCAAGCCAAATATGTTAAAGACCTTCTTAAAAGGTTTAACATGTAAGATGCCTAAGAGCAACCCATTCCCATGAGCACTTCTCTAAAATTAGATATGGATGGAGGAGGTAAAAGTATTGAAATCAAAGCATATAGAAGCATGATAGGTGCATTGTTATATTTAACTGCATCTAGACCCGATATCATATTTAGTGTATATATATATGCATGTTTTTAAGAGAATCCTAAGGAATCACATCTAAATGTCATGAAACGAATCATAAGATACCTTAAGGGAACCCAAAATGTTGGTTTATGGTACTCTAAGAGATCCTTATTCGAATTACAAGCATTTTTGGATGTTGATTTCAGAGGATGTCGAATAGATAAAAAAAGCACAAGTAGCATTTTTCATTTTTTAGGTAATATACTTGTCTTTTGGTTTTCAAAGAAACAAAATTCAGTGGCAACATCTACTACGGAAGTTGAATACGTTTGCACAACTCTTATGGATGAAACAACAACTTATGGATTTTGGTTTTGAAATGAAAAACATTCTAATATTTTGTGACAATATAAGTGCTATTCAACTTTCCAAATATCCTATCTTCTATTCTAGGACAAAGCACATAGATATTAGATATCATTTTTTTCGTGATCATGTCAATAAGGGTGATATTCGAATTGAATTTATTGATACTAACAATCAACTTACTGATATTTTTACTAAGCCTCTTAATAAAGATCGCCTTTGCTTTATTCGGACAGAGCTTGGTATGATTAATGCAAATCAAGTAAGTGTTTAATACTTTCATTCATATAAATTTTTGACTATGTTGACTCTATTATAGTATCTTGTTTGATTATGATATTAATTATGTGATTATGAAAGTGGATAATTTATGATTATTTGAAAATGTATATTCCATTCACATAACATAAAAGAATAATATGAATTCAAATCGAATCAATTCAAACTTGTGTTCAAAGTTGATCAAATCTTGAATTATATCAAATGTCCTCCTCGATGTATCGTAACATGAACATACCATAATCACCTGATAGGGGCACCTGCTATGGTATATCCACCACCCTGTGCACTATAAATAGATTGTCCTATAGACTCCGACCCATGTGAGACCAAAATGATGTCGCAGCTAGCAAATGTGGTATCATCGACGTATACCCTACCATCTTTCGCTTAAATAACTCTGGGTTAGTAGTAAAACTTTGTAACAAGTCATAAACTATAATCTTCCACTCCTTCAAATCTAAGACCCTTGTTCCCAGTATGCATTATTGAAGTTTATCGAGATAAAAACCTACACACATTGATAAAATACATATATTAGACATTAATTCAGTATTCCTTGAAAAGTAATTGAGATTCGAATACTGACCTCATCGATCACACCTCAAAGCTGCAAATGTAAGTCAGATAGATAATCTACATCCACCAGTCCTATGAAGATCAGAGGAAACTGGTAGTTATATCGATCTTTCATCCATGCGACATACTCATGAGAGATGTGTCCAATAAAGCAAGTCAGAATTGTGGTCTAGTTTTGACAAACATTCGCAGTATCATCATGTTATTGTCGATGTAATAATCCTAAAAAAGAATCTACATATTGTAAAAACAGAAAATATAATGTTATCATGCACTTGAATGATCTTCTATACTAAAAACAAAATTAATTAACCAAGTGAACTCACCTCGTTAGACAGGTATCCGAATGTATCTATGATGTACCCTAGAAGACAATTTTGGTCCTCTCCCCTATGTCATACACATGATGTTTCTCGAAAATATTTGGATCTATATACCATTTCTTGAAAATTTCCTTATGCTCGATATTCGATAACTACACAATCAGTCTTGACTGTTGGATCTGTGGTTTCAAGGGATTTGTGTATGGGCTACAAATAAGCAGTCCCTTCTTGACAATTCTACCACGAACTATACGAAAATACTACACCAAAACAAATAATATGTCATTTAAAATCCTAAACTTTTTAATACATTTTGTAAGACAGGAGTCATGGCCGGAGAATCTGTAAGTAAAGTTAGGTCAATTATAATAACTTTCGAGACCGATTATACAAGAAGCTCAATCACATTATCAGTGACCTCGTCATCCTGAAAGACAATATCGATCACCTGTTTTCCCTTGCTTGGTGTGTTGAGATAAACCAAATAGAGACCCTATTGTAATAACAGATCAAGGGTAAATGACAATTAATATTAACAAAAGTAACAATTTATAGTGGTTAATCCAACAGTTTACCTCAACCTCCATACAAAGAGATAATAAGGCATTTTTATAGGGTAATACATCGTCATCGGTAATAACTTGTGATAATATTAACATTCTATATTAGTAAATCTAACTATTTAATAAAAATTATAAAGTATACAGTTAACAATGTACGTACCTTTAATGTCAAAATATATGTCATAATAAGATCTCCCTTCGACGTGGCCTCCTTAACATCGGGACACTATCACAATGTCGACAGTAACGAGTTAACAGAGAATTGATAATCGAATGTGTAAATAAAATATAATATTAACAATCAGTGTTATACTTACAGGAATCATCTTAGAAGGCGTCGATAAGAAAACTGTATGGAGTGATCCATCATCGTTAACATCCTATAACAGTATTAATAATTTATATTGGTTAATCAAAGAGTTACGTTATTGAGATTAGAAGGTGTACAGTCGATAGTATATATACATATATTTTTGGACCTGATGTCATAAGGGATCCCCTATCGGTGCAACCTTAGAAACGTCAAGCCATTGTCACAATGTCAATAGTAACAAGTTAACAGAGAATCGATAATCGAATATATAAATAAGATATAATATTAACAATCAATGTTATACTTATCGGAATCATCACAGAAAGTGTCAATGGAAAAACTGTATAGGGTGATCCATCATCGTCGATATCTTATAATAGTATTAACCTTTTATATTGGTTAATCAAAGAGTTACGTAGATCGAGATTAGAAGGTGTACAGTTGATAGTATAGTACATCTACTTTCGAAGTCGATATCATCAGGGGATCCCTTATCGGTGCAATCTTAAAAATGTCAAGCCACTGTCATAATGTCGACAATAACGAGTTAATAGGTAATCAATCAACGATTGTTGAATTCGAATATAACATTTACAAATGACGTTATAATTATCTAAACCATCATAGAAGGTGTTAACGAGAAAACCTTATGCGATGATATGTCGTCACCCATATCAAAAGTCAATATAGGATCCTCTCTAGATGGTCTCTCATCAAATAACCGACGATGTTATAATATCAACATTCACAAGTTTATAGAAGACTAAAAGTATTTCTAAAGTATCATTTCCAATATACTCAAAACATTTAGCACTCACATTGATAGTAGGTGGAGATAGGAATATTGGACCCCTTTTCAATAGTTTGTTACCATCATCACGAGAAGACTGTAACAACATATACAATATTATATGGTTTATATAGTTGCATATATAAATAGATGGAATATCTAGTATATTATTAACTTTTTTACTGATCAAACAGTATTTTGTGGTGATGAGATCATGTCTCCTCTGTTCAAGTCATCATATTTTTTATACGACTCAGCGTATCCTTCATATGAGTCATCCTATCCTCTATCTGACTGAACCTATCCTCTATACTAGCTTCCATACCAGTGAATCAATCTAAGATAAGATTTCCCCATCGAGCCAATGCAGCATCAAAGTAATGAATGGAGAAATCTGGTCTACTAACAAAAGGATCGTTTGACGTGCGCTTAGTGGTATGGGCAGAATAGAAGGCTCTAGTGATATGTGCTCACTAACAAGGATCGCAATAGGGTCGTTGATCAGACAAGGCTCGGTGACAGGAGGTTAGAAAGAAGCCTTGATAAGGGGAAGAACAACGATCAGAGAAGTAACATCAGCATGACTCGATGATGTATCTCCTGATGAGGCTAGAGGTGATGTGGAAGAAAAAGATTGCTTATTCGATATCCCTGTGTATCGAATGATATCATCATACTAGTCTGTACCTTTCCCTACTAGAGATAAAACTAGTGGGAAATTAACATAATCCTGCAATTTTTTTTAAGTGCACTTTGTTATTATACCTTATACATATGTTAATCAATAACAAGTTAATACTTACTGCATCTCTGGTAAAGATAGTTGAGATAGAATCCTATTCTAGAATGTCTTACGTATGCCATCTCAACATTCGAGTAGCTCCTAAAACCGACGAGATATCCACCCATCGATGTAGCGAGTCCAATATCTCATATATCCAAAACTATAATTTCAACTTAAATAGGTTACTGTATATATTTACAATCGTATTAAATCAGTTCTATTTTAATAACAATTTTTTTTTAATTTGTTAATGCCACAATTACTTGAAATGCCAGTGGAAATCTCATGATACCATACTATTTAAGTTGGTTTTCCTTCTTCTTTTTCGGGCACAAATCTATAGAAATTTAGGAGATATCATCATAAATTGAGTGATATGTCATTTGCCACACCCGTACTCCTCATAGGTATGCATTGAACTTATCAAGATGATCAACCAATTATAATATCTTTTAGGGAATTGTTTCCCTTAAATCACTCTTTGATAACACCATGTGAAGATAAAACAACAACAGTAACTTTACCGCATCAGTGTCATCCTCCCCCCACGGCCTCTGCTGGAAAACATGACTTAGATTAGCATATGTAACGATTTACACTTGTGAAAATATGTCTAGAGAATCCAATCTGTGGCCTTCAATGGATCATAAATGTCAATATCTATCATATGACTGAATCGAAGGCCTATCATAATGACAAACGCATACAGACTGAACCTTACATCTATATCATTAACTCGAAACCATAAGTCCTTTCTTAAGGTCACATTATTTACTGCTCTAAGGATGAAGGAGTGTATTAAAACTCCACTAAATCGGTTATCCTTCAAGTTCGTAAAGTATCCAAAACAAGTATGTCGAAAAATTTGTAATTGCCTCTTTGTTAATAATTTTTTGATCATGACTCCCACATTTCTATATTCACGTATAGTAACTTGAGCCTTGAAATGTTTTTTGATAGGAAATCACATTTCATCCTTGCTTTCATCCTTTTTTCTCTTTTGTCTAGCTCTCTGTATCAAAATTAAATTGCGATTATATTAAATTTATATTATAAATTATTTAATTTTGAATATAAAGGCCTTATTAAAAAAAAAGATATCAAATTCGAATTCTACATGTCAAAAAACTTTAAGAAGCACAAATTTAAATTTACCCCTTATATGGAAAAAAATAAAAAAAACCCCAAAATTTTGCATAACATTTCTGCCCCCTAAATCCAACCAAGCGAATTTGCGTGGTGGATAACTTTGAAAAAGCGCATTTTGCCTCTCACCACGCGAATTCGCGTGTAAACCACACGAATTCATGTGGTTGACCGTCACCCTCATGTGTCAACCAACTTTTCGAATTTGTATTCTTCCCCACCACACTACTAAAACTCGCATTTTCACCTGCAACTACACGAGTTCATATGGTCTAAGAAGTTTGAAAAATGCATAAAACCTCCTTGTCTCCGACAAATCTCACCACACGAATTCGTGTGGTCAGTGCGCCATTTGTGTGGTTAGTTTCACCTCCCAAACTTCATTTTTCAAACGCCATTTTAACAACAATAAACTCTGCATCTAATTTAACATAAAAGCCCAAGGAAATTTATCAAAATCATCAACAAATCAAGCAATTTCATTAAATCTTTCAAATCAGAATCCTAACATTAAACACACAAATTTCATATCAAATCGAGTAAATCTTGAACTAAAATGCATAAAAAGATGACAATGATTGTTTTACTAACCTTTTTGTTCATTTTCGTAGTAAGAAACGTCACCAAAATTGCCTAAGAAAATCGATTGCACCGACTGCACGAAAATGTGTGTTTGGAATTTCTGTTTTCGTGTGTTGGATGCTAAATGTGTCGTTTTCTTCGTTTTTGATATAAGGGACATTTTCATCTCTGTAAGAATTTAGGGCATTTTGGTTTAAAATTCAATTACAGGGATAATTTTTTTTGCCCCATAACTTTGTGGCAATTTAATTAATTTCCCTAAAAATAATATACATGTGTACTTTTTGTAACCCATTTCATTAAACCCCTAACCCTAGATCTCTTCACTACGAAGCATTATTTCTTCTAAACATACCCGTTTCAGATCTATGCAATTCCCCATTCAGGGTTGATCCCGAGTTTTCATTTTGGTTTCACTTAGATCTAAATTTATGTTCTTGTTTTAGTCAGCTATGGCAGTGCCATCTGGGAATGTGGTTTTATCCGATACCAAAATTCTGTTCCCTGATGAGCGTGATGGGTTTATTTTCTGGTTGAGGAGTGAGTTTGCAGCGGCTAATGCTATAATTGACGCGCTTTGTCAGCATTTGCGTACAGTTGGTGAGAGTGGAGAGTATGATTTAGTTTTAAATCACATTCAAAATAGGAGGTCTAATTGGTCCCAAGTGCTCCATATGCAGCAGTATTTTTCTGTTGGGGATGTATTGTTTGCTTTGCAACAAGTGACTTGGAAAAAACAATCCAGGTTCTTTGATCCATTCAGCTGTAGCAAGAATACAAAGAGATCTAGTGGGTTTGTCAAGAAGGATTTGTATAATTCAAGTGTGGATAGGGATAATAATCCCATTGATGCAAATGCTTCAGTTTTAGATAGTAATGTTAAAAAAGGTAATTGCTTTTTGGATACTGTAAATTGGTTAATTTGTTCTGTTTTGATTAATGGTTTAGAGACGGATTTGGCTTTGTGATTTCATTTGTGTTATTTTGACTGCGGAACTAACTTTTGACTATATTTGTATTTTTCTTATAAGGTTATTATACTTTACAATTTTGGAAAGTAAATTTCGTTTTATTTTTAGAAATTATCTATTTAGCTTGTGTGTTCACTTTAATGGGATTACTTGTGGATTACCATTATACTTTGAAGCAACTTTAATAATGGGACATTGAATTATGGTAATTGGTTTTTGTGTTGTATCCTTTTAACTTTATACTTCTCTTATGTTTTTTCCCTTCATTTGAAAGATACCTACACTTTTCACCTTTGTCGTCCAATTTGTGGTCTTCAATTCAATTGTCAGTGGCATTATCTTTTGCATTATCTTTTTATCAAGTTTGCTGCTAATTGTATATCACGAATTTCTATGCTTGTATAGTTAATTGCATGTTTTGTGGATGTTTAAGCTTTTGATGAAGGATCCAAGGGAAGAGAATAACAAAATTCAATTTTCTAGAGCTGTTAAATCTATTTGTTTTACTTCATTAATTTTGAAAATCTCTGTGGTGCAGATTCTGTTACAAAAACTCCAGGAGATGGCAGCTCAAAGGATTTATGGGATTCAGAAATTGCTACATCTGGCAATTCAGAACCTAACACTGAGGCATCAGATGATGGATGCACCCCAAGCCCTAAAGGTATATCTTCTTTGTATTATTGTTCTTTATTGTCAGTTGGGGTGTTAGTTGTTGATAATTATTTGGTAACATGACTATAGTATTTAGAGTATTGATGGTTCATTTGCCACTGCAATTTGACTGAATTATATACTAATGTTTATTTTCGTTATGTATTTAATTTCAACTTGGATTGTTACTCAATGACACTGAATTTAAACTCATATATTATGTGTGTGTCAGAAGCTCATACTATCCCCCTTTCTTTAGCTTAGTAGTTGTTACTCAATATAAGCTAAATTGCATCATTTATTACACCTAATGTGGATCTCCTACTGTTCTCCCAGAGAATGATTCACATTCCGTACTAAATCAGAGTATCATCACAGCTCCTAAAACTTTTATCGGTTCAGAGATGTTTGATGGAAAGACGGTAGTGCAAATTGGTACATTTCTTGAATATAATGTATAATTTTGTTTGTTTCTTATGCAACTAAGCTCTGGCTATTTTATTTTTTAAGGTTAATGTGGTTGATGGACTGAAGTTATATGAAGAACTATGTGCTAATTCAGAGGTTTCAAAGCTTGTTTCAATGGTTAATGATTTAAGAGCTGCAGGGAAAAGAGGTCAAATTCAAGGCAAGTTTGCTGACTCATTTTCTTTGTTAAAAATAGAAGTATATTTTTCTATTTTCACTCTCCCTTTTCCTTTCACTGCATTCTATGATCATTGAAACATTTTTTGTCTTCGAAAATTTGAGATTATCTTTTATTCATTTCCAATCATTTAATTTTGTTAGAATCGTCTTAAGACAACATATGCTTTAAAGACATCAGAGTTTTGTCTCTGGGCACATAGTTTAGCTGATGGATATCATTACTTTTTTAGAAATAAAATTTAAAAATACTGCAAAGGTGACAAATTCCATTACAGTGTTTCAGGCTAATCTTTTAACAGCCCCTCCATGGCTTTGTTCTATTTGTAAGTTACAATTAGGATTTTTTGGAAAAATTTATTCGGTGTAGACCTGTCATAAGGTCTGTTTGAACTTGCTAAAATAGGGTATATCTAGTTCTAGTTCTGATTCTGATTCTTATGTGGTTGATTTTGCAGTCTCATACTTGCTCCTTCCAGTTAATGCTTTCATACATATATGAGACTTAGTGGTTTAGGTAAAAGATCTATTTAAAGGCAGATATTATTGCAAAAGTGATCTTAAGGACACATTTGATGATCCTGATATCAAAAAGATTCAATGCTTGTTCTATCATGTTGGTTATTGCATAAGATTTTAATAGCTCCTGCAAAATTGCCCTTGATTTTAGTGAGAAATCAGAAAATGATTCTCCTTATTGAAGGATCAAGTGACCTTAAAAGGAGAAACCCCGGGGGGGGGGGGGGGGGGGGGGGGGGTGGGTGGGTGGTGTCCGCAGGGGGTGTTGTTATTAGGCTTTTGAAACTATTTATACCAATTTAAAGATTTAATGTAATTGAGGCCTCTTAATGAAAAGTTGTCTAATTTTGAATACAATCCATAAGAATGTCAAGAGTTGATGCAAATAATCAAAACAAACAAAATAAGGGGGAGAATTAGACTTTTAAAACTATGAGAACCAATTTAAAGAATTAATGTAATTGAGACCACGTAATGAATGTTGCCTAAATTTTTAATGTAATTCATTAGAATGTCAAGAGTTGATGCAAATGATTAATACAAACAAAATAACATATAGCATAGAATAAAATGTAAAGGGATTAGAAAAGCAAACACATGATATATAATGGTTCAGCGCAACCTGGTTTATGTTAACTCTTTTAAGCTATCTCTCTTGAAGTATTTCACTAATTCTTGATTTGCAAACCCATTTTTCTTTACAATACAAGTAGCTTCCAAGATGCTATTAACCTTTACAACACTTGAGATCAAATTCTCTAGCGTCAACAAAAGTGAAACTCACTCTTTTACAACACAAATTTATATAAATTTAAAATAAAAACTTTCTTAAAGGGTGTCTATGAAAGTTGAAGTTTAGTACAACCCAATATATAAATTTATGAAAGTGAACTCTCAAGGGTCTTGATTAGAAGGAAATATTTGAAAGTTAATAGCGTAAGAATGTTTTAATCTCAATGATATGAAAATTTTAGCTTGCAAAAGTTTTCTCCAAATGGGTTTGATTGGGTTTGTATGGGGAAAATTAAAGAAAGTAGCACAAATCTAGCCATTATAAAATTTCAAAAAACACAAAATTCGGTTGACTGGATGCATTTTGGTCAACCAAATGTTACGCGACACTTTCATAACATTTACATGGCATTAGCCATTAAAAATTTCATCGCTCAAGTCAATCGATTGAAAAGGGATTTGGTCAACCGAATTATCGGAAGCCAAAAACATGGCCCTTGGATTATGCAAAAGCCGCAATTTGGCTAGCTCAGTTCATCAGTTCGGTCAACCAAATTTTATTGCACTTTGCCCTTTGAAGTTTTGAAAATTCATATTTTCCCCTTTAAAACTTTGAAAAATGATAAGTTAACTCTTTTCGGTAAACCTTTTCAAACTCAACTTTGAGATATGATATTTTGGTTCAAGAACTTCATAATTCCAAATAAGTTATTGAAATTTGATAATAATCGGCTTGACTTATTAAGTTTGAAAAATGATACTTTAATCCAAAAATTTTAACGATATGAAAACAAAATTTTGAAAGAGCCTTTACATGCAAATT